>NC_073228.2:53236730-53542115 GCF_029281585.2 Gorilla gorilla gorilla | reverse complement strand
AGATCACACCACTGCACTCCAGCCTGGGCAACAGAGTGAGACTCCATCTCAAAAAAAAAAAAAATTCACTATTTATATTTGAATATTTTACTTTTTTTTCCTTATTTTTTCTTTCCCTCACAGATAGTTGAACAGGTATACTCTTAACTTGGAATAATCAATGTTTTGATAGATCTATGCTTTGCAAGCATGTATAGGAAAAAAGAGAGGGGAAAATGAAAAAACTAAGGTATTATTTTATACTCTGGTATCTGCCAACTTTTAATCTTTATAATTCAATTCCATTTATAATTCAACTGAGGGTGAATTCTTACATTGAGAAGAAGAAAATGAAACCAGGATAAAAGCAAGAACTTTGTTTTTGCATAAATATGCTAATGAAAAACTGGAGAAAAAAATTCCTGCCACCAATGGAATTACAGTGGGAAAATCCATCTAAGAAAGACAGTTAAACTTCTCACCTTCCAGAAATGAAGGTAAGTGCCTTTACTACTGAAGTACAATAAAATCCTGTTTTCACAATTTGTATTTTCTCCACAATTTTCACTCTTCCTCAGTCCTATTCATCTCTCACTGAGTCCCTCTTACCAAACATTTGAGAATTTCCCATAATTTACCCCCTACTTCTGCAGATACTTTTCATATCTTCTAGTGTTTCTTTCCTTCATCAGCTCCAAAGGTGAGTTAAATCAAGAGCTTGGGTAAAGAAGGCCAGCCTCTGAGAAGTCCAGGTGGAAGCAATGTGTCTTCAGAAGTAAAGTGCTCAAACCCAAGGAGAAAAAAATGGGATGGGAGATCCAGGAGGACTCCAGCATTCTTTCAGCCCTGTCAAGTACTATTATTATCTACTTTAATAGTAAAAGTAAAAGCAGTAGTGGCAGATGCTAGTCAGGCTGAAACAGTCCTGCAGCTTCTTGGAATCTATATACTTGAGAGAACAGAACCGAACCCCACTCTCTCATGGGCTGCTGTAAACCACCCATACGTTTAGTTTCCTTTGTCAAATCTTGTTTTTTTGTTTTTTGTTTTGTTTTGTTTTGTTTAGAAACAGGGTCTCACTCTGTCACCAGGCTGGAGTGCAATGGTACAATCATAACTCACTGCAGCCTCCAACTCCTGGACTCAAGGGATCCTCCTGCCTCAGCCTCCAAAATTGCTGGGATTACAGGTGTGAGCCACTGTGCCCAGACAAATCTCACTTTTTAAGATAGGGAGAAAAGCTTTAGGAAGAAGTAAAAACTATTTGTAAAGATTATTCTGGCAGCAGAATAGCTATTTTCTTTCATTTTATTTTTCTCTTATTTGCTACATTTTATTTGAATCCCCAGTAAAAGATGATTTGATTGCATTGAGACAATATATACCTTCCTGTATGTATAGACCTTTTGTATGATTATCTTAAAGAAGGAAATATATGTCTCTGTGTGTGTGTCTATATATATATATATAGACATATATGTATACTTTGTTTTTATCCATTAGTTCATGTAAAACATGAACAAAATATAATGTTCTTTGTAAGCATATGCCAAGAAGGTAGTAAAAACTGTGATTTGTATTCTACACATTCCAAAACACCATATTGCAAATCTTCACAAAACATTCTGGGCTATGTCTATACAACTTAAACAAAGTGAACATACACACTATTTAGTGAATTTGGGTCTAACTATAAAATGGAATTTTCTCTTGCTTCAAAAATGCATACACACAGGTTGGCTGGTCCCAGATTCTTGAACAGCTAACATTCTATTTTGGTTTGGTGTTAGGTTGACTAAAACCTGGAGAGGCAGAGCTTGTTTTCCAGAGAAATCTCAGTACATTCTTGAGTCTGCCTGTTATTTTTATATTAATAATGATGTACATAGTTGCTTCTAAAATTCTATCCAGCTTTTGAATTCTTAGGTTACTTAGATGATAAAAAGTCCCATGGATGCTATTTTTTGAGTGAAAAAGTAGCACTCCTCTAATCATTCATTCAGTGACGTTCTCTAAAGGCAAGGCTTTCTGAGGATTTAGGTAGACAGAGGAGTATTCATGGTCAAATACAGGACCTCCTTATGGAAGTTAGCCTGAGCATGTACAAGATGGAACAAATTCAAAAAGCTTCTGTCATCTTCATCACGGTCTCCTATATGCCATACATAGTGGGGAAAAGAAAATGACAGTTAAAATGTTAAGTTTATAATTTATTTTATTAATTAATTTAATTTTTGAGACACAGTCTCCCCCTGTTGCTTAGGCTGGAATGCAGTGGTGCCATCTCGGCTCACTGCAACCTCTGCCTCCTGGGTTCAAGCAATTCTCCTGCCTCAGCCTCCCGAGTAGCTGGGATTACAGGCATGCACCACCACACCTGGCTAATTTTTGTATTTTTAGTAGAGACGAGGTCTCTCCATGTTGGCCAGGCTGGTTTCAAACTCCTGACCTCAGGTGATCCACCCACCTTATACGTATATAATTTATTTGAAACATAAGATGTTCTAATTTTCCCTAGTAATATTTATTTATTCATTATTATTTTTTGAGACAGCGTCTCCCTGTGTCGCCCAGGCTGGAGTGCAGTGGCACAATCTTGGCTCACTGCAAGCTCCGCCTCCTGGGTTCAAGCGATTCTCCTGCCTCAGCCTCCCGAGTAGCTGGGACTACAGGCGCCTGCCACCACGCCCAGCTAATTTTTTTGTATTTTTAGTAGAGACGGGGTTTCATCGTGTTAGCCAGGATGGTCTCGACCTCCTGACCTTGTGATCCACCCGCCTCGGCCTCCCAAAGTGCTGGGATTACAGGCATGAGCCACCGCGCCCGGCCTTCCCTAGTAATATTTAAACAGAAGACTTTTTGTTAGTGACTTTACTAAGTCAAGTTAACTACTGAAATCATGGAATTATATAAGAAAAGTAGATTAGAAGTCAGAAGAAAAGGATGCTCATCCACGCTTTATTGCTTCTAACTTTGAGACCTTGGTAAGTCAGGTAACTTCTCTAAGCCTTAGTTTTCTCATCTGTAAAATAGGGTTAATTATCATGTTGGTTACTTCATAAAGCTGTAAAATAATATTTACAAATATATTTTTATGCTAGTGACAGTTGGTAAGTGAGCAAGTTAAATTTTTTTGCTGTGCAAAATTGAAAGTGGTTCCTTTCAAAGCAGACTCTTCAACTTTATATTCTCCATTAAAACCAATACCAGATTTTTAAAGTGACGAAAGCCAGGAACTAAATATATTGCAAGGAAAAACAAACAAAAGTCCGCTTCCTCTACTTATTGTTAGTTTTTATTTTTTAAAGTCAACATAGAAATAGCTTTTTTTTTTTTCTATTCTTGGACTGTTAGAGAAAAATATTTCTGTTCTAGGTGGAGACTAGAGCGCATTTTTACGCACACCTGTGCACCAAGTACATTCCTACTCACCAGACATAATTGATTGCAGCATTTCCATTATAACACATGCAAATGCATTTGCCACATTCTGCAGGAAGTTCTTTCTTTCCACTGGAGTGCTAAAGACTTTGCAGACTTTTTGCATCATTTTAACTGTCCAATCCATGCAGTACAGTTCTTTCTCACACACCTGATTTAGACATATAAAGCACTGTAAACCTTCATGTGAAGAAAGCTATAGAATTTGAAAATGGTGAACAATGATGAATAATTATAGTTTGTGATTTTACATAATTTATGATACCTGACACCATACTGAGTCTATACATGGGAAATGCTCTTGTATCTAATACTATTTTGCTTTCAAATGGTACAATTTTAATGGGAAAAAAGTATGAAGTAAATACAAGCCTAATTTAAGATTATCATAGAAGAATATTTACTAATGAAATAACTAATATTGAAAACAGGCCAGGCACGGTGGCTCACGCCTGTAATCCCAGAACTTTGGGAGGCCAAGGTGGGCAGATCACTTGAGGTCAGGAGTTCGAGACCAGCCTGGCCAAAATGGTGAAACCCTGTCTCTACTAAAATACAAAAATTAGCCAGACATGGTGGCGAGCGCCTATAATCCAACCTACTCAGGAGGCTGAGGCAGGAGAATCACTTGAACTCAGGAGGCGGAGGATGCAGTGAGCGGAGATCATACCATTGCACTCCAGCCTGGGGGACAGAGCCAGACTCCATCTCCAAAAAAAAAAAAAAAATATATATATATATATATATATGTATTGAAAACAGTTACTGAACATAGAAAAAAAATTCTGCTCATTTACTCATTCAGTAAACATTTATTGAGCACCTGCTAGGAGCTGAAGATACAATGACAAACCATAAAGACATGGCTCTATTTTCAAGAAGTCCAATGAGGGTGATAGACAAATGGGCAATTTCAATAAGCAAGAGAATTCTATGGTATTGTCGACTTTCCATCTTGAGAATTTTAGGGAATATTTGTTTCTTCATTATTGAAAAGATAAATATTTAAAGATTACATGTTCCTAGCCAAAACTGACTGAAAAGTAAAAGGTTTCTTTACTAACATCCTTAATTGCCAATTTAACTCACATAGCCAAATAAATAATGCATATTATTAAAATAAACTGTATAGTAGTGTAACTAAATAATAGCACTGTGATAGGAAAGACCTATTGACTATTTATTATGTGTAAAGCACTGTACTAGGATCTATGAAAGAAATAAGTGACGCAGTACTGGATTTCAAAGAGCTTGCAGTCTATTTTGGGAGATGACCTACTCCACACATACAGTGGCTTAAGGACACTAATAGTAAATGAAGATAGAGAAGACAAATCGGAGGCAATTCAGAGAACTTTAATGATCAGAATTGACATGTTAATCAGAGAAGGCTTTCTAGAGAAGGCTTCCCCATCCCTAGTGATTTTCTCTTCATTACATTTGCTATAGTGCTGCCAAAATGATCTGCCAAAAACACAAAGCCAATTATGTCTCTCCCCTTCATAAAACTTTTCAGTAGCTCCCTATTAGAAAATGGGTTCAAGCTCCACAGAATGGCCCACAAAACCCTTCCTTACCTAGCCTCTCCCTTCATGTCTAACCTCACCTCCTGCTACTCTTCTGCAGATTCTACCCTTCAGAAATCATACTGAACTGCTTACAGTGTCCTGAATACAGTCACATGATCCCATTTTTCTTCTGCCTTGAATAATCTGCTGCCACCCTCTATCTGCCTGGTGAACTCCTACTTATTCATTTACTTATTTATTTTTTAGAGACAGGGTCTCCCTCTGCTATGCAGACTGAAGTGCAGTGGCGTGACCATAGCTCACTGCAGCTTCAAACTCCTGGGCTCAAGTGATCCTCCTGCCTCAGCCTTCTGAGTAGCAGGGACGATAGACACACACCACCACACCCAGCTAGTTTTATTTTATGTTTTGTAGAATTGAGGCTTTCCCTATATTGCCCAGGATGGTCTTGAATTCCCGGCTTCAAGTGATCCTCCAGGCTCAGCCTCCCAAAGAGCTGGGATTATAGACATGAACCAATGCACTCAGCCTTTTATTTAAGTAATTTATTTTTTGAGATGAGATCTCATTCTGTTGCCCAGGCTAGAGTGCAGTGGTGCTATCTTGGCTCACCACAGCCTTGACCACTCAGACTCAAGTGATCTTCCCACTTCAGCTCCTGAGTAGCTGAGCTCACAGGCATGCGTGCCACAACTCCTGGCTAATTTTTAAATTTTTTATTATTTATTTATTTTTTTTTTGGAGACAGCATCTCACTCTGTCACCTAGGCTGGAGTGCAGTGGCATGATCTGCTCACTGCAACCTCCGCCTGCCAGGCTCAAGTGATTCTCCTGCCTCAGCCTCCCGAGTAGCTGGGATTACAGGCACCTGCCACCACACCTGGCTAATTTTTGTATTTTTAGTAGAGTTGGCATTTCACCACATTGGCCAGGCTAGTTTCGAACTCCTGACCTCAGGTGATCCGCCTGACTCAGTCTCCCAAAGTGCTGGGATTACAGGCATGAGCCATCATGTCCGGCCAATTTTTAAACATTTTTATTGTAGAGACAGGGTCTTGCTGTGTTTTCCAGGCTGCTCTCGAACTCCTGGGATCAAGAATCTCATAATTTATGGCCCATAGTAAGCACTCAATACAAATTTGTGTTAAATGAATATTAAATAAATATAATATTATATATATATGTATGTATGTGTATATGTATGTGTGTGTGCATGTGTGTGTGTATTGAGAGGGGAGAGGGTCTCGTTCTGTTGCCCAGACTGGAGTACAGTGGCACAATTTTGGTTCACTGTAACCTTAAACTCCCAGGCTCAATCAATCCTCCCACCTCAGCCTCCTGAGTAGCTGGGACCACAGATGTCGCCAACACACCGAGCTAATCTTTGTATTTTTTTTGTAGAGACGGGTTTCGCCATGTTGACCAGGCTAGTCTTGAACTCCTGGGCTCAAGTGATCCTCCTGTCTCAGCCTCTCAAAGTGCTGGGTTTACAGGTGTGAGCCATCCCGTCCGGCCTAAATATATTTTTAAGACTTTTTATTTTGAAACATTTTGACTATACAAAATTAGAGAGAGTAATATAATAAACTCCCAGTACTCATTTCCCAGTTTCAACAATTATCAATCTTATTTCAACTGTATCTCCATTTACTCCCAAGTCTTCTCCCCAACCCACCCCCACAGTGATTATTTTGAAGTAAATCAAATGGGATGCTTTTTTTAACATGGAATTTTTTTTAAAAAGAATATAACTTAGCAGAACTGTATAATGAAAATCCAGACTTGAAGTGGGGAGAAGTTAATAGAAGGGATGATTCCAAATATTATAGTTTATGACATGCTTTAATATCAGGCCAGGTGCGGTGGCTCCAACCTGTAATCCCAGCACTTTGGGAGGCCAAGGCGGGCAGATCATGAGGTCAGGAGGTCGAGACCAGCCTGGCCAGCATAGTGAAACCCCATCTCTACTAAAAACACAAAAATTAGCTGGGGCATAGTGGTGCATGCCTTTAGTCCCAGCTACTCAGGAGGCTGAGGCAGGAGAATTGCTTGAACACGGGAGACGGAAGTTGCGGTGAGCCGAGATCGCACCACTGCACTCCATCCTGGACAAAAGAGTGAGACTGTCTCAAAAAACAAAAGAAAACATATGTTTTAATATTTTGAAAAAGAAACATTAAAAATATATACTTCAATACTCATTTTTACAAAATCTTTTGTCCACATTTCAGTTCCTTCAGGGCAGCTCCCTGGTAGGTCAATTGTAGTGTTAAAAAACTTGCTAGAGAAAAACTTATTTTTACTTACCAAAGCCAAAAAGACTACGAGCCTTGCCAGTTCAATGGTCCGTCCATTCACAGCTTTACTAGCCATGAAACTGAAACAGATGTTGTTTCCACTTAGCATTAGGAGACGTGCATTATTCTCTAGAAGCCACTCACGGGGAACCACTTTTATTAGAGGAAGAACAATTATTTAATGAGAAATCACACAACAGCTATAGTAAATAACATTAAGTACATGCAATATTTTATCTTTATTGGAAATACAATTAGTGCCAAGGGAAATGCTCAGAAAAAAATGCTCTAGTTTTCCAATTATGGCATTCAGTCAGAGACAGGTTATTGCCATGTCATGGAGGCTGTTACAAATGTACTAATAATATAAACAAAGCAATTCTCCTACACATAGGTCAGCAGGCAAAGTGTTCTAATCCTGTGCAAGGAAAGCATCCTTGTAAACTTTAGAATCTAAAGGATTATGCAGGAATAGGAATAATTGTTTCACCTTTCCTTTACTCACAGAAGAGGGCTTTTTACAGAACCTAGGAGGGTGATTCTGAGAATTTACAACATGGGAGTAATTGAGCTAATTAAATGAAGAAGCTTTCAAATAATAATAATAATAAATGTTTATTTATAAAATTGGCAAGCAAAGGAAAGTAAGTTGATTATATGCAATCTCTTCAAACATAGCACCAAACTCTTTAAATATTTTAGAGCATTCAGTGATTTCCAACAGGCACATCATTTATTACCTATAGAATTATCCTTACAATTTTATAACTGCATTTTAACAATAAATTTCTATTATTCTATGTTAGTAAATATATTTTTTACCTGATAGTTCATCTACAAGACTGATAACATCATCTGCTGTCCACTCTTTAGTGCTAGCGTCATATAGTAACTTAATGGCATCAGCCAAACCTTTCAGACTGAATTCATCTGTAGGTTCTTCTATCATTTCCTGCCAAACCACCTGTCCTGAATTGAAACAAAAACGAGGCTATGACAGAACAGTTGGCTTTGTGATAAAGACTTGTTTAAAAAGGAAAGTGAATTGCACAATGGAATCCCATTACTTATACAAGCTACTTTCATTTTAACTTTTGAAACAAGAAGTCAATTCTGGTAATAGTATAGATTTGAACGTCTCTGGCTGGGCGTGGTGGCTCATGCCTATAATCCCAGCACTTTAGGAGGCTGAGGTAGGAGGATCACTTGAGGTACGGAGTTCGAGACCAGTCTGTGAAACCCTGTCTCTACTAAAAATATAAAAATTAGCCAGGCATGGTGGTGCACGCCTTTAGTCCCAGCTACTCAGGAGGCTGAGGCATGAGAATCGCTTGAACCTGGGAGGTGGAGGTTGCAGTGAGTGGAGATTGGGCCACTGAACTCCAGCCTGGGTGACACAGCGAGACTCTGTCTCAAAAAAAACGTGTGTGTGTGTGTGTGTGTGTGTGTGTGTATGCTTCTTGGCCAGGCACAGTAGCTCATGTATGTAATTCTAGCACTTGGGGAGGCCAAGGTGGGAGGATCACTTGAGCCCAAGAGGTTGAGAGCAACCTGGGTACCAAAGTGGGACCCTGCAGGAGATCGAGACCATCCTAGATAACACGGTGAAACCCCGTCTTTACTAAAAATACAAAAAGTTGGCCAGGCGTGGTGGCTCACGTCTGTAATCCCAGCACTTTGGAAGGCCGAGGTGGGCAGATCACAAGGTCAGGAGATTGAGACCATTCTGGCTAACACGGTGAAACCCCATCTCTACTAAAAATACAAAAAGTTAGCCAGGCATGGTGGCAGGCGCCTGTAATCCCAGCTACTCGGGTGGCTGAGGCAGGAGAATGGTGTGAACCCGGGAATTGGAGCTCACAGTGAGCCAAGATTGCGCCACTGCACTCCAGCCCGGGTGACAGAGCAGACTCCGTCTCAAAAAAAAAAAAAAAAAAAAATTAGCTGGGTGTGGTGGCACACACCTGCAGTCCCAGCTACTTGGGAGGCTGAGGCAGGAGAATCGCTTGAACCCGGGAGGTGGAGGTTGCAGTGAGCCATGATCGCACCACTGTGTGCGTGCATGCATGTGTGTGTGTGTGTGTATAATATATGCTTCCTAAATATATATATGCTTCCTAAAGTAAAAATAATGAACCAGTTATGTTACAACCCTGAAAGATGGGTGCTCACCATCTTGAGGAGATATTGGCCCAAAGATGATATACAGCAATCTTGCCTGATTCACCATTGGCCATGGTTTTAATATTCGCGTCAACCAAAAAGCAGAATCACTTCGATGTGTCCAATGATCAAGGAGGACATTCCTACAGAAGAGTCTGATTCTTAACTCCAGTTTTCGGGCACTTCCTATGAAGACAAAAGAATTGTAAATCATTCTTCGTAGAAAGGCTGCTGTGCATATTGAATAGTGATCAAAGCAACTTATTAATCATTATGGTTAGTGATAGTAAACTAGGTTTCTAAACAGGAAGTAACCAAGAGATTATCTATTCTTAAACTCCCCTAACTTCATAATTTGTCTATCTACTTACTTACTTTTACCTTCCTGATTTATAGTCAATATTTTGAATAATGGGTCAATCAAAAGACATGCTTAAGCTTACCAGACTCTTGTACAATTTTGGATTTAAAAAGAAATAAATGCAGAGAAAGGTCAAAGACATATATCATTAATATACTTTGTACTGAAAGTGTCACTTCATTTTCCTCTATGAAAGTTTTATGGCAGGTGCGGTGACTCTTGCCTGTAATGCCAGCACTTTGTGAAGCCGAGGTGGGAGGATCACTTGAGGTCAGGAGTTCAAGACCAGCCTGGCCAATATGGCGAAACCCTGTCTCTACTAAAAATACAAAAAAATTGGCCGGGTGCAGTGGCTCACACCTGTAATCCCAGCACTTTGGGAGGCTGAGGCAGGCAGATCACGAGGTCAGGAGATCGAGACCAACCTGGCTAACACGGTGAAACCCTGTCTCTACTAAAAATAAAAAAAATAAGCCGGGCGTGATGGCGGGCGCCTGTAGTCCCAGCTACTTGGGAGACTGAGGCAGGAGAATGGCGTTAACCCGGGAGGTGGAGCTTGCAGTGAGCCAAGATCGTGCCACTGCACTCCAGCCTGGGTGACAGAGCGAGACTCTGGCTCAAAAAAAAAAAAAAATATATATATATATAAATATATAAATATACATATAAATATATAAAAATATATAAAAATATATAAATATATAAATACACAAATATACATTTATATATAAATACACAAATATACATTTATGTATATAAATACACAAATATATATTTATATATAGATACACAAATATATATTTATATATAGATACACAAATATATATTTATATATAGATACACAAATATATATTTATATATAGATACATAAATATAAATATATAAATACATAAATATATAAAATATATAAATACATAAATATATAAATACATAAATACATAAATATATATAAATACATAAATATATATAAATATATAAAAATATATAAATATATACAAATATATAAATATATACAAATATATAAATATATAAATATATAAATACATATAAATATATAAATATATAAATATATAAAAATATACAAATATATAAATACATATAAATATATATAAATATATAAATATATAAATATATATAAATATATACAAATATATAAATATATATAAATATACAAATATATAAATACATATAAATATATATAAATACATATAAATATATAAAATATATAAATATATAAAAATGTATAAAAATATATAAATATATAAATATATAAATATATAAAAATGTATAAATATATAAATATATATAAAATATATAAATATATAAACATAAAAAATATAAATATATATAAACATATATAAATATATAAATATATATAAACATATATAAATATATAAATATATAAACATATATAAACATATATAAACATATAAATATATAAACATATAAATATATAAATAAACATATAAATATATAAATAAATATATAAAAATATATAAATATATAAATAAATATATATAAATATATATAAATATATAAATATATAAATATAAATATATAAAAAATAAATATATAAATATATAAATATATATAAAATATAAATATATAAAAATATATATAAATATATAAAAATATAAAAAATATACAAATATATAAATATATATAAATACATATAAATATATAAATACATATAAATATATAAATATATAAAAATACATATAAATATATATAAATATATAAATAAATATATAAAAATATATAAAAATATATAAAAATATATAAATATATAAAAATATATATAAATATATAAAAATATATAAAAATATATATAAATATATAAAATATATAAATATATAAACATATATAAATATATAAATATATAAACATATATAAATATATAAACATATATAAACATATATAAATATATATAAACATATATAAACATACATATAAATATATGTAACATATATAAACATACATATAAATATATGTAAACATATATAAACATATATAAACATATGTAAACATATATAAACATATATAAATATATATAAACATATATAAACATATATATAAACATATATAAATATATATATAAACATATATATATATATATAGTAGCCAGGCAGCGGCAGTGGCACAGGCCTGTGATCCCAGCTACTCAGGAGGCTGAGACAGGAGAATCACTTGAACCCGGGAGATGGAGGTGGCAGCGAGCTGAGATCTCACCACTGCACTCCAGCCTGGGTGACAGAGCTAGACTTTGTCTCAACAACAACAAAAAAAGAAAATGTTATGTTGCTGTTGTTGATAGACATGGGGTCTTGCTCTCTCACCCAAGCTGGAGTGCAGTGGCATGACTGATCATAGCTCACTACAACCTTGAACTCCTGAGCTCAAGCAATCCTCCCACCTCAGCCTCCCTAGTAGCTGGGACCACAGGCTAATTTTATTTTTTGTAGCGACAGAGGTCTCACTATATTGCTCAGGCTGGTTTTGAACTCCTGACCTCAGGTGATCTTCCCACCTTAGCCTCCCGAAGTGTTGAGATTACAAAGCATGAGTTACCACACTCGGATATAAAAATTTTAGATTAACGGCCAGGCGTGGTGGCTCATGCCTGTAATCCCAGCACTTTGGGAGGTTGAGGCGGGTGGATCATGAGGTCAGGAGATCGAGACCATCCTGGCTAACATGGTGAAATCCCGTCTTTACTAAAAATACAAAAAAATTAGCCGGGTGTGGTGGCGGGCGCCTGTAGTCCCAGCTACTTGGGAGGCTGAGGCAGAAGAATGGGTGTGAACCTGGGAGGCAGAGCTTGCAGTGAGCTGAGATCATACCACTGCACTCTAGCCTGGGTGACAGAGCCAGAATCTGTCTCCAAAAAAAGGAAAAAAAAAATTAGATTAACATAGGACTACTTTTTCAAAAGCTTTACTGAGATATAAATCACATACCATACAATTTACCCATTTAAAGTGTACAATTCAGTGGTTTTTAGTATATTCACAGATATGTGCAGCCATCACCACAGCCAATTTTAGAACATTTTCATCACTTCAAAAAGACATCCTGTTCTTTTTGCTATCATCCTGTTATCTCTCTGTCCTTTACCACCCCCAGCCCTACGCAACCAATACTCTACTTTCCATCTCCATGGATTTCCCTATTCTGGATTTTTTTTATTTTTTATTTTTTTGAGACAGAGTCTTGCTCGTCACCCAGGCGGGAGTGCAGTGGTGTGATCTCGGCTCATTGCAACCTCTGTCTCCCGAGTTCAAGCGATGCTCCTGTCTCAGCCTCCCGAGTAGCTGGGATCACAGGTGCTCCTCACCACGCCTGGCTGATTATTTTGTATTTTTAGTAGACATGGGGTTTTGCCATGTTGGCCAGGCTGGTCTCAAACTCTTGACCTCAGGTGATCCACCTGCCTCGGTCTCCCAAAGTGCTGGGATTACAAGTGTGAGCCACCACGCCCCGCCCCTATTCTGGATTTTTATACGAATGAAATCATATAGTATGTGGCATTTTGTGACTGGCTTATTTCACCTAATACAGTGTTTTCAAGGTTCATCCATGTTGTAGCATATATCAGCACTTCATTCTTTTTTTTTCCTTCAACTTTTAAGTTCAGAGGTACATGTGCAAGATGTGCAGGTTACACAGGTAAACGTGTACCATGATAGTTTGCTGCACAGATCATCCCATCACCTAGATATTTATTTATTTATTTATATTATACTTTAAGTTCTGGGATACATGGGCAGAACATGCAGGTTTGTTACATAGGTATACATATGCCATGGTGGTTTGCTGCATCTATCAACCCACCAACTACATTAGGTATTTCTCCTAATATTATCCCTTCCCTTGCCCCCATCCCCCTTATCACCTAGATATTAAGCCCAGCATCCATTAGCTATTCTTCCTGATGTTCTCCTTCCCCCAACCCCCACAGCACTTCATTCTTTTTAATGGCCAAATAATATTCTATGGTATGGATGTACTACTACATTTTGTTTATCTATTGACCCATTGATGGACATCTGAGTTGTTTCCATCTTTTGGCTACTATGAATAATGCTGCTATTAACATTCATGTAGGCCAGGCATGGTGGCTCATGCCTGTAATTCCAGCACTTTGGGAGGCTGAGACAGGCAGATCACTTGAGCCCAGGAGTTTGAGACCAGGCTGGACAACATGGTGAAACCCCATCTCTATAAAAATACCAGAAAAATTAGCTGGGCATAGTGGTATGTGCCTGTAGTCCCAGCTACTCGGGAGGCTGAGGTTGGAGGATTGCTTGAGCCCAGGAAGTGGAGGTTGCAGTGAGCTGAGACCATACCTCTGCACTTCAGCCTGGGTGATAGAGCCAGACCCTGTCTCAAAACAAAACAACAATAACAACAACAACAAAACCATTCAGCACAAGTTTCTGTGTGGTCATGTTTTCATTTCTCCTGGGGCTATATACCTAGAAGTGAAATTGATGGATCATATAACTGTTTAATCATCTGAGAAACTGTCAGACTATTTTGCAAACTGACTGCACCATTTTACTTTCCCGCCAGCAATATATGAGGATTGTTGTCACATTCTCACTAACACTTATTATTTAAATCGAACTTTCTGATTCTAGCCATCCTAATGGAATGTGAAATGGTATATTACTATTTCTTTGCTTTTCTGAGACAGTGTCTCACTCCATTGCCCATGCTAGAATACTGTAGAGCAGTCATGGCTCACTGCAGCCTCAACCTTCAGGGGCTCAAGTGATCCACTTCAGCCTCCTGAGTAGCTGGGATTACAGGTGTGAGCCACCTTGCCCAGTCTATCACTGTTTTCTTATGACAGCTTTATTGAAATATAATTTATATACCATACAATTCAACCATTTAAAGTGTGCAATTCAATGGTTTATAGTATACTATTAAATTTCTTATATTGTGGTAAAATATAGATCACATAAAATTTGCCATTCTAACCATTTTTAAGTATGCAATTCAGTGGCATCATTTATATTTACACTGTTGTTCAACCACCACACTATTTCCAAAAGTTTTTCATCATCTCAAACACAAACTCTGTAACCATTAAGCAGTAACTCCCCACTCCCCCCTCCCCTTAGCTCCTGGTAACCTCACATCTACTTTCTGTCTCTATGAATTTGCCCATTCTAGGTATCTCATGTAAGTAGAATCATGTAATATTTGTCCCTGTGTTCCTGGCTTCTCTCACTTAGCATAATGTTTTCAAGGTTCATCCATGTTGCAGCATATACCATATTTTGTTTATCCATTCACCTGGTCTTTTTTGTTTGTTTGTTTGTTTTTTCTGAGACAGAGGGCCTCCTCTGTCACCCAGGCTGGAGTGCAGTGACTGGATCATGCCCACCTAATTTTTTTTTTTTTTTTTTTGGAGATCGGGATCTTGCTATGTCGCCCAGGCTGGTCTCTAACTCCTAGGCTCAAGTAATCCTCCCACTTCGGCCTCCTAAAGTGCTGAGATTACAAGCATGAGCCACTGCCCTCTGCCTGCAATGACCATTCATATGCATGTCTCCTTGTGCATATTGTGGGAGTTTCTCAGAGGGAAACAGCTCGATACAAGGTTCTATAATTTAAAAATATGAAATATTTCTGGTATATAGAGAGGTTTACAGGATGCTATAATGAGCTCCTTTGTATCTACCAGCTGGCTTAAGGAATAAAATATCATCAATACAGTTGAAGCCCTCTTTCTCCAATCTCATATTGCTTTTTGCCCCACTGTCTTATTCGATATTTATCATTCCCTTACATTTCTTTGTCCTTTCACTGTATATGTATGCCACAATTTAATTTATTTTTATTTTTTTTGAAAAGGGGTCTCTGTTGCCTAGGCTGGAGTGCAGTTAGTTGATCTTGGCTCACTACAGCCTCAGTCTAGTGGGCTCAAGCTATCCTCCCACCTCAGCCTCCTGAGCAGCTGAGACTACAGGTACATGCCATCACGGCTGGCTAATTTTTTGTAGAGACGAGGTCTGTTACATTGCCCAGGCTGGTCTTGAACTCCTGGCCTCAAGGATCTTTCTGCCTTGGCTTCCCAAAGTGTTGGGATTGCTGCTGTGAGCCACGGCACCTGGCCCACTGTTTATTTTTTTATTTATCGAGACAGGGTCACACTCTGTTGCTCAGGTTGAGTGCAGTGGTGCAATCACAGCTCTCTGCAGCCTCTACCTCCCAGGGTCAAGTGATCCTTTCACCTCAGCCTCCTGAGTAGCTGGGACCACAGGCACACACCACCATGCCTGGATAATTTTTTATTTTTTGTAGAGACAAGGTCTCGCTATGTTGCCTAGGCTGCTTTTGAACTTCTGGACTCAAGTGATCCTCCCACCTTGGCTTCCCAAAGTGCTGGGATTTTAGGCATGAGCCACTACACCTGGCCCAAATTACTTTTAATTACATTTTTAAAACTCTGTTTATTTTTTCTATTTTAATCTCTGTATATTATATGCAAATTGTAGTTTTTTACCTGGTTTGCTGCAGACAGCCATTTGCATCTTGCGGCAGAGATTAGTCAGTTCGCATAAGAAATTATAAACGCGATGGCACTCAAGTTCATCCCAACCTGCTGTTAAGGTCTGAGGAAAATAAAGAAAACATTGTGGATATTCAGACTATCAAGTCAAAACGTAAGTAACACCAGGCATGGTGGCTCACGCCTGTAATCCCAACACTTTGGGAGGACAAGGTGGGTGGATCACCTGCAGTCAGGAGTTTGAGACCAGCCTGGACAACATAGTAAAACCTTGTCTCTACTAAAAGTACAAAAATTAGCCAGGTGTGGTGGCGGGCACCTGTAATCCCAGCTACTCGAGAGGCTGAGTCAGAATTGCTTGAACCTGGGAGGTGGAGGTTGCAGTGAGACGAGATCATGCCATTGCACTCCAGCCTGGGCGACAAGAGCAAAGCTCTGTCACAAAAAACAAACAAAACAGGCCGGGTGCAGTGGCTCACACCTGTAATCTCAGTACTTTGGGAGGCCAAGGTGTGCAGATCACGAGGTCAGGAGATGGAGACCATCCTGGCTAACACGGAGAAACACCGTCCCTACTAAAAATACAAAAAATTAGCTGGGCGCAGTGGCACGCACATGTAGTCCCAGCTACTTGAGAGGCTGACAGGAGAATCACTTGATCCCTGAGTGGAGGTTGCAGTGAGCCAAGATTGCGCCACTGCACTCCAACCTGGGCAACAGACAGAAACTCTGTCTCAAAAACAAAAGAAAACAAAACAAAACAAAAACAACACAAGTCACTACTGCCTTATGAGTGTAACTGTTTTTAAGCATATGATCAAGGTGATGTGCAATTTTTACCCATTATAGAACAATCAAATTAATAACAAATTTACATAAACAAAACTTGGAAAGCTCCAAAATCCAGTTTCTTTTTGGTTGGAAAGGAAGTATCTTTTCAGAGAACTTTTTTTTTTTTTGAGATTCAATCTCACTATGTTGCCCAGGCTGGAATGCAATGGAGAGAACTTTTTTATTTGTTTGTTTGAGAAGGTTTAAATGGTACTGAATCCTGAACTTTGACAACGTGAGGCAAGTAACTAAAACCCTGAACACAGTTTAGATATTTCACTTACAACCATGCTGTGGCTTTAAGACTAGAGTAGAACCCCTTTGACCTCCCCCAGTTGTCATTTATGATATTGCTTATAAATGAGAATGATCCAATTTCAATGTGACAATTCTGAGCATTTATTTATGACTTTTTTTTTTTTTTTTTGTAGAGATGGGGTTTTGTCATGTTGGCCAGACTAGTTTTGAACTCCTGACCTCAGGTGATCGGCCTGCATCAGCCTCCCAAAGTGCTGGAATTACAGGTGTGAGCAACTATGCCTGGCTATTTATGACTTTTGAATGTGAACAAACAAAACACTTTCACTGGCTGAGCACAGCAGCTCATGCCTGTAATCCTAGCACTTTGGGAGGCCGAGGCAAGTGGATCACTTGAGGTCAGGAGTTTGAAACCAGCCTGGCCAACATGGTGAAACCCTGTCTCTACTAAAAAAAAACAACACACACACACACACACACACACACACACACACAATAGCTAGGTGTGGTGGCAGGCCCCTGTAATCCTAGCTACTTGGGAGGCTGAGGCAGAAGAATCACTTGAACCCGGGAGGCCGAGGTTGCAGTGAGCTGAAATCACGCCACTGCACTCCAGCCTGGGTGACAGAGCAAGACTCCGTTAAAAAAAAGAAAAAAAAATTAATCTGGCCAGTCGTGGTGGCTAATGTCTGTAATCCCAGCACTTTGGGAGGCTGAGGCGGGCAGATCACCTGAGGTCAGGAGTTTGAGACCAGCCTGACCAACATGGTGAAACCTCGTCTCTACTAAAAATACAAAAATTAGCTGGGTGTGGTAGTGCATACCTGTAATCCCACCTACTTGGGAGGCTGAGGCAGGAGAATTGCTTGAACCTGGGAGGTGGAGGCTGCAGTGAGCCGAGAGCGTGCCACTGCACTCCAGCCTGGGCGACAGAGTGAGACTCTGCCTCAAAAATAAATTAATTAAATAATTAATAAAAACTAATCTTATTCCCTGTGGAAGGACATACAAGAAACAGAAAACTGATTATTTCTGGTGAAGGAAACTCAGTGGACAAGGAGAGAGACTAACTTTTTACTTTATACATTTTCTACCCTTGGAATTGTACAAGAATACATACATAGGTATTACATGTCCCAAAGAAAGAAAGAAATAAGTAAAAAACAAAATTAAATAAGAAAAATCTGTCTTGGAAGAAGACTAGTAGGAGGGCTTAGACCCCTGGAATCTGGGTGAGTAGGAGTTGGTGGCTGGTAGGCTGAGCACAGCAAGATTCTTATAGGTGCAGTGCCTGCCTCACAAGGTTGTTGTAAATTTAAATTAGTTAATACATGTTGTCGGGTGTGGTTGCTCACGCTTGTAATCTCAGCACTTTGGGAGGCCGAGGTGGGTGGATTGCTTGAGGTCAGGAGTTCGAGACCAGCCTGACCAACATGGTGAAACCCTGTCTCTACTAAAAATGCAAACAAATAATTAGCCAGGCATGGTGGCGGGCACCTGTAATCCCAGCTACTCAGGAGGCTGAGGCAGGAGAATCGCTTGAACTTAGGAGGTGGAGGTTGCAGTGAGCCGAGATCATGCCATTGCACTCCAGCCTGGGTGACAGAGTAAGACTCCGTCTCAAAAAATAAATAAATAAATAAATAAAAATAAATTAGTCAATACATGTAAACTGCTTAGAACAGTGTTTGGCACATAGTAAGATGAATAAACGCTAGTTATTATCTTCTTTGTTTACAATAAAAGATTAGTCAAAATGTTCTTGAAATAATACAACTGATTACTAATATCACACCTTAAATAACCAGCCCAAGACTAAACTCATTATATAGATACAGATACACGCATGCACACACACCACCTCATAATATTTCTAATCTTTACAACTAGTAGAAACTTTGAGGACACCAATTCTTCAGGAGCAGTAACCTTCATTCAGCATATAGAATGGTTTGGGGGATAAATAAATGTCAAACATTTTTTACCACTGAGAAACTCAAAACAAAAATCTGAGATAGCAAACACTATTAGATTAATACATTCTCAAATCTTTATTTTATTTTGCTCTTTTTAAGATTATTATAACTTTATTAACCTATGAAAAGAGAGACTGGATATTCTATTTGTTATCAGTTCCAAAGGTATCCCTTTTCTTCTCTGATTAAAAAAAAGTACCTGTAAAAACATGCCATAACATGTTAATCCTAAACACTGCATAGGAGCTGCACAGCCATTGAATTTAAAGCAGGAAACCTGTAAAGAAAACAATGTTAATACCTCCTTGTCAGTGAAACTATAGTTTGACAATGGTGGAACAATGGTTTGACATTCAAATTTAATGGAAATAAGCAAGAATTTTTTCAGCACCTATTCTGATCAACATTGGTTACATAGGTGGGGATTATAAACGTAGTATAAAAGTCTCGGCTGCGTGCGGTGGCTCATGCCTGCAATCCCAGCACTTTGGGAGGCCGAGGTGGGCAGATCACGAGGTCAGGAGGTCGAGACCATCCTGGCTAACATGGTGAAGCTCCGTCTCTACTAAAAATACACAAAAATTAGCCGGGTGTGGTGGTGGGCACCTGTAGTCCCAGCTACTCAGGAGGCTGAGGCAGGAGAATGGCATGAACCCAGGAGGCGGAGCTGGCAGTGAGTCAAGACCGTGCCATGGCACTCCAGCCTGGGTGACAGAGCAAGATTCCATCTCAAAAAAAAAAAAAAAAAAAAAAAAAAAAAAGTCTCTACTCTCAAGGAGTTCACAATTTATTTAATAATAATTTTTTATTTTTATTTTTTATGATGGAGTCTTGCTCTGTCACCCAGGCTGGAGTGCAGTGGCATGACTTTGGCTCACTGAAGCCTCTGCCTCCTGGGTTCAAGTGATTCTCATGCCTTAGCCTCCCAAGTAGCTGGAATTACAGACACCACCAGGCCTGGCTAATTTTTGTACTTTTAGTAGAGACGGGGTTTCACGCCTGTAATCCCAGCACTTTGGGAGGCCGAGGTGGGTGGATCACGAGGTCAGGAGTTCGAGATCAGCCTGACCAACATGGTGAAACCCCGTCTCTACTAAGAATACAAAAATTTGCTGGGTGTGGTGGCGCACGCCTGTAATCCTAGCTACTTGGAAGGCTGAGGCAGGAGAATTGCTTGAATCTGGGAGGCGGAGGTTACAGCGAGCTGAGATCGTGCCACTGCACTCCAGCCTAGGCGGCAGAGCGAGACTCCATCTCCAAAAAAAAAAAAAAAAAAAAAAAAAAAAATTAGCCAGGTGTGGTGGCACACGCCTGTAATCCCAGCTACTCAGGAGGCTGAGGCAGGAGAATGGCGTGAACCTGGGAGGTGGAGCTTGCAGTGAGCCGAGATCGCGCCACTGCACTCCAGCCTGGAGGACAGAGCGAGACTCCATCTCAAAAAAAAAAAAAAAGTTTTATTTATGAATGTCATGCTTTAGGAAGAGTAATCTTGATTCAGCATACAGAGCGGTTTGGGGAGTAATGAATTGGATGACAGAAAGGTCATCTGGGAAGCTGCTATAATAATATAGACCAGAACTCAATGCAAATGCTGACATGAAAAAATTGGCCGGGCAAGGTGGCTCATGCCTGTAATCCCAGCACTTTGGGAGGCCAAGGTGGGCAGATCACCTGAGGTCAGGAGTTCGAGACCAGACTGTTCAACAGGGCAAAACCTCATCTCTACTAAAAGTACAAAACTTAGCCAGGTGTGGTGGTGGGTGCCTGTAATGCCAGCTACTCAGCAGGCTGAGACAGGAGAATAGCTTGAACCCAGGAGGTGGAGGTTGCAGTGAGCCAAGATCATGCTGCTGCACTCCAGCCTGGGTGACAAGAGCGAGACTCCGTCTCAACAAAAAAAAAAAAAAAAAAAGAAAAAGTCAGTGTATCAGAAACAGCAGATACCACTGAGTGTAGAACTGAACCATCAAGAGTTGGACATATGCTTGGATTTGTATATAAAATTGAGTCTTATAAAGAGACTATGCCCAAACATATTAATACACATTTCCAAGTCTATTATCATAAAATGTTTGTCATTTTATATATTAAAAATACTTTCCTATGTTTCTATACATTTAAACAATAAAATTTCAAAATTCAGAAATTATTTCACTTTAATACAATATCTAAATCACTACTTTAAAACTTCCTTAGGATTTGTATGTGGTGTAAAATATACTTCATACTCTGACAAACCTAATAAACTTGAATGATGTGCTTAGTTATATATGAAAATTGTTTTATAACAAGTGAAAGATTACTACATTTTGACATTATATAGTCTCGAAGTACTTGGTAAAGTATTAGATTATAATAAATCAATTTTTTAGTGCTAATTCATGAAATTCTACTAATATAGAGTAAAATGAGCATAAGATAATAATAAAATATCTTTACTGGAAATCAAGATTGTAAACTAATTTAGAAGTATGATCTTACTTCTGTGAGTATCTTGTGAATGTATTTTAGCCTTTCCTTGGTGGGTAGCAGCAATGTGCATCTTTTAAACAGTAGACCTAAGAAAGTAAAGAGACATAAGAAAAAATGACAACAATACAATTAAGAACATCAATAGAGCACAGAATAATGTTTCCTGAAAGTCAAGTATGGTATATCACAGTGGACTATGAGTTGATATGATTTCTAAGAGAAAGTTTGGGAGGAAGGGTGCAAAACACTTTCCATTTATGGTATTTACCAAGTGACTCTGATGCTCATCTAAGAGGCCTTGGCATAAAATCTTGCAAAAAATTGTTAAATTGCTACTATAGGACACATGGAAAAATACATAGAGTATAAAAGATACAATAAGACAAAGACACACTAGAGAAATTTTATTTTGTCTTTATTCCACAGAAAACAGATTTCAATATCTCTTGAAATTAACCTCATGTCCACAAAGGAAAATGTTTTAAGAGTTGTTAATCTAAAACATGGAAAGAATGAGAAAACCGATTTTTCTTTCTTTTCTTTTTTTTGAGACAAGGTCTTACTCTGTCGCCCAGGCTGAAGTGCAGTGGCATGCCATCATGGCTCACTGCAGTCTCGACCTTGTGGGCTCCAGTGATCCTCGTGTGTGTCACCAAGCCCAGCTAATTTTATTTTATTTTTCTTGATACAGAGTCTCGTTCTGTCGCCAGGATGAAGTGCAGTGGCGTGATCTCCGCTCACTGCAACCTCCACCTCCCAGGTTCAAGTGATTCTCCTGCCTCAGCCTCCCGAGTAGCTGGGACTACAAGTGCACACCGCCATGCCCAGCTAATTTACGTATTTTCAGTGACGAGGTTTCACCATGTTGGCCAGGATGGTCTCGATCTCTTGACCTCATGATCCGCCTGCCTCGGCCTCCCAAAGTTCTGGGATTACAGGTGTGAACCACCATGCCCGGCCCAAGCCCAGCCAATTTTTAAAAAACATTTTTTTTGTAGAGACAGGGTCTTGCTTTGTTGCCCAGGCTGGTCTCGAATTCCTGGGCTCAAGTAATCCTTCCACCTTGACCTCCCAAAGCACTGGGAATAAATTGCGGCGGGCCGAGAAAACAGGTTGTGTATCCCTCTCTCCAAATACAAAAATTTAAGTCATAAGTACTTAAAATTTCAGAAGCTAGATTTTTTTTTTTCCCCACAGAAAGTATCCAGTTAGGATGAAATATCCATCTCTTCCTTCTAAGATATCCTTTTATGGGACTTGCATGTTAAGAATGTATAGGATTTTGTGTACAGATACTTTAAAAAGAAAAAAAAACTCCTCAATTTCTCAGTGAGATGTGTAATTTGAGCTACAGTGACAGGAAGTGTATGATTTGTTTCCTCTAACTTTAAACATTCTATTTTCCTAAAATGGCCATACATTGTTAACATTCCTATGAGGGCAAATGTCCTCAAACTAAAAATAAGATATATGGTAGGAAAATACATACCTGAACCTCATGACTTTTTTCAGCTTTCATCTTCTTTGTATTTACTTTTTTACATATTATAATTATATAATTCTGAAGAATCTACAGGAGTCTAACTTATTTTTAGAAGTTGCTATGTTTGAGTAACACATGAACAGAATTGTTTTAAACAAAAACCCTCTTTATTTTTGTATATAAAAAGACATTTTTCATACTTGACAACTAAGGGAAAAAAAGACATTTTTCAGTGTTTGGTTTTTAAGCTGAGTTCTTTCCCTTCATACATTGGTATCCAGTTTCACAGCATATCATAACTAAGGAATTCCAGGCATTAATTCTTAGAATTCTACTCCTGGGCACAATTGATCCTCCTGCCTCAGCCTCCTGAGTATCTGGGACTACAGGCACGTGTGACTGCATCCAGCCTTATTTTGGTATGCTGATTGCCTAATATAAAACTCCTATTTTTAAGGATTACAACTTACCATAAAACCCAATACTGGCTGTTTAAAAAAAAAAAAAAAAAACCACAGGTGCTCTGCTATACCCTTTAGAGACTAACTTTTTTAAAGTTCTTCCCTAAATAGAGTCAGATGTAATGTTCTTTCCACATTGGCCATCTGCTCTGTTTTATATGAAGAAACAAATTAAAATTTATAATTGGCCGAGTACCGTGGCTCACTCCTGTAATCCCAGCACTTTGGGAGGCTGAGGAGGGCAGATCACTTGAGGACAGGAGTTCGAGACCAGCCTGGCCAACATAGTGAAACCCTGTCTCTACTAATACAAAAATTAGCTAGACATGGTGGTGCATGCCTGTAATCCCAGTTACTGGAGATGCTGAGGCATGAGAATCGCTTGAACCCAGGAGGCAGAGGTTGCAGTGAGCCGAGGCTGTGCCATTGCACTCCAGTCTGGGCAACAGAGTGAGACTCTGCCTCAAAAAAAAAAAAAAAAAAAAAAAGAAAATTATTCTTCAAAGCATTGTGTGTGTGTGTGTGTGTGTGTATGAATATGAGACAGGGTCTCACTCTGTTGCCAAGGCCGGAGTGCATTTTCATAATTGACTCACTTCAGCCTCAACTTCTGCGGCTCAAGTAACCCTCCCACCTCAGCATCCTGAGTAGCTGGGACAACAGGTTTTGTCCTCTAATTTGTTTCCTCTAACTTTAAACATTCTATTTTCCTAAAATGGCAATACACTGTTAACATTCCTATGAGGGCAAATGTCCTCAAACTAAAAATAAGATATATGGTAGGAAAATATATGCCTGAACCTCATGACTTTTTTCAGCTTTCAGCTGGGCCGCCATGCCCAGATAATTTTTAAATTTTTTGTATAAATGGGGATCTCCCTATGTTACCCAGGCTGGTCTTGAACTCCTGGGCTCAAGCGATCCTCCCACCTCAGCTTTCCAAAGTGCTGGGATTACAGGCATGAGCCACTGCGCCCGGCCCAAAGCACAGCATTCTGAAAATCTTATTTTAATGTCTGAAAATAAGGCTGGATGCAGTCACACATGCCTGTAGTTTCAGATACTCAGGAGGCTGAGGCAGGAGGATCGATTGTGCCCAGGAGTACGGGCCAGCCTGGGCAACACTGCAAGATCCCATCTCAAAAAAAAAAAATAGTGAAAACAATAATAGATCAGGTAAGAATGACGACATGAGAAAATGGTAAGTATATCAAACATTTACTTAAAGAATTAGTCATAAACCAAGTGTTTGCATCAAAATTAAATAGAAAGTTGAAATCCTTACATGAATAAAACCATTTATAAAAGCAATTAAGATCAATACATATTTGTACTTTTTACTGAATTATACATATAATTGTCTTAGTGTTTTTGTTAGTTTAAGCAATTGAGACTTGATCAGGGAGAAAAATTTCTTTCAGATCAAAACCAAAGTATAAGCTCTACTGTATTACCCAGGTACCACTTCCTCTACAAGTAATGATGAATTAAAAATAATTCTTTCTCTTTATTTTTTTTTTTTTTGAGATGGAGTTTCACTTTGTCACCTAGGCTGGAGTGCAGTGGCGTGACCTCGGCTCACTGCAACCTCCATTTCCTGGGTTCAAGCAATTCTCCTGCCTCAGCCTCCTAAGTAGCTGAGAATACAGGCATGTGCCACCATGCCTGGCTAATTTTTGTATCTTTAGTAGAGACAGGGTTTCACCATGTTGGCCAGAGTAGTCTTGAACTCCTGACCTCAGGTGATCTGCCTGCCTCGGCCTCTCAAAGTGCTGAGATTACAGGTGTGAACCACCGCAGTCAGCCAAAAAATTATATTTATAATGAGAAGTAGGAAAAAGTAGTTTCCATATTCTGTTACAGGCTTTACTAAGCCTAATCATAAATACTGAAACCAACAAAACTGTAATCAGATCAGATACTTTTCTTTCATTTGGTCTTATTAAATAAACAGGTAATCATCAAATACATTTTGATGTATTTACATATCCACATATTCTTAATATCTTAAACCTAAGCATCCTTGGGCTACTAAAAGGCAGTATTCACTTAACTTACTGTTATGCCTTTATTTAAATCACACCATCTTGACATTTGGTTTTATTTTCATGCTTTGATGAATTATAAAGTGGTTTCATAATTAAATCGGTGTTATTAAGTCAAGTCAAAATTAGAATTTTACTTCAGCACTCCCTGGGACAATGAAATCAATGAATGGAGTAAAAGGCATAAATGATTACAAATTAAGGAAGAAAGATTATACAGAATTTGCTTTGATAAGGTCAGTTTAATTATAGCTTAGCCACTTAATAGTAAATGTACTTAAAAAACCATAGTTTCTGCTGAGAGGATAAATAGTCTTCCATAATAATGTGTTTAAATTTCTATTTTAAAGGACTAGATTATGGTTGAAAGGGAAAAGAGATAAAGAGAGAAAACTCACTTGATCCACAGGAAGTGATGCATAAAAAATACATCAATTTCCTAAACTGATAAGCCACTAGATGTTAAGCATCGGTGACGTTACATCTATATGAAATCTCAAGAATTGACACTTTACATCAAAATGCATTTTCTCACCTTTAAAGATAACTGGTTAAGGGAGTGTTCTCACACTAAAGAGTAAAAACATCATAGAAACAGGCATATTTTGGAATATATTCCATTTCCTACTGGCCTTACAGAATTGTATACTAAGTTTCTCTTAATTAAGCACAGTTCTTTACTTGTTGCAATTCTCATTACATAAGTTACCTAGAGATCTGTAGTGCTCCAGTATAGCAGAGTCTTGTCTCCTGTCAGGCAGCTCAAGGTTATGAAAGTCCTGTAGTAAAAGTCTTTTGCTTCCTGATGAGGTTGAGATATAATTAATAATGTGTTGGCTGACTGTTTTGGACACCATGCTTAGCATGCTGATATCCTTCACTACCAAAAGAAATATATATGTGTATGTATCAATGGCTTAAATGCAAGAACATCACTATTAACACAGTCTATTAACTTATAGGTTAACTCAATCATCATCACTATCACCATCATCATCCCTTTGGGAAAAAAGGGAAAAACCTTAAAATTGTTTAAAATCTGGTTCTCAATGAATTAGAGACATGTTTGGATTTACCAGTCAAGGTACTATGTCATAATTACAGGCATGTTTTCAAGAGTTTAAGTACTGCTGTGTTCAAAGGAAGATTTAAAAAAATTAATTTAGGGCTAGGTGCAGTGACTCATGCCTGTAATCCCAGTACTTTGGGAGGCCAAGGCGGACAGATCACCTGAGGTCAGGAGTTCGAGACCAGACTGATCAACATGGACAAACTCCATTTCTACTAAAAATACAAAATTAGCCTGGCATGGTGGCGCATGCCAGCTACTCGGGAGGCTGAGGCAGGAGAATAGCTTGAACCCGGGAAGTGGAGGTTGCAGTAAGCCGAGATTACGCCACTGCACTTCAGCTTGGGCAACAAGAGCAAAACTCCACCTCATAATAATAATAATAATAATAATAATAATAATAATTTAAGTATTGTGCTTTCTCATTGTACTTCTTACCTGACAATAATGAAACTTTAGAAAATAAACACTTAAACTTAACATGAATGTCATTAACATTTTAGCATGGCCCAAGATGACAAACTAGTTCTTGGGAAAAATTAAAATACTCTAGTGTCTTGTGTAGGCTATTCATAAGTTCCCAAACCTCACCTGACAAATATTTTAAAATTATCTGGAATATTTCCAATGGTAAGGCTTTAAAATTTCCAAATGTTGATATGGGTTGAAAGCCTGAGCCAAGGGTCTTGGAATAACAGCTGGTTTGACGATTACTACGTCTAAGTTTCTGGTTGGGAATCAAAGTGAAATTTGTATTTATTCTGGATGCCATTCTTCTTCTTGTCTTGTTTTCTGGTCAGAAAAACAAAGTACAAGAGACAAGAAAGAAAGGAAATTAAAGCAAGAAAGAGATTTTTTTTTTTTAAACGAAGAGGTTGATAGTATGATATGCAATAGCTGTTTCTCCGTATTTACAAAAGATTTTTGGTTTTTTTTTGAGACGGAGTCTTGCTCTGTTGCCCAGGCTGGGGAGCAATGGCGTAATCTCGGCTCACTGCAACCTCCACCTCCCGAGTTCAAGTGGTTCTTCTGCCTCAGCCTCCTGAGTAGCTGGGATTACAGTCATGTGCCACCATGCCCAGCTAATTTTGTATTTTTAGTAGAGACGGGGTTTCGCCATGTTTGCCAGGAAGGTCTTGAACTCCTGACCTCAGGTGATCTGCCCTCCTCAGCCTCCCAAAGTGCTGGGATTACAGGCATGAACCACTGAGCCTGGCCCCACTTACTTTATTACAGCTAAAATTTAAATAGTTTTAAAGTCTCTATTTTCATCTCTTTTTTTATTGTTTCGAACAAAAAAAGTCAGTACTCAGTTTTAAATAAATAGAAAAACATTACTATGAAATTTTAAAGCTACATTAATATTTTGACTTTTTAAAAGAATATAGGCTGGGTGTGGTGGCTCACGTCTGTAATCCCAACACAAAAAAGTAGGTGGCATTACTATTACCAATTATGTGCTGTATAATACTCAAATAAGCAGTGAATTAAAGTCTTTCTTCTTTTCTTTGTTGGTTTTTGTTGTTGTTGTTGTTGTTTTGTTTTTGTTTTTTTGTTAAGGTCTTGCTCTGTTGCCCAGGCTGGAGTGCAGTGGCATGATGATAGCTCATTGCAGCCTTGAACTCCTGGGCTCAAACAATCCTCCTGTCTCAGCCTCCTGAGTAGCTGGGACTACAGGCACAGAGCCACCATGCCCAGCTAAAGTAAAAAAAAAATTTGTTTTTGTGGAGGCAGTGTCTGCCTGTGTTGCCCAACCTGGTCTTGAACTCCTGAGCTCAAGTGATCCTCCCACCTCAGCCTCCCAAAATGCTGGGATTATAGGCACAAGCCACTGTGTGTTAATAAGACTAGAATAAATACATGAATAGTAATAATTCTTCCCTCAATTCCACCTTCTGTTAATAATAGCCACTGGCTGAGTGACGTGACTCACCCATGTAATCTCAGCACTTTGGGAGGCGGAGGTGGGTGGAACACCTGGGGTCAGGAGTTTGAGACCAGCCTGGCCAACATGGTGAAACCCCGTCTCTACTAAAAATACAAAAATTGGGCCGGGCCCAGTGGCTCATTCCTGTAATCCCAGCACTTTGGGAAGCCAAGGCGGGTGGATCACCTGAGGTTAGGAGTTCGAGACCAGCCTGGCCAACATAGCGAAACCCCGTCTCTACAAAAAATACAAAAATTAGCCAGGGATGGTAGTGTGCACCTGTAATCCCAGCTACTTGGGAGACTGAGGCAGGAGAATTGCTGGAACCTGGGAGGCGGAGGTTGCTGTGAGCCCAGCTAATCTGAAGGCTGAGGCACGAGAATCGCTTGAACCCGGGAGGCGGAGGCTGCAGTGAGCTGAGATCATGTCATTGCACTCCAGCCTGGGGCAACATAGTGAGACTTGGTCTCGAAAAACAAACAAACAAACAAAAAATAACAATAATAATAATAGTCACTGATGAATCTTAGAAAGGGCCTACGCATCTTGATTTCAAAGACAAATATTTCTTAAACTCATTAAATGCAACTTATTAAAATCACTGATTATTTACTTACACTAAATAATTTTTTTTTTAAGACGGATTATCGCTCTACTGCCCGGGCTGGAGTGCAGTGGCGCGACGTGATCTCAGCTCACTGCAACCTCCGCCTCCCAGGTTCAAGTGATTCTCCTGCCTCAGCCTCCCAAGTAGCTGGGATTACAGGCGTGTGCCACCACTAGTAGCTGGGATTACAGGCGTGTGCTACCACACTCAGCTAATTTCTGTATTTTTAGTAGAGACGGGGTTTCACCATGTTGGTCAGGCTGGTCTGGAACTGCTGACCTCAGGTGAGCCACCAGCCTCAGCCTCCCAAAGTGCTGGGATTACAGGCGAAAGTCACCACGCCCGCCCATTACACTAAATAATTATTTAAACATGTGTACCACACAGCGACTTTGTGTCACTCTATTGTTCTAATTCAGAAAACAATGTCTTTTGTGTATACATCTACATATACGCATAATTACAACTCCAATCGAAGGCTCCTTGTTTCTGAAGTAACAACTAAGACATTTTCATCAAAGATACATAATTGTATCTGGCCAAAATGCACTTTCTCCTTTCTACAAATTGCTAAAGTAACATTGTTACTTACACATCTTGAAATGATACATATCAACTTACATCAATTTAAAATTGGTTACACATTTGAAAACATAACAAACAAATTTAGTGTTTAGTGAAAAGTACACTGTGAACCTCCTTTGAAACCATACCACAGCGATTGGGGTCAGTATTCAGTGAACACTTAAATTAGGAGGTATTTTAAAATTATCATTAAAATTACACAAATAGGCCGGTCATGGTGACTCACGCCTTAATCCCAGCACTTTGGGAGGCTGAGGCCGGTGGATCACGAGGTCAGGAGATCGAGACCATCCTGGCTAACACGGTGAAACCCCTTCTCTACTAAAAAAAAAAAAAAAAAAAAAAAAAAAAAATTAGCCGGGCATGGTGGCACGCGACTGTAGTCCCAGCTACTCTGGAGGCTGAGGCAGGAGAATCGCTTGAACCCGGGAGGCGGAGGTTGCAGTGAGCCGAGATCACACCACTGCACTCCAGCCTGGGTGACAGAGCAAGAATCTGCCTCAAAAAAAAAAAAAAAAAAAAAAAAAAAAAAATTACACAAATAACAACTTTACACAATACAGCTAAACAAGAAGAAAAAAATTAAGTTCACTTATAAACACTTTGGTTTATATAATTTCAGACTTTTACATACATATATTTCTTTTTAACAAAAAAGAGGGATCACTATATATACTAGTTTGTAATCTGCTTTTTTCAATGAATTCTCTTTCCATGCTAATAACCTTCTACAAGTAATCATATTTTAATAGCTATGTGTCATTCCACCAAGTAAAATAATCTTAATTTGTTTAATCCATAAGGCTGTTTGTAACCTTAACTTTTCACAGTAGGCGTTTTGTTTGTTTGAGATGGAGTTTCGCACAGTCTCCTGGGCTGGAGTGCAGTGGTGTGATCTCGGCTCACTGCAGGCTCCGCCTCCCGGGTTCAAGCGATTCTCCTGCCTCAGCCTCCCTAGTAGCTGGGATTACAGGTGCCCGCCCCCACGCCCAGCTAATTTCTGTATTTTTAGTAGAGACGGGGTTTCACCGTGTTAGCCAGCCTGGTCTCGATTTCCTGACCTCGTGATCCGCCTGCCCCGGCCTCCCAAAGTGCTGGGATTACAGGCGTGAGCCACCGCACCCGGCCAACACAGTAGGTGTTTTAAAGCATTTTTATTACAATAGCATAAATCCGGCCTTGGCTTCTTCCTGTTACTCTGAGAAATGTGGACAGTGGGGCTTGGGCCCGTGGGCTCTTCAAAGACTGTCAGTCACCAGGCGGGGACTTCACTGTGTCAACTATGAACTATATACATGTTTAAAATAAATATAAATAAAAATTTAAAAATGATAAGCCCAAATTCTTTTAAAACTCAAGTCTCCACTTATAGTTCCTTATTTTCCTCACTCAGAGCTGGACGTTTCGTAGGGAAAAAGCAAGCTTTTGTGAAAATTCTAAAGGTATAATCCTAAATTATTTCTGGTTTCCGCTCACCCCTCTAGCGAATAAGAATCACAGCCCCAAATAATAATAATAAAATGATGTTTCATGCCCCCGTTCTATCCCACTAATTTTGACCGCGCGTGAAAGGTTTTGAGGGTTCAATTGGATGAACCTCCCCGCCCCCCACACCTTTAAGATAAAAACTACATGCACAGGGATGTCTGTTTTAACATAAAACTCTTGTAAGGGCCCCACCCCATCTGTCGGGCAGCTGCCCCCAAACATCTCCAAAGCCGCAAACTAGGGAAGCCTAAAAGACAAACTGGTCAACAGGAGAATCAAACCACACGGGGTACATGTTTCGCTCCCTTCAGTCCATGAAAGATGAAATTATCGCAATAAAATACTGGGAAAAAAACCCTCTTTTACCACAGATTTTGACAGTTTTTCCGGCTACAGAGTCACAGGAAAGTGGGAGTTAGTCGTTTTGCCCCACCATCCTCAAATTTCTTAGTGTTTAGAAAAGAAAATATCTCCTCAAGAGCTTCCCGCCAGGAGGCGAGAGGGTCACACTCCCGTAGGCTCCGGAGCTGCAGCCCTACCCACCAGACGTCCCCGCGGCCTCTAGAATATTGTAGAATCTTCCCAAGAGCCCCCGCGGGAAGGAGGCCCGCCCCCTCATGAATAGCAAGCAGCCTCAGCTCTCGTAGTGCCCGCCTCCCTCATGAGTATTGTAGATATTCCCAGAAGCCCTAGCGGGAAGGAGGTTCCCCCCCGCCCCCCGCCCCGCTTTATGAATAGCAAGAGAGCCAGCTCCCATGGTGCCCTCCTTCTCATGAATAACTAACGAGGGCGAGGTTCCTGGAGCCCAAACTCAGGCCTCAGCCACCCTTCGCTCCAAGCTGAAGACAAGAAGGGGCTGGAGCCGTTACGGTGTGGGGAAGGGAAGGGTGTAGCCCAAGATCCTGAACGCGGCGAGCCACGTCTCTGCTCCACTGCCTTTCCCTTCACCTAGTTTTGAGATAATTTTTGAGTCCCTCCCACTCCCACTAACTCCAGTAGGGCAAGTTACAAGGGGTTTCATCAAACCTTTTGGTGGAAAAAAACCTCCAGACATTCCTTTTTAAATCTGTCTTGCCGGTGCGGTGGCTCACGCCTGTAATCCCAACACTTTGGGAGGCCGAGGCGGGAAGCTCCCTTGAGTCCAGGAGTTTGAGACCAGCCTGGGCAACATAGGGAGACCCCCACCCCCAGCCGTAACCCCGCTCCCGGTCTCTAAATAAACACATAAATAATAGATCTGTCTGGAATCAAAGGAAGATGTGTGTCTCCATCCTCTCAAAATGGAATCAAGACAAATCTTTCTAGCTAGGCCTTCCTGGCTAGAAGATTAAATTCTCATTCATTCATTTCTTCATTCATTCTGTAACTATTTATTGAAGCCTGCTCTGGGCCGGGCACAGGAGTAGGCCCTAAGGATGGAATAGAGAACAAGACAGATACGTTTCCTGCTTTAATGGAGTTTATTAGCCTAATGGGGAAGATAGAATGAACAGACAGAGCATCTACAGATGTTGAGAGCAGTTCCGGTGAGAGCAGCGTGACAGAGGAAATAAGACAGAATGATGGGGTGTGTGTGTGTTGGCGGAGAGCTACTTTAGATAGACTGATCCTCAAGGTCCCTTTGATATGACGATTTGAGAACTGATGGAGGAGAAGGAGCCAGTCAGGAGAAGGGCTGAGGGAAGAGGGAATGGGGGAAAGATTCTACTTTTGTAGATCAATTCTACATTATACCCAACACAAAATATATAAGGAACTACATAAAGACTGAGTGGAAATTTAGGATTAGTTGGCATGCTGTTATTTTATATAGTCACATATATTCATCCGTTTGGCTTTGTATCTTTTTTTTTCCTGACCTCGGGTGACCTGCGTACCTCAGCACTGCAAAGTGCTGGGATTACAGGTGTGAGCCACCACTCCTGGCCTTTTTTTTTTTTTTTTTTTTGAGACAGAGTCTTGCTCAGTCGCCCAGGCTGGAGTGCAGTGGCACGATCTCGGCTCACTGCAGCCTCTGCCTCCCGGGTTGAATTGATTATCTTGCCTCAGCCACCCAGTAGCTGGGACCACAGGTGGGCACCACCATTGTATTTTTAGCAGAGATGGGGTTTCACTATGTTGCCCAGGCTGGTCTTAAACTCCGAGGCTCAAGCGATCTGCCTGCCTCCCAAAGTCTTGGGATTAAAGGTGTGAGCCACCGGGCCCAGCCCTGGCTTTGTATCCTTTTGCAGCCAATTCTTTTTTTTTTTTTTGAGATGAAGTCTGTCTCTGTTTCCCAGGCTGGAGTGCAGTGGTGTGATCTTGGCTCACTGCAACCTCCACCTCCCAGATTCAAGTGATTCTCCTGCCTCAGCCTCCCAAGTAGCTGGGATTACAGGAACCCACGACCATGCCCAGCTATTTTTTTTGTATTTTTTAGTAGAGATGGGGTTTCACCATGTTGGCCAGGCTGGTCTTGAACTCCTGACCTCAGGTGATCCACCCACCTCAGCCTGCCAAAGTGCTGGGATTACAGGCGTGTGCTACCGTGCCCAGCTGCAGACAATTCTTTTTTTTCCCCCTGTCTCCAACATTGATTAGAGGTCCTTGACCAAGTATCATCCCGTTGGCAGTGGGCCAGATGCACATAGTGGAGACAAGGATCCTTAGTGGTGAGAATTTAGCTTTTACTCAAAGTGTCATGGGAAGTGTCATGGGAAGTCCTTGAAGAGTTTTAAGCAGAGAGTGCTATGATCTGATTTACATCATTAAAAGATTGCTCTGGCTTTTATGTGGAGAATAAATGAGGCTAGGAGTGGAGGGTAAGATCTGTTAGGATGTTGCAGGACCAGAATGGTGGCTCTGAGGGATGGGTTTGAGATATATTTTGGTGGTAGAAGTAACTGAATTTACCTAATGGATTGGATATGGGTGGAAGGAAGGGAAAGGAAGGAGACAGGAATAATTCCCAGGTTTCTGACTTTAATGAATGGGTAGAAGTTAATCCCATTTACTGAGATATGCAAGTGAGGAGTTTTTCTAGTGGAGTTTTGTCTTTTCTTTTCTTTCTTCTTCTTCTTCTTCTTCTTTTTTTGACGGAGTTTCACTCTTGTTGCCCAGGCTGGAGTGCAATGGTGCGATCTCGGCTCACTGCAACTTCTGCCTCCCAGGTTCAAACGATTCTCCTGCCTCAGCCTCTCCAGTAGGTGGGATTACAGGCATGCGCCACCATGCCTGGCTAATTTTGTATTTTTAGTAGAGACGGGGTTTCTCCATGTTGGTCAGGCTGGTCTCGAACTCCCAACCTCAGGTGATCTGCCCACCTCTGCCTCCCAAAGTGCTAGGATGACAGGCATGAGCCACTGTGTCCAGCCTTATGTTTTTCTTTTCGGAACAAGGTCTCACTTTGTTGCCCAGGCTGGAGTACAATGGTGCAATCACAGGTTACTGTAACCTCAAACTCCTGGCCTCTAGCAATCCTCTCACCTCAGTGAAGTGCTGAGATTACAGGCGTGAGCTACCTTGCCTGGCCAACTAGTGGAGAATTAAGAGAATTCTAGTGGATAATTAATTTTCCAAGTGGTAAATTTGAGATTTCTCTGAGGCATCCAAGTGAAGATGTCATGTTAAGGAGGCAGTTGAATTTAAAAATCAGAGTGCTTTTGGAGGAAAATGTCTGGGCTGGAGATATACATTTAAGGATTAGAGGAATATAATTGCAGGCATTAGAGGAATATTGACACTCAGACATTGGGAAAAGGAGGGCAAGATCTCAAAGGAGATTGAAAAGGAGTATCTAGCAAAGTAAACTGGAGAAAACCAGGAGAGTCTGGGGTCACAGAATCCTGAAGCATCGGTGCTTCAAGAATGAGGAGTAGCCCTCTGTGACAAGTGCCACCCAGTTGAGCAAGGTGTCTGTTACATGAGCATTGCAGGTGTCTGCTGGATTTGGCAATCCAATTTAGGTACAAGCACTGCAGGTCCACCTTGTCATTTCCTATTTCAATAACCCATAGTAACTTTGCCTTGCCAACCACCTGAAACTCAAATCTCTCTGCTGTTTCATCAGCGTCCTCTATGATCTGTTGTTCACCTATTCATTCATCCATTTGTTACGTTCAAGCCACGCCTATTTTCTGCCAGGCCTAGTGGTAGCTCAGGATAAATACAGTTTTGGCCTTCCAATGGCTCATGCTCAGAGCACCCAACTTGAATAAAATGTAACCCCTCCTTCCCAAATCCGCTACTCCAGCAGGGGTGGAGGCGGTACCTCCTCCTTAACAGATTTATCCCTACCTCTTTGTGCTAAAACTCCCATTAAAAATGACTTCCCTGCTTTCTAAATCTCCCTCCGGGTTCCACTTTAAGATTCACACCCTGCATCAATAAGTGTGCCTTCTTGCCTAAGTGATGCTGTAAACCCCTTGAGATGCCTTATATCTCTTTTGTATTTTTCACATAGAAAAGAATGCCAGGTACAGAGATGGATCTACTGTGAGGCTATGGAAACATCAGGGTCCCCTTCTTGCTCAGGCCCCTTCTAAGTCTTCTTTTTTCTTTTGAGACAGAGTCTCGCTCTGTCACCCAGGCTGGAGTGCAGTGGCACGATCTCGGCTCACTGCAACCTCCGTCTCCTGGGTTCAAGCGATTCTCCTGCCCCAGCCTCCCAAGTAGCTGGGACAACAGGTGCCTGCCACCATGCCCAGCTGATTTTTGTATTTTTAGTAGAGATGGGGTTTCACCATATTGACCAGCCTGGTCTCGAACTCCCGACCTCAAGTGATCTGCCCGCCTCAGCCTCCCAAAGTGCTGGGATTACAGGCATGAGCCACCACACCTGGCCCCTGAGCCACTGTGCCCAGCCCTGTAATTCTGTATTCATAAACAGCAGATGAAGATTGAAGAAATATTTGCTGATGGGCTCAGAATTAGCTAACTTCACATATTTGTTGATTTATTAAGCTTGTTTTATTAACAGGGATTTATGTGAGGGCTTTACTTACTGATCATATCATTCCCTTGCCCCAGAGCTTTCAATGCCTCTGATTAAATATAAGCTTGTTCTTCAATGCCTGCCTCAATGTGACTGCATTTTTAGGTCTCCAGCCTATCTCCTTAAACTGAAGCCCCCATTATCATCCCTGGTGGCTTTGTTCATGCTGATTTCTCTGCTCAGAAAGCTGTCTCTTCCAACTCTACCTTTTTTTTTTAATAGACAGGATCTCCTTCTGTGCCAGGCTGGAGCACAGTGGCACAATCATGGCTCACTGCAACCCCCCTGGGCTCAAGCAATCCTACTGCTTCAGCCTCCCAAGTAGCTGAGACTAAAGGTGTGTACCACCACATCCAGGTAATTTTTCTATTTTTTTAGAGACGAAGTCTCTCTATGTTGCCCAGGGTGGTCTCGAACTCCTGGACTCAAGAGATCTGCCTGTCTTGTCCTCCCGAAGTGCTGGCATTACAGGCGTGAGTTACCACTTCTTCCCGCTTTCACCTTTTCCCATCCTAAAATATCCTTCGGCATTTGCTTCTGAAAGAGAGGTTCCTGGACCAACAACCTAACTGAGAGCTTATTAGAAATGAAGACTCTCAGACACCATCTCAAAGCTAGTGAATGGGAATCTGCATTTGAATAAGATCCACAGTAAAGTTTGAGACATAGTAACTTAGGCCATTTCACAGGCTACCTCCTTGAGGAATCCGAAATCTTTTAATATCCCTGTAATGAGACAACGTTTTTCCTCTTTTGAACTCTTCACTCATTCTTTGCTGGTACTTCTCTCTGGGCACTTTATTTCACCTTGAATTGTGGTTAATTATGCACAAGACTTAGTTTTCCTGTTAGGTTGTGAGGTCTTTGAAGGCAGTAACAGTGGAATCTCCACTTTGATGAATTAGTTGGCTTGGGAACATTCACACACACACATACATATACCCACCCAAATCTAGGTGGTACTGGTGTTTTAGTTGATCCTCAGAATTTTGCAAGGATTCAAATATAAATTGACTTTCAAATGTGAATGCCATGCATGGGTAAGATCTGTTGCAATTATTTTTACTTAATAAAACAAGCATACAACTATTATTTTATGTCATGAAAGTCTTTAATATAATTTTCTTTTCTTTTCTTTTCTTTTTTTAGAGACAGAATTCCACTTTTGTTGCCCAGGCTGGAGTGCAATGGCCTGATCTCGGCTCACCTCAACCTCCGCCTCTCAGATTCAAGAGATTCTCCTGCCTTAGCCTCCAGAGTAGCTGGGATTACAGGCATGCGCCACCACGCCTGGCTAATTTTGTATTTTTAGTAGAGACGGGGTTTCTCCATGTTTGTCAGGCTGGTCTCAAACTCCCCACCTCAGGTAATCCACCCTCCTCAGCCTCCCAAAGTGCTGGGATTACAGGCGTGAGCCACTGAGCCTGACTAATAGAACTTTCTTTACCTTTGTCTGGTGCTGTGTGATAAGATTATATCTTCATCTGTAAATTGCAGAGTAGGAAGAGGGCTAGCCTAAATTATTTAAAAACAGCTGGTTACCTGTAACATTCTATAAAAACTCCAGGGAGGCTGGGCGCGGTGGCTCATGCCTGTAATCCCAGCACTTTGGGAGGCCAAGGCGGGTGGATCACTTGAAGTCAGGAGTTTGAGACCAGCCTGGCCAACGTGATGAAACGCTGTCTGTACTGAAAATACAAAAATTAGCCAGGTGTACTGGTGCGCATCTCTAGTCCCTGCTACTTGGGAGGCTGAGGCAGGAGAATCGCTTGAACCTGGGAGGTGGAGGTTGCAGTGAGCTAACATTGCACCACTGCACTCTAGCCTGGGCAACAGAGTGAGACTCTGTCTCAAAAAAACCCCCAAAAACAAACAAACAAAAAACTCCAGGGAAGGAGATTCCACAGATTCCTTTGACTGAAACAATATTTTTTTCGGTGGGGAGGGCATGGAATATTGCTCTGTCGCCCAGGCTGGAGTGCAGTGGTACAATCTCGTCCCACTGCAACCTCCACCTCTGGGTTTCAAGAGATTCTCCTGCTTCAGCCTCCTAAGTAGCTGGGATTACAGTTATGTGCCACCAAGCCCAGCTGCTAATTTTTGTATTTTTAGTAAAGATGGGGTTTCATCATGTAGGTCAGGCTGATTTGGAACTCCTGAGCTCAAATGCTCCACCTGCGTTGGCCTCCCAAAGTGCTGGGATTACAGGCATGAGCCACAATGCCCGGCCTAGATTTTTTCATAAAATTATTAATTTAGGCTGGGCATGGTGGCTTATGCCTATAACCCTAGCACTTTGGGAGGCTGAGGTGGGATTATTGCCAGGAGTTCAAGACCAGCCTGGGTAACATGGCGAGACTCTGTTTCTACAAAATTAAAAAAACAAACAAACAAACAAACAATAATAATCTGGGCATGGTGGCTCATGCCTGTAGTCCCAGCTACTTGGGAGGCTGAGGCAGAAGGACCACTTGAGCCCAAGAGTTTGAGGTTGCAGTTAGCTGTGATTGAGCCACTGCACTCCAGCCTGGGCATCAGAGTGAGACCCTGTCTCTCTCTTAAAAAAAAAAGAAAGAAAGAAAGAAAGCAAATTACTTTGAAATTCCCACAAGAAATCAGTGTTCACTGCAGAAAAATATAAAAATTACACACAAGTCTCTCTATTCTCCCCATATCAATCCAATATTTCTACCAGGAGGTAACTGCTGATAACACTTTAGTATATTTCCTTCCTAAAGGACTCTTTCCTGGCCAAGAAATATACATACATATCATCATTTTTCATTTTTACTAGCTACATAGCATTTCACCATAAAGATATATCATACAAATTTGTTTAATTGGTTCTGCATCATTATTAGATTTAGATTGTTTCCAATTTTTGCCTTTTTTTTTTTTTTGAGACCAAGTGTCACTCTATTGCCCAGGCTGGAGTGCAGTGGCACGATCTTGGCTCACTGCAACCTCCGCATCCCGGGTTCAAGCGATTCTTCTGCCTCAGCTTCCTGAGTAGCTGGGATTATAGGCGCATGCCACTGTGACTGGCTAATTTTTGTATTTTTAGTAGAGACGAGGTTTTACCATGTTGTCCAGGCTGGTCTCGAACTCCTGACCTCAAGTGATACGCCTGCCTGGGCCTCCCAAAGTGCTGGGATTACAGGTGTGAGCAACCACCTAATTTTTTTCTTTTTAAACAATGCTGCAATAATCACTTTGTATATTCTTTTAGGATAAACTTTCAAAAGTTAATTTAAAAAAAATTTTTTTTTCCCCAAAGGATTCAGGAATAAGAAATGCTCTTGGTACTATTCTTGCTACTCTGCATTTATAAAATTACCTTTTGAAATGTATAGTCTTCGAAGAACTGAGAGATCATCCCAATGGCTCTTAATTATCATCATTGTCATCATCATCATCATCCCATTTCTGGTTTTAAGAAAAAAAATATATATATATATTTTTATTATATATATATATAATATATATATAATATATATTATATATATATATAAAATATATATATATATATTTTTTTGAAATGGAGCCTTGCTCTGTCGCCCAGGCATGATCTGGGCTCACTGCAACCCCTGCCTTCTGGGTTCCAGCAATTCTCTGGCCTCACCCTCCGAGTAGCTGGGACTACAGGTACATGCCACCATGCCCTGCTAAATGCCTCCTGAGTAGCTGTGACTACAGGAACATGCTACCATGCCCGGTTTCACCATGTTGGCCAGGCTGGTCTCGAACTCCTGACCTCAGGTGATCTACCTGCCTTGGCTTCCCAAAGTGCTGGGATTACAGGTGTGAGCCACCGTGCCCGGCCAGGATTCAATTTTTTTTTGAGACAGAGTCTCGCTCTTTTGCCCAGGCCGGACTGCAGTGGCGCTATCTCAGGTCACTGCAAGCCCCGCCTCCCGGGTTCACGCCATTCTCCTGCCTCAGCCTCCCGAGTAGCTGGGACTACAGGCGCCTGCCACCACACCCGGCTAATTTTTTGTATTTTTAGTAGAGACGGGGTTTCACCATGTTAGCCAGGATGGTCTCGATCTCCTGACCTGGTGATCCGCCCGCCTCGGCCTCCCAAAGTGCTGGGATTACAGGCGTGAGCCACTGCACCCGGCCCAGGATTCAATTTTTATGAGGAAGTTAGAGTAGTCAAAATCATAGACACAGAACGTAGAATGGTGATTGCCTCGGCCTGGAGGGAGAGGGCAATGGAGAGTTACTTTTTTTTTTTTTTTTTTTTTTTGAGATGAAGTCTCACTCTATTGCCCAAGCTGGAGTGCAGTGGTGCAATCTCAAGCACACTGCAACCTCCACCTCCTGGGTTCAAGTGATTCTCCTGCTTCAGCCTCCTGAGTAGCTGGAATTACAGGTGCCTGACACCACGCCCAGCTAATTTTATATTTTTAGTAGAGACGGGGTTTTACCATGTTGGCCACGCTGGTCTCAAACTCCTGACTTCAGGTGATCTACCCGCCTCAGCCTCCCAAAGTGTTGGAATTATAGGCTTGAGCCACTGCGCCCGGCCAGAGTTACTGTTTAATGGGTACAGAATTTCAGTTTCTGGAGATAGGATGTGGTGATGGTTGCACAACATTATGAATGTATTTAATACCACTGAACTGTACATGTGGAAATAGTTAAGGTGGTAAATTTTACATGTATTTTACCACAGTTAAAAATGCATTTAAGGCCGGGCGTGATGGCTCACATCTGTAATCCCAGCACTTTGGAAGGCTGAAGTGGGCAGATTACATGAGGTCAGGAGTTCGAGACCAGCCTGACCAACATGGTGAAACCCCATTCCTACTAAAAAAAAAAAAAAAAAAAAAAATTAGCCAGGCATGGTGGTGCACGCCTGTAATCCCAGCTACTCGGGAGGCTGAGGCAGGAGAATTGCTTGAACCTGGGAGGTGGAGGCTTCAGTGAGCTGAGATCGCGCCACTGCACTCCAGCCTCAAAAAAAAAAAAAAAAAAAGCATTTTAAAAAAGAGATTATATCTGTTAACTAGGATAAAAATTAAATAAAAAATAAATAAATAAAAAAGAGAGTACATATAAAAATGCAGTTTTGGCTGGTGCAGTGGCTCACACCTGTAACCCTAGCACTTTGGGAGGATGAGGCAGGTGGATCACTTGAGTCCAGGAGTTTGAGACCAGCTTGGGCAATGTGGTGAGACCCCTGTCTCTACAAAAGATTAAAAAATATTAGTCGGTCCTGGTGGTGCATGCCTGTAATCCCAGCTACTCGGGAGGCTGAGACAGGAGAATCACTTGAACCCAGGAGGTGGAGATTGCGGTGAGGTGAGATGGCACCATTGCACTCTAGCCTGGGCAACAAGAGCAAAACTCCATCTCAAAAAAAAAAAAAAAAAAAAAAAATTACCACGTGCCTGTAGTCCCGGCTATTCAGGAGGTTGATGTGAGAGAATGGCTTGAGCCCAGGAGGTGGAGGCTGCAGTGAGCTTAGATTGCTCCACGGCACTCTCCAGCCTGGGTGACAGAGTGAGAACCTGTCTCAAAAAAAAAAAAAAATAATAGAGTCTGGTCTCATTGGCTCATGCCTGTAGTCCCAGCACTTTGGGAGGCTGAGGAGGGAAGATCTCTTGAGCCCAGGAGTTTGAGACCCCCCTGGGCAACGTAGAGAGACTCTGTCTCAATTAAAAAAAAATATATATATATATATATACACACATATATGTGTGTATATATATGTGTATATATATATGTGTATATATGTGTGTGTGTGTGTATATGTATATATATATATACATATATATATTTGAAAAAAAAATCATCTCCACAAAGGATACAAAAATTTAGCCAGGCATGATGGCATGTGCCTGTGGTCCCAGCTATTGGGGAGGCTGAGGTGGGAGGATTACTTAAGTCCAGGAAGCAGAGGTTGCAGTGAGCCATGATCATGTCACTGCACTCTAGCCTGGGTGACAGAGTGAGACCCTGTCTCAAAAACAAACAAAAAAAATGCAGTTTTTAGACAAATACAATTTAAAATATTTGGAGATGTGATTGTAAATAGGTCTAAGTAGGCTCAAAGTCCACTAAACGTGGTTGTTAAAATTTATTAGATTCATAAATAGAATATTAAGATTTTTAACCTGAATTTGGACGCATAAGGGAAAACTTGGATTTTAATGTGTAAGTCTAATAAACCAAATATTAAAAGGAAAAAGAATATGTTGCTTAAAATTATCATAGGCAAGTGACAGAAAATCCCAGATTACAGTACTTTAAACAAGATAGAAGCTTATTTTTCTCACATAAAGTCCTCGGATAAGCAGTCAGGACTGGTGTGACAGCTCCACAATCATCTGAAACCCAGGCTCCTTCTATCTTGTTGAGCCGCATCCTCAACCTGTGGCTTCCACCTCATGGCCCAAGGTGGCTGCTTAAGCTCAAGCCATCATGTGCACATCTCAGCCAGCAGGAAGTGGGGAAGAAGGGACCCCTACACACATATACTTCAAAGACCAGAACTTAGTCACATGGTCACTACCAATGGGAAAATATTTTGGAAGGCCCTGTGCCCAGCTAAAAAATAGCGGATTCTACTATTATATAGGAAGACAGGAGCAGGGCACAGAGGCTCACACCTGTAATCCAGCACTTTGGGAGGCCAAGGCAGGCGGATCATTTGAAGTCAGGAGTTTGAGACCAACCTGGCCAACATGGTGAAACCCCGTCTCTACTAAAAATACAAAAATTAGCCGGCCATGGTGGTGAGCACCCATAATCCCAGCTACTCGGGAGGCTGAGGCAGAATTGCGTGAGCCTGGGAGGTGGAGGTTGCAGTGCGCAGAGATTGTGCCATCATACTCCAGACTGGGCAACAGAGTGAGACTGTGTGCCAAACAAAAAAAAAAAAAAAGAAGGGAGGAGCAGATATCAGGGTATGACAGCAGTCCCTGTAAAAGGTAAGCACATTTTTCATTTTTGATACATTTTACCTTCTGTTTCCCATTCCTTAATCAATAGCCTTTTAATGTCTACATTAATCTAACAACAACCTAAACCAATTTCCTGTTGTTCTTGATAGAGAAGAAACATAATTGACTTATGTCTTTTATATAATTGAGAACAATTAAATCTACTTCTAATTTCCCTTCTTTAGACAAAGTAGTTTCCTTTCTAGCTTGACTTGCTTCATGTTTCCAAACCTTATTCCATCCTGAGATATTTCTCATCTTTTATTGATGTTGCTTTACTTTGGTCCCTAAGTTTGTTATCTCTTTTTCCTACAAAATTAAACTTGTTTAAATTGAATTGAATTGAAATATAGTGACTTCATCCTATACTTTCGTTTATTTACTGATTTAAATACTAAGAGTAAAGCTGAACAATTGATGGGTTTTTAACTTCCCTTTTGTCCTCCTTGGTTTTTTTTTTTTTTTTTTTTTTTTTGAGACGGAGGACGGAGTCTCACTCTGTTGCCGAGGCTGGAGTGCAGTGGCACGATCTTGGCTCACTGCAAACTCAGCCTCCCAGGTTCACGCCATTCTCCTGCCTCAGCCTCTCGAGTAGCTGGGACTACAGGTGCCCACCACCACGCCCAGCTAATTTTTTGTATTTTTAGTAGAGATGGGGTTTCACCGTGTTAGCCATGATGGTCTCGGTCTTCTGGCCTCGTGATCTGCCTGCCTTGGCCTCCCAAAGTCCTGGGATTACAGGCGTGAGCCACCGCACCCGGTCTGTCCTCCTTGTTTTTATTAAAAAGACGGATTTTTTTTTCTTTCTTTTTTTTTTTTTGAGACGGAGTTTCACTCTGCCGGCCAGGTTGGAGTGCAATGGCACGATCTCAGCTCACTGCAACCTCCACCTCCCGGGTTCAAGGATTCTCCTTTCTCAGCCTCCTGAGTAGCTGGGACTACAGGTGTGCACCACCATGCCCAGCTAATTTTTGTATTTTTAGTACAGACAGGGTTTCACCATGTTGGCCAGGCTGGTCTCGAACTCCTGACCTCAAGTGATCCACCTGCCTCGCCCTCCCAAAGTGCTGGGGTTACAGGCATGAGCCACCACACCCAGCAGAATATTTTCTTTTTACTTGTTATTTTTAAAGACTAGTCAGGTGAATCATAAAAGTTGCCAGCAAACGTAATAAGGCATATTCAAATGATTTGCATGGGGTAGTTAGAAAAAATGTACTGCTGGGATTACAGGCATGAGCCACAGCTGATTACAGGCATGAGCCACAGTGCCCAGCAGTATATTTGGGAGGCGGGCAGATCACTTGAGTCCAGGAGTTCAGAGACCAGCCTGGGCAACATGGTGAAACCCCATCTCTACAAAAATTAGCTAGGCGTGGTGGTGCGCACCTATAGTCCCAGCTGCTTGGGTGGCTGAGGCTGGAGGATTGCTTGAGCTTGGGGGTCAAGGCTGCAGTGAGCTATGATCACAACACCGTGCAGAGCAAGACCCTGTTTCAAAAAAAAAAAAAAAAAAAAAAAAAGAACAAGAAAAGAAAAGAAAAAAATATATACTAACCAAAAATAAAAGTATGTACAAACTAAGGCTATGTGGCACTTGGGGCTGTCTAACATGAGAATGTGACATGGTGACAAGATTTCATCCAAAAACATGCTTTGGCAGAGGAATGGTTTTTAGGGTTGGAAAAAAATTCCTCATTTTTCAGACAAGGGCACCAAGGCCCAAGGAGGTAAAAGCCTTTCCCAAGGTTTTCCGCCCCAGTATCCTGGCATGAAGCCAGTTTGTGTAATTACATCTGGATCATGTCAAATTTTGTCTGGGAAAGTGCTATCTTAAAAAGTCAACTATAAAATCATATGTGCTGTATTATCCTATTTTGAGGGAAATGTACATATAAGTATATAAGAGACTGGAAAGGATGATGACACTATTAATATGTCAGCAGTAGTTATTTTTGCACTGCGAGATTAAGGGAGGTTCAAGTTCTTTTTTCTTTTATGCATTTCTGTGTTTTCTAAGCTATGTCTATCCCAGCCTATGTTATTTGTGTCATTAGAAAAAATATTTAAAATATGCACTGTTGTATATTATTTTACCACAAATGGAAGAGATAGAGAAGGGTTGGAAAGTAGTTTTGGATATTTTTAAGTGGGTGTCATTATAAACTGAAAGATGGCAATAAATAAGTGTATTCAGATATCTAAGCCAGTTAGTAGTTTTGTCTGGGAAATTAAGAGACAGAGGGACAAATAGCACAGCCGTGAGTAAGCATTACCTCATTTTCCCAAAATCTTTTCCTGACTTCTTTCAAAAGAAGTGCACTGCCCCATGTTAGTTTTTGTTTTGTTTTGTATTTTTTTGAGACAGAGTCTTGCTCTGTCACCCAGGCTGGAGTGCGGTGGCGCGATCTCGGCTCCCTGCAACCTCTGCCTCCTGGGTTCAAGCAATTCTCCTGCCTCAGCCTTCTGAGTAGCTGGGATTATAGGCGACCGCCACCATCACGCTCGGCTAATTTTTGTATTTTTAGTAGAGATGGGGTTTCACCATGTTGACCAGGCTGGTCTCGAACTTCTGACCTCAAGTGATCCATCTGCCTCACCCTCCCAGACAGCTGGGATTACAGGTGTGAGCCATCGCGCCTGGCTGCAAATTTAAACTACAATGTGATACACTGACAACACTAAATGCTGAAGGATGTGGAGCAACAGGAACCCTCATTCATTGCTGGTGGGAATGCAAAATGGTACAGACACTCTGGAAGACAGTTAGGTAGTTTGTTTTTTCTTTCTTTTCTTTTTTGAAAAATTTTTTGTAGAGATGAGATTTGGCCATGTTTCCCAGGCTGCTCTCGAACTCTTGAACTCCTGAGCTCATTTTTTTTTTTGAGACAACATTTTGCTCTGTTGACCAGGCTGGAGTGCAGTGGTGCGAGTATAGCTCACTGCAGCCTGGAACTCCTGGGCTCAAGTGATCCTCCCACTTCAGCCTTCCAAGTAGCTGGGACTACAGGAAATGCCACCATCCCCAGCTTAGTTTGTCAGTTTCTTACAAAACTAAATATACTCTTACCATATGACCCAGAAGTCATACTAGTTAGTATTTACCCAAATCAGTTGAAAACTTATCTACACAAAAACCTGCATACAGATGTTTATAGCAGTTCTATTCATAATTGCCAAAACTTGGAAGCAACCAAGATGTCCTTCAGGAAGTGAATGGACAAATAAACTGTGGTGCATTCAGACAATGGAATATTATCCAGTGCTAAAAAAAAATGAGGTATCAAGCTATGAAAAGACATGGAGGAAACTTAAATGCATGTTACTAAGTGAAAGAAGCCAATCAGAAAAGGCTACATACTGTATGACTCCAACTACATGACATTCTGGAAAAGGCAAAACTGTGGAGACAGTGAAAAGATCAATGATTGCCAGGGATTGGTTAGGGGGAGATAGAGGATTTTTAGGGCAGTGAAAATGCTCCCTATGATACTATAAAGGAACTCTATGATACATGTCATTATACATTTGTCAAAACCTATAGAACGGCTGGGTGCATTGGCGCACGCCTGTAACCCCAGCACTTTGGGAGGCCGAGGCAGGTGGATCACTTGAAGTCAGGAGTTTGAGACCAGCCTGGTCATCATGGTGAAACCCAGTCTCTACTAAAAATACAAAAATTAGCTGGGTATGGTGGCACGTGCCTGTAATCCCAGCTACTCGGGAGGCTGAGGCAGGAGAATCGCTTGAACTCCGAAGGCAGAGGCTGCAGTGAGCTGAGATCGCGCCACAGCACTCCAGCCTAGGTGACCAGAGCGAGACTCCATCTCAAAAAACAAAAACAAAACAAAATAAAACAAAAATTAGCTGGGTGTGGTGGTGGGCGCCTGTAGTCCCAGCTACTCCGGAGGGCTGAGGCAGGAAAATCACTTGAACCCGGGAGGCGGAGGTTGCAGTGAGCCAAGATCGTGCCACTGCACTCCAGCCTGGGAAATAGAGCAAAACTCCTTCTCAAAAAAAAAAAAAAAAAAAAAGGATAATTTAAATAAAATATTTTTTCTGTCCTATTAAATACGTCTTACGTTCTATTAAATACTTCTTATCAGACCTCATGGGTGCAACACCAAAGACACTTATTGAAGCAAATTCTGTGTGAATAGAATTGGCAAGTCAGTCACTGCAAAGCACTAGACAAGTATGAAAAATACTCCCATGTGGGAAAAACTGCTAAAAAACTAATTTCCAGATGGTCAAAGTTCAGGCTTGACTCATGTGGAATTTTTTAAAAATCAAAAACACTGAAACTTGGAAAACCCAGAAAACTATAATTCTTATTAGTTGACTGAAATTACTAAGTAAACAAGCCACAGTATCGAAGGGACTGTTACTGAAGAGCTCATTTTCAAGGAGAAATGTGGGCTGCAATTCTCCCAGAAGGTGGCAGCAGAAAGCTGTATACGACAATATGATTTTTCAAATGAAGCGGGGGGATATCCTAAAGGCAGAAAACTGGAAAGGACTTTAGCTGACACAGAACGCTCTCATTTTACAGATGAGAAAGCTGAGTTCCAAAGAGATTACCTGAGTTTCTTAGGCAAAATTCTTCATTGAAATAAATTCCCTGAGGCCGAGCATGGTGGCACACGCCTGTAATCCCAGCACTTCGGGAGGCCCGGGTGGGCAGATCACCTGAGTTTAGGAGTTTGAGACCAGCCTGGCTAACATGGTGAAACCCCATCTCTACTAAAAACGCAAGAATTAGCCAGGCGTGGTGGCGCACGCCTGTAATCCTAGCTACTCAAGAGGCTGAGGCAGGAGAATCACTTGAACCTGGGAGGCGGAGGTTGCAGTGAGCCAAGATCAGCCATTGCACTCCAGCCTGGGTGGAAGAGCAAGGCTCCGCCTCAAAAAAAAAGAAAAGAAAGAAATTCCTTGAGAGCTGGGAGCAATGGCATGCACCTGTAGTCTAGACCCAGCAACTCAGGAGGCTGAAAAAGGAGGATGGCTTGAGCCCAGGAGTTCTAGGCTATAGTGCACATAATTGTGCCTGTGAATACACTGCAAATTAAAACCTGGGAAATATAGCAAGACCCTGTCATAAATAAATAATAAATAAATAAATAAATAAATTCCTTGAAATATGTCACACTATGCAGATTTCACTTATATGCATATTATGCTCAGTGTAAGCAAAATTATTTTTATTTTTGGAGACAGGGTCTTGCTCTGTCACTCAGGCTGGAGTACAGTGGCACAAATCATGGCTCACTGCCGCCTCAATCTTACAGGCTCAAGCAATCCTCCTGCCTCAGCCTCCCAAAGTGATCGGATTACAGATGTGAGCCACTGTACCTGGCTGCAAATTTAATTAGACATAAAAATATAATATTAAGTTATGATAGAAAAAGCTTTGGAATATTTCCAGAACTTCCCCTCTCTCCAACTTTTTTTTTTTTTTTTTTTTTTGAGACTGAGTCTCCCTCTGTTACCCAGGCTGGAGTTCAGTGGTATAATCTTGGCTCACTGCAACCTCTGCCTCCCAGGTTCAAGCAATTCTCCTGCCTCAGCCTCCTGAGGCAGGAGCTGGGATTACAGGCACCTGCCACCACACCTGGCTAATTTTTTGTATTTTTAGTAGAGACAGGGTTTTACTATGTTGGCCAAGCTGGTCTTGAACTCCTGTCCTCAGGTGATCTGCCCGCCCTAGCCTTCCAAAGTGTTGGGATTACAGGTGTGAGCCACCGTGCCCTGTCAATTTTTTTTCATTACAAAGTCAAAGACAACTAACCCAAAATTTTAAAAGCTCATATTACAAAACGAAGAAACACCAAAGCAGTGTTATAAAATTTGTGTTACATTAAAAAAATTTATGTTTAATAAGTTAGAATTCCAAACCAAGGAATACATTGCAATATAACTGTGCCAGTCATAAGGTAATAATAGGACATATGAAATATTAATTCACAGGGCACTAAAGAAAGTGTGTGGGCTGGTATTGGGACATATGCTTAAGGCTGTATAATGAATAACTTCATTTATTCTTTTTTTTTTTTTCAAAGCAACAACATAAAGTTGTAGGGATATCTTCATTCTTGCTCATTTTTGAGACTGTTGTGCTCTCATTTGGAGATGACGTCAAAGTTTGAATTTGATGACCCTTTGTGACAATGGGGGCTCAGCTAAGCAGCTCTCCGGACTCCCATTATAATAAGCTGTACATACTTTCTGATGTAATAGTAGAGATACTTGGTACTTTATCCTAGAAAAATGTTTTTATTATCAAACATGACAGGCTACTTATGTGGTTGTATTTTATTTATTTTATTTATTTATTTTTTGAGACGGAGTCTTGTTCCATCACCCAGGCTGGAGTACAGTGATATGATCTCAGCTCACTGCAACTTCTGCCTCCCAGGTTCAGGTGATTCTCCTGCTTCAGCCTCCCAAGTAGCTGGAATTACAGGCATGCATCCCCACACTCGGCTAATTTTTGTGTTTTTTGTAGAGACAGGGTTTCACCATGTCGGTGAGGGTGGTGTTGAACTCCTGGCCTCAAGTGATCCGCCCTCCTTGGCCTCCCAAAGTGCTGGGATTATGGGAGTGAGGCACCACGTCTGTCCTGAGGCTGTATTTTAGGTATTGTTCCTTTGTTAACATTGGAAAATGGCCGAGGAAGCTAATGGGCTGCACGCAGCCAAAGGACATAGTGGCCCGGTTTGTACCCTTCGAGGTACCCGAGGAGCCTCAGCAAAACTTTACCCTGAAAAGGGCCATTTTCTCCTTTTAGCCACTTGCATAAAGAAGAATGATAGTTTACTATGTATTGAAATTGTCCATCACAAGTATTTTTTCTGAGGGTTATGGTCATCACACAGCACCACAAAGGCATTAGGAAAGAAGCAGTCTAGACAAGTCCAATCAAGTAGATGGCCTTGGTGTTGACACTGAGCCAGATTTACAAATAAAGCCCAAACTTAAACAACAACAAAAAAACTATATTGTTAGGAATGTCTTTTAAAATTACATTTATGGCCAGGTGTGGTGGCTCATACCTATAATCCCAGCACTTTGATAGGCTGACACGGGAGGATCACTTGAGCCCAGGAGTTTGAGACCAGCCTGGGTAACATGGTGAAATCAAAAATGTTACCAAAAAATGTAAAAAATGAACTAGGCATGGTGGCGCCCACCTGTAGTCCCAGCTACCTGGGAGGCTGAGGTGGGAGGATCACATGAGCCTGGGAGGTTGAGGCTAGAGTGAGCCACGTTCACGCCACTGCACTCCAGCCTGGGTGACAGAGTGAGACCTTGTCTCAAAAAAAATTATTAAATATTGAATAGATCAAAATAATATTTGCAAAATATATAAAGTAATAAAGAATCATGATACAATGGACCCTCATGTATTCCCCACCACTCAGTGTAAGGAACGTGAGGAACAACATCATTGTGAACTTTGAAGTCCACTGGGATTCCCTCCTAGGTCCCCTCTCTTCTTTCTCTCCTTGGAGGTAACCATTATCCTGAATTCATGTTTTTAAATTCCTTTGTTTTTAATTATAGTTTTACCACATGTGTTTGTATTCCTAATATTTATATGTATATAAGTGCTTACAATTTTAACAGAAATATAGCATGCATACAAAATCATGCATGTTGGCTGGGCGCAGTGGTTCACGCCTGTAATCCCAGCACTTTGGGAGGCCAAGGCGAATGGACCACCTGAGATCAGGAGTACGAGACCAGCCTGACCAACATGGTGAAACCCTGTCTCTACTAAAAACACAAAATTAGCCAGGCATGGTGGTGCACACCTGTAATCCCAACTACTTGGGAAGCTGAGGCGGGAGAATAGCTTGAACCTGGGAGGCGGAGGTTGCAGTGAGCCAAGATCGCACCACTGCACTTCAGCCTGGGCAATAGAGCGAGACTCCATTAAAAAAAAAAGAAAATCATGCATGAAAAAAATGATTTAAGGCTGGGTGTGGTGGCTTATGCCTGTAATCCCAGCACACTGGGAGGCTGAGGCAAGAAGATCGCTTGAGCTTAGGAGTTTGAAACCAGCCTGGGCAACATAGCAAGACCTCGTCTCTACTGAAAAAAAAAAAAAAAAATTAGCCTGGCAGTGGTATGTGCCTGTGGTCCCAGCAACTTCGGGTGCTAAGGTGAGAGAACAGCTTGAGCCCAGGAAGTCAAAGCTGCAGTGAGTTATGACCATTCCACTGCCCTCCAGCCTGGGCCACAGAGGGAAACCCTATATCAAAAATAAAATAAAGGGTCGGGCGCAGTGGCTCATGCCTGTAATCTCAGCATTTCAGGAGGCCAAGATGGGTGGATCCTCTGAGGTCAGGATTTCGAGACCAGCCTGGCCAACATGGTGAAACCCCGTCTCTACTAAAAATACAAAAATTAGCCGGGTGTGGTGGTGGCACGCCTATAGTCCCAGCTACTCGGGAGGCTGAGGCAGGAGAATCGCTTGAACTCAGGAGGCAGAGGTTGCAGTGAGCACAGATTGTGCCACTGCACTCCAGCCTGGGTGACCAAGTGAGACTAGGGAGACTCCCATCTCAAAAAAAAATAAAAAAAAGTAATTAAAAAAAACAATAAAATGAACACACATGAATCTTTTGCCAGTCAAGCAAGAGAACATTGTCACGTTCAGGGAGCCCATGTGCCACTTCTCCAATTGCATCTCCTTTCTTCTTCCGAGAGAAGAATACTATCTGGAATTGTACTAACCACTTTTTATAGTGTAAAATATACACAACATGAAAGTTAACATTTTAACCACTTTTTTTTTTTTTTTTTTTTTTTTTGGTGAGACGGAGTCTTGCTGTGTTGCCCAGGCTGGAGTGCAGTGTCTCAATCTCGGCTCACTGCAGCCTCCGCCTCCCGGGTTCAAGCAATTCTCCTGCCTCAGCCTCCCGAGTAGCTGGGATTACAGGGATGCGCCGCCAAGCCTGGCTAATTTTTGTATTTTTAGTAGAGACGGGGTTTCACCATGTTGGCCAGGATGGTCTTGATCTCCTGACCTTGTGATCTGCCCACCTCAGCCTCCCAAAGTGCTGGGATTACAGGCATGAGCCACCGCACCCAGCCAACCATTTTTAAGTGTACAGTTCTGTGGCATTAAGTCCATTCACATTGCTGTGCAACTATGACTACCATCCATCTCCAGAACTTTTTCATCTTCCCCAAATGAGACACTGTATCCATCAAACAATAACTACCCAATCCTGCCTCTCCCCAGTCCCTGGCACCCCCCATTCGACTTTCTGTCTCTGTGATTTTGACTGCTCCAGCTACCTCATATAGGTAGAATCATTCAATATTTGTCCTTTTGTGACTGGCTTATTTCACTTACTGTAAAGTTGTCAAGGTTCATCCATGTTGTAGTATGTGTCAGAATTTTCTTCCATTTAAAGGCTAAATAATATTCTATTGTAGGTACACACCACATTTTGTTTATCCGTTCATCTGTTGATGGACATAGGTTGTTTCTATGTCTTGATTATTATGAATAATTGTGCTATGAACATGGATGTCCAAATACCATTAGAGTCCTTGCTTTCACATCTTTTGGGTATATACCCAGAAGAGGAATTACTGGATGATGTGATAATTCTATGTCTAATTTTTTTTTTTTTAATTTGAGATGGAATTTCATTCTTGTTGCCCAGGCTGGAGTGCAATGGTGCAATCTCGGCTCACTGCAACCTCCGCCTCCCAGGTTCAAGTGATTCTCCTGCCTCAGCCTCCCGAGTAGCTGGGATTACAGTGCGCGCCACTACGCCTGGCTAATTTTTTTTTGTTTGTTTGTTTTGTATTTTTAGTGGAGACAGGGTTTCACCACGTTGACCAGGCTGGTCTCAAACTCCTGACCTCAGGTAATCTGCCTGCCTCGGCCTCCCAAAGTGCTGGGATTACAGGTGTGAGCCATGGCGCCTGGCCCTATGTCTAATTTTTTGAAAAACTGCCACATGGCTGCATCATTTTACTTTCTTTTTTTTTTCCTTTTTCTTTTTGAGGCGGAATTTTCACTCTTGTTGCCCAGGCTGGAGTGCAATGGTGCAATCTCAGCTCACTGCAATCTCCACCTCCCGGGTTCAAGTGATTCTCCTGCCTCAGCCTCCCAGGTAGCTGGGATTACAGGCATGTGCTACCATGCCCGGCTAAGTTTTTCTATTTAGTAGAGATGGGGTTTCACCATGTTGGCCAGGCTGGTCTCAAACTCCTGACCTCAGGTGATCTGCCCACCTCGGCCTCCCAAAGTGCTGGGATTACAGTCATGAGCCACAGCGCCCGGCCCTGTGTTTAATGTTTTGAAAAAGTGCCACACTGGCTGCACCATTTTACATTCTTACCACCAATGTGCAAGTGTTCCAATTTATCCACATCTTCAGTAACAACTTGTTATTTTCTGTTTTCTTGACAATGGCATCCTAATGGGTGTGAAGTGATAACTCATTTTTTTCTTTCTTTTTCATGTTTTTGGTGATGCTTTGTTTTAATTATCATTATGGTTTTGATTTGTATTTCCCTAATGATAAGTGATGTTGAGAACATCTTTTTTCTTTGAGACAGAGTTTTGCTCTTGTTGCCCAGGCTGGGTGGCAATGGCATGATCTCAGCTCACTGCAATCTCCACCTCCCAGGTTCAAGCGATTCTCTTGCCTCAGCCTCCCAAGAAGCAAGCCCGCTGCCATGCCCAGCTAATTTTTGTATTTTTAGTAGAGACACGGTTTCACTATGTTGGCCAGGCTGGTCTTGAACTCCTGACCTCAGGTGATCCCCCCAGCTCAGCCTCCCAAAGCGCTAGCATTACAGGCGTGAGAGGCTGCGCCCGGCTGAGCATCTTTTTTTTTTTTTTTTTTTTTGAGACGGAGTCTTGCTCTGTCCCCCAGGCTGGAGTGCACTGGCACAATCTCGGCTCACTGCAAGCTCTGCCTCCCGGGTTCACGCCATTCTCCTGCCTCAGCCTCCCGAGTTGCTGGGACTACAGGTGCCCGCCACCACGCCCGGCTAATTTTTTTTTTTTTTTTTTTTTTAGTAGAGACAGGGTTTCATCGTTTTAGCCAGGATGGTCTCAATCTCCTGACCTCGTGATCCGCCTGCCTCGGCTTCCCAAAGTGCTGGGATTACAGGCGTAAGCCACCGCTCCCGGCCAGCATCTTTTTATGTGCTTATTTTTCAGTTGTATATCTTCTTTGGAGAAATGTCTATTCAAGTCTTCAGGTTGTTTGCTTTTTTGTTGTTGTGTTGTAAAATTCTTTATCTATTCCAGATATCAATTCCTTATTAAAGAAATGATTTGCTAATATTTTCTCCCATTCCAAGGGTTGCCTTTTCACTTTGTTGTTAGTGTTTTGGGGTTGTTTGCATTTTTGTTTTTTTGAGACAGGGTCTTGCTCTGTCACCCAGGCTGGAGGGCGGAGGCATAATCACGTCTCACTGCAGCCTCAACCTCCCAGGCTCAGGTGATCTTCCCACCTCAGCCTCCCAAGTAGCTGGGACTATAGGCACGGACCACCACACCTGGGCAATTTTTGTGTTTTTAGTAGAGATGGGGTTTCGTCATGTTGCCCAGGCTGGTCTTGAACTCCTGGGCTCAAGTGATCTGCCTGCCCCAGCCTCCTAAAAGTGCTGGGAGTACAGACGTGAGCCACCACACCCAGCCTCAATAGTGTCTTCTGATGCACAAAAGTTACTTAATTTTGGCAAAATCTAGCTTATCTATTTTTTTGTAGTTGTTGTTTGTGTTTTGGTGTCATATCCAAGAAATCATTTCCAAATCTGATGTTACGAAGTTTTCCCGTCTTCTAAGATCTTTAGTTCTTTGACTCACTTTTTTTATTTTTTATTTTTATTTTATTTTATTATTATTTTTTTGAGACAGAGTCTTGCTCTGTCGTCCAGGCTGGAGTGCAGTGGCGCAATCTTGGCTCACTGCAACCTCTGCCTCCCTGGTTTAAGCGATTCTCCTGCCTCAGCCTCCTGAGTAGCTGGGATTATAGTTGCACGCCACCACGCCCGGCTAATTTTTGTATTTTTAGTAGAGACGGGGTTTTACCATGTTGGTCTGGCTGGTCTGGAACTCCTGACCTCGTGATCTGCCCACCTCGGCCTCCCAAAGTGCTGGGATTATAGGCATGAGCCACCGCGTCCGGCCTTGACTCATTTTTAATTAATTTTTGTACATAGTAAGGTAAGGGTCCAACTTCATTTTTTTTGCATGCGGATGTCCAGTTTTTCCCAACACAATTTGTTGAAAAGACTGTCCTTTCCCCCACTGAAAGGCCGTGGCATCCTTGTTGAAAGTCATTTGACTAAATATGCAAGGGTTTTTTCTGGGCTCTATTCTATTCTATTGGTCTATTTTTCTGTCTTTATGCAGTACCATAATCATTCTAAAAATAATTTTTACCTCCTATAGAGTATCTCTAACCTGTTTATTATTTAATTTTGTGTCATAAATTTTTTCAGTGGAATCACACAGTATATATACTCTTGTAGCTTGCTTCTTTATTGAATATTGCATTTTCACAATATTTTTGCAAGACCCCCGATACAGTTTGCATTTTTGTCCCTACGCAAATCTGTGGAATTGGAAGAGTGGCCTGGTAGTAGGTGATTGGATCATGGAGGTGGATTTCCTCCTTGCTGTTCTTGTGATAGTGAGTGAGTTCTCACAAGATCTGATGGTTTAAAAGTGTGTGGCACCTCCCCGCTTGCTCTCTCTCTCCTGCTCCGCCGCAGTAAGAGGTGGTTGCTTCCCCTTGGCCTTCTGCCATGATTGTAAGTTTCCTTAGGCCTCCCAGCCATGCTTCCTATATAGCCTGTGTAACTGTGAGTCACTTAAACCTCTTTTTAAAAATACATTATCCAGTCTCAGGTAGTTCTTTTTTTTTTTTTTTTTTTTTTGAGACGGAGTTTTGCTCTTGTTGCCCAGGCTGGAGTGCAGTGGTGCAATCTCACCTCACTGCAACCTCCGCCTCCTGGGTTCAAGCGATTCTCTTGCCTTAGCCTCCTGAGTAGCTGGAATTATAGGCATGCACCACCATGCCTGGCTAATTTTGTATTTTCAGTAGAGACGGGGTTTCACCATGTTGGTCAGGCTGGTCACGAACTCCTGGCCTCAGGTGATCCATCTGCCTCGGCCTCCCAGAGTGCTGGGATTACAGGCATGAGCCACCTCGCCTGGACTCAGGTAGTTCTTTATAGCAGTGTGAGAATATGGAGGGTCTTTCATGTCGATATATGTAGCTAAAACTTACTAATTGTTTCTGATATATGGCATTCCAATAAATGAATGCACCATGATTTATCCATTCTACTATTGAGGAATGTCTGAGTTGTTTACATTATTTTGTTATTATAAATAATGCTTTAATGTATATATTTTAAAAAGATCTCCTGGTGCAAGTGCAGAAGCATTTATCTGGGGTGTGTAGCTGAAAACAGAATTGCTGGGTCTTAGAAACTGAACATCTTCAACTGACAAACTGTTTATCAACGTGGTTGTAACTATTTATACTCTCATTCCAGTATATATTTCCTGTTGTTCCATACCTTTGCCTAACATTTAGTAGTAAGACTTTATTTTTTGCCAATTTGATAGTTGTAAATTGTTCTTTTTTTTTTTTTTTTTGAGACTGCGTCTTGCTCTGTCGCCCAGGCTGGAGTGCAATAGCGCGATCTCAGCTCACTGCAACCTCTGCCTCCCAGGTTCAAGCAATTCTCCTGCCTCAGCCTCCTGAGTAGCTGGGATTACAGGTGCCCGCCACCACACCCGGCTAATTTTTGTATTTTTAGTAGAGATGGGGTTTCACCATGTTGGCCAGGCTGGTCCCAAACTCCTGACCTCAGGTGATCCGCCCACTCGGCCTCCCAAAGTGCTGAGATTACAGGCATGTGCCACCGCGCCTGTCCCATAGTTGTAAATTGTATCTCATTATTATTATTATTATTTAGAGTTGCTGTCACCGATGTTGGAGTGCAGTGTTACTTTCATAACTCACTGTAACCTTGAACTCCGGGGCTCAAGCGATCCTTCTGCCTCAGCCTCCTGAGGAGCTGGGACTACAGATGCACACTGCCATGGCTGCCTAATTCTTTTTGGTAGAGACAGTGGTCTCCCTACATTACCCAAGCTGGTCTCCAACTCCTGGCCTCAAGCAATCCTCCCACCTCAGCCTCCCAAAGTGTTGGCATTACAGGCATGAGCCACTGTACCTGGCCAATGATTTTTAATTTATATTTCTCTGATTACTACTTAGGTTGGGCATCTTTTTTGTATGTTTGGTTTGTTAGTCTTTGGATTTCCTTTTTTCTGAAGGATATACCCATGTCTTCCCATTTTCCCATTGTGTTGTCTTTTTATTGATTGTGCTTCTTTCTGTATCCTAGATAATTTTTAGTCTCTTAATGGTATCTTTTCATGAACAGATGTTCTTTAGTATGAATGTAGTAGAATGTCTCAATCTTGGCACTATTGACATTTTGGGCTGGAAAATTCCTTGTTTTTTTTGTGTGTGTGACTGTGTGTGTGTGTGTGTGTGCGCGTGTGTGTGTGTTGGGGGCTGTCCTGTATATTGTAGGAGGTTTACCAGCATCCCTGGCCTCTGTCCATTAGATACCAATAGCACCCTTCTGCCCAAATTATGATAACCAAAAATGTCTCCAGACATTGCCGAAAGTGCCCTGGAGAGCAACATTGCCTTTCTGCCTCTTGTTTAAGAAATCCTCCACTATTCTGGTGGGGCATGGTGGCTCACACCTGTAATCCCTGCATGTTGGCAGACTGAGGTGGGCAGATCACTGGAGGTCAGGAGTTCAAGACCAGCCTGGCCAAGGTGAAACCCCGTCTCTACTAAAAATACAAAAATTAGCCGGGCATGGTGGCACATAGCTGTAATCCCAACTACTCAGGAGGCTGAGGTAGGAGAATCGCTTGAACCTGGGAGGTGGAGGATGCAGTGAGCCGAGATTGCATCACTATGCTCCACACTCTAGCCTGGGCGACAGAGCAAGATGATGTCTAAAAAAAAAAAAAAGAAAAGAAAAGAAAGAAAGAAAAAGAAATCCTCCACTATTCTGAGGTCATGAAAATATTCTCTTTTATTATCTTCTAAAAGCTTTATGTTATTTTTCACTTTTCATATTTGGATTCCTGATTCACCTGGAACTGAATTTTGTATGTGGTGAAAAGTAGAGTTCGTTTTGTTTTTTTCTGTGTAGATCCTTAATGTCCTAGTGCTATTTATTACACTTATCTATCCACAAGCCCCCTTCTGTTATATATCAAGTGGCGTGGAGGCAGGTGTGTATTTCTGGGCTTTCTATTGTTTTCAGTGCTCTACTTTTCTGACCTTGCTCCAATATCACACTTCCTTAATCATTGTTGACTGTTAAAAGAGGCTAGATCTGGAAAGGAAGTCCTTTTTTTTTGTCTTGGCTATTCCTGGTCTTTTGTACTTTCATTTACATTTTAGAATAAGTTTGTCAAATTCTTCACAAAATCTGTTGGGATTTTGACTGAGATTGCATTGAATCTGTAGATCAATTTAAGGAGAACTGACATTTTTATAAATGTGTATCTTGCATTGCATGAACACAGTGCTCTATTTATTTTAGTATTCTTTAAATCTTTTAATAAAGTTTTATTATTTTTTCCTTAGAGAGCTCTGGCACATCTTTTGTTTGATTTATTACTGTGTACTTCATATATTTGATCCTATTATAAAGTATCTCTCTTTTTTTTTTTTTCGAGACGGAGTCTCACTCTTGTCGTCCAGGCTGGAGTGCAATGGTGCGATCTTGGCTCACTACAACCGCTGCCTGCCAGATGCAAGCGATTCTCCTGCCTCAGCCTCCCGGGCAGCTGGGATTACAGGCGTGTGCCACCACGCCTGGCTAATTTTTGTATTTTTAGTAGAGACGGGGTTTCAACATGTTGGCCAGGCTGGTCTCGAACTCCTGACTTCAGGTGATCCACCTGCCTTGGCCTCCCAAAGTGCTAAGATTACAGGCGTGAGCCACTACGCCCGGCTACTTTACTTTTTAAAGTTTTTTTTTAGATTCAGTGTCTCACTGTGTTGACCAGGCTGGTCTTGAACTCCTGGCCTCAAGCAATCCTCCCACCTCAGCCTCCCAAAATGCTAGTATTATAGGCATGAGCCAATGCACCCAGCTATAACTTTTCATTACAAAAAATTGTCAGTATATATGAAACGTGAAAGAACAGTACAATCAGCACACAAATACCTAGTTACAACAATTGTTAACATGTTATCATTTTTGCTTTGTCTATCTACCTTTATTTATTTTTTTTTAATTTTAGAGACAAAGACTCACTCTGTTGCCCAGGCTGGAGTACAGTGGTGAAATCATAACTCACGGCAGCCTCAAACTCCTGGGTTCAAGGAGTGATCCTCCCACCCCAGCCTCTGGAGTAGCTGGGACTACAGGTGCATGACACTGTGCCTAGCTAATTTTAAAATATTTTGTAGAGACAGGGTTTCACTATTATCCAGGCTGGCTTCAAACTCCTGGCCTGAAGCAATCACTCCCATCTCAGCCTTTCAAAAGGCTGAGGTAACTGATGTCAGCCACCATGCCTGGCATCTGCCTGTTTATCTGTCAATCAATCATCTATCTTTTATATATACACACATACATATATACATTATATATCTATTTGGAGATGGAGTCTTGCCTTGTCACCCAGGTTGGAGTGCAATGGCATGATCTCGGCTCACTGCAACCTCCGCCTCCTGGGTTCAAGCGATTGTCCTGCCTCGGCCTCCTGAGTAGCTGGGATTATGGGCACCTGCCACCACACTCGGCTAATTTTTGTATTTTTAGTAGAGACAGGGTTTCACCGTGTTGGCCAGGCTGGTCTCAAACTCCTGACCTCAGGTGATCCACCCACCTCAGCCTCCGAAAGTGCTGGGATTACAGGCATGAGCCACTCAGCCGGCCATATATATATTTAAACCATTTGAAAGTATGTGTGTGTGTGTGTGTGTGTGTCTGTGTGTGTGTGTGTGTGTGTGTTTGAAAGTTTATGTATGTGTATATATATATAAACACACACACATTTTTATTGTCTATTTGATTCTTCCTTTTTATGCTTACTTTTTTCTTCCCTCTTCTTTTTGATCAATTACTTTTCATCACTTCATTTTTTTCTTATTTTTCCCCCTCTACTAGTTTGGAAGCTAAATATTCTATTTCTCATCTTTTAGTGGCTGACCTAAAAATTTATTGTGCATGCTTGACTTACCAAAATCCACAGTAAATCTTTATCCTTTTACCTTCTCCCGTACACCACAATGGCCTTAGAACACTTGAACACCAATTGCTCACCTTCTGACTTCTATGCTACGGGCTGTGTATTTTATTCTGTCTTGGTTTATTCCATCAAGGTTTCATTATGCACAGACAGAGGAGGAGCTCAGTCCTTGTGGCAGCTGCTTTCCTAATGAAGACTGGGGCCCTGCTCAGTCCTTCCCACTCCCTCTTGGTGAGGATGTATGTCCCCACCCTTTTCTTGATGAATGTGAGGGCCAGATCTCCCGTGGATATTTGGAACAGCTCCGCGGGCAAGTTGCTGGCTTGTTTCAGGTGAAGCCCACGCTTCTCAGATCACGCCCCGCAAGAACCTGGTGTGCTTGGCGCCGTGCCTGCCAGGGGGCTGTGCTTTGTCTTGCTCTCCCTCTTGGTCACCTTATGACCCTTGTTGAGGCCCACAGGGAGTACCAAGCCACGGCTGGGCCTACCCTGTGGCCCTGGGGGTCCGGATGGCAGTGGACACCCTCTTGTTAGCTTTTTAGATGTTAGCCGTAGATTTTGTTGTAGTTTTATGTAGTCAGTAGCAGATCAGATAAAATACAGAGTTCACATGTGATTCACTCCTTCCTTTATCTCATTCCTTCCATCTGAGGTTACGTTCCTTCTGCCTGAAGTATTTACTTCAGGCTGAGGTAATTGATGTGAGCCACTGTGCCTGGCATCTGTCTGTTTATCTGCTGTTTCCTAAGAATTTCCTAAGAAAAGGGTCTTTGGTAGCAAATGATTTTAGGTTCTATTTGTTTGATATTCCTCCTCCTCCTCGCCTCCTCTTCCTCCTTCTTCTCCCTTGTTCTTTATAGATATTTTCAGTGGGTATAGAGTTCTAGGTTGATGGTAATTTCCTCAGCACATTGAAGGTATTATTCCATCATCATCTTACTTTTATTGTTGCTCTTGAGAAATCAGCTGTCAATCAAATTGTTTCAGGCTGAAGTTTTCTGACTCTTTGGTCTGTTTCTTTTCTTTTCTTTCTTTTTTTTTTTTGAGATGGAGTTTCGCTCTTGTTGCCCAGGCTGGAGTGCAATGGCATGAATCTCGGCTCACTGCAACCTCCACCTCCTGGGTTCAAGCAATTCTTCTGCTTCAGCCTCCCAAGTAGCTGGGATTACAGGCGCCTGCCACCACGCTCAGCTCATTTTTTGTATTTTTAGTAGAGATGGGGTTTTGCCATGTTGTCTAGGCTGGTCTCGAACTCCTGACCTCAAGCAATCTACCCGCCTCGGCCTCCCAAAGTGTTGGGATTACAGGTATGAGCCACTGCGCCCAGCCTCTTTTGTCTGTTTCTAAGATCTAGTCTCTGTCTTCAGTGCTCTGCAATTTTATTATAATGTGTTGAAATGTGGATTTCCTTTTATTTGTGTTATGAAGTTACTGAGGTTCTTGAATCTGGGTATCTTATTTTCCATTTATTTTCTTTCTTTCCCTTCCTCTCTCTCTTTCTTTCCCTTCCTCTCTCTCTTTCTCCCTTCCTTCTCCCCTCCCTTCCCCTGCCCTCCCCTTTCTTTTTCTTTTTTTTTGACAAGGCCTTGCTCTGTTACCTAGGCTGTAGTGCAGTGGTGCAATCACAACTCACTGCAACCTCCACCTCCAGGCCTCAAGCAATCCTCCTGCCTCAGCCTCCTGAGTAGCTGGGACTACAGGCATGCACCACGACAGCTGGCTAATTTTTGTGTTTTTGCAGACACTAAGTCTCACTATGTTGCCTAGGCTGGTCTCAAACTCCTGGCCTCAAGCAATCCTCCTGCCTTGGCCTCCCAAAGTGCTGGGATTACAGGTGTGAGCCCATAATCCCAGCAGTGAGGTTACGGATACAGTGCCCGGCTCATTTTCCATTTCTTTTTCTCACTGTGCTGTCATCTGCATCATTTCTTTTGCTCTGTTTCCTCTGCTTTTTTTCACCCCTTCTTCCTCTGAACTGCCTTCTCTTTTCAGTTGCGTCCAACCTGATATTAAATCTGTCCAATGAATTTAAAATTTTTATTACTATATTTTTCATCTCCAGAATTCTATTTATTTTTTTAAAAAAACTGCTTGGTCATTTGTATATTCTTTTATTATTAATTCCATTTCTTTGTCTTTCTTTCTTTTTCTTTTTCTTTTTTTTTTTTTGAGATGGAGTCTTGCTCTGTCACCCAGGCTGGAGTGCAGTGGCGCCATCTGGGTTCACTGCAACCTCCGCAGTCCCGGGATTAAGCGATTCTCCTGCCTCAGCCTCCCGAGTAGCTGGAACTACAGGCATGCACCACCATGCCCAGCTAATTTTTGTATTTTTAGTAGAGACAGGGTTTCACCATGTTGGCCAGGATGGTCTCCATCTCTTGACTTCGTGATCCGCCCACCTCGGCCTCCCAAAGTGTTGGGATTACAGGTGTGAGCCACCATGCCTGGCCTCATTTTTATTTCTTAAAAGCTCTAAAATAGTAATCTTATGTCATGTTTCTGATAATTTCTATATCTACAGTCTTTGTAGGTCTGATTCTGCTGTCTATATTTCTGCTTCTTTTGCTCATGGTGCCTAGTTTGTTTCGGTTTTGTGATTTTTGATTCTGTGGTTATATTTATCAAAACTATATGTGGGAATTTTTTGAGGCCTGAGATAAAGGTGGGTTCTTCTAGAGAGAATTGCATATGCTTCTTCTAGCACTTTAGGTACTTAGGACCACTTTGTTTTATTTTATTTATTTATTTATTTACTTTTGAGGTGGAGTTTCACTCTTGTTACCAAGGCTGGAGTACAGTGGTGCCATCTTGGTTCACTGCAACCTCCGTTTCTTGGGTTTAAGTGATTCCCCTGCCTCAGCCTCCCGAGTAGCTGGAATTACAGGTGCCTGCCACCAAGCGCAGCTAATTTTTGTATTTTTAGTAGAGATGGGGTTTCATCATGTTGGCCAGGCTGGTCTCAAACTGCCGACCTCAGGTGATCCACTTGCCAGGTGATCCACTTGCCTTGGCCTCCCAAAGTGCTGGGATTATAGGCGTGAGCCACCATACCTGGCCCTTAGGACCACTTTAAATTAAAATCTCTGCTGGAGGCTTTTCAGACGATTCGATGCTGTGAATGTGAAACTAAACTGCAAATTGTTAGGACTAGCTTTTATATATTTTTCAGGAGTTCTTTTTCACTTTTTTTTTTTTTTTTTTTTTGAGATGGAGTCTTGCTCTGTCACCCAGGCTGGAATGCAGTGGCACAATCTTGGCTCACTGCAAGCTCCGCCTCCCGGGTTCACGCCATTCTCCTGCCTCAGCCTCCGGAGTAGCTGGGACTACAGGTGCCTGCCACCACGCCTGGCTAATTTTTTGTATTTTTAGTAGAGATGGGGTTTCACTGTGTTAGCCAGGAGGGTCTCGATCTCCCAACCTCGTGATCCACCCGCCTCGGCCTCCCAAAGTGCTGGGATTACAGGCGTGAGCCACCACACCTGGCCCTTTTTCACTTTTATGTAGTACCAAGAACCAAGGCCATTTTGGCTATAGCCCCTTGTGGTCAGATTTATTTCTAGTTTAGCCTAATAGTAAGGGTATAGCTTTAGGGTCTCACCTGTGTGAGAGAATATGCAATTAGAATCTCCATCTTGGGCAGACCTTGAGTTCTGTCTTCTGTCCCTGGAGCTCCTTAAGGTCTTAAAAACTGAAAGCTAACTGGTTTGGCAATTGCTCTGTTTATCTCTCTGGGTATCTGTTGTCACATGCTTTGGCTGAATATTCCTTACTTTCATTCATTTATTTAGAAGAAGATATTTTTAGTATTTGATCCAGAATTTTTAGTTGTTTTCAGCACGAGGATCAGTTAGGGCGCCTGGGTCAATTACACCATCTGAGGGGGACGTCTGGTTCCCCCTCACTTATTTTCCAATAATATCCTTAAAGTTTCTTTAGATAACTCTCAGGTCTATATGTGCATTGGTTCCAAAACCTTTGTACATAGCTTTATATTATTGTTTCCTTTCAATACCATGTCCTTTAAGTATGACACATACACAGTGAATTTTAGCATGTGAAACTGATATATTTGGCTGATGAAGAATTACATAATGTTAGGCAGAGAAAAAGATTTCAAGGGCAGCTGAGGTCTGCAATGTTCATGAAGTTTTGGATTTTTCTTTTTTGTGTGCCTCCTGTTTTCTCTTATGTTTTAAACTTTAATTTTGAAATACTCCTAAATAGCCCTGTTTATTTTCCTCGTTAACATTTCTGGTAAACAGAACAGTTTAATGTTTATCAAAGGAATGTTTTTAAGGACAGCATGATCACATTGGATAGTCTCCATTTTCAGCGAGTCTGGCTTTGAAGCACATAATAGAAACATTTTGAACATCTGATTCTCCACATTTCACCAGAGACTAGGCTTTATTTTCTGTGAATGCACCGATTATGGCAGCAAGAGTCAAGAAAACACAGCAAAGAGGAGAGAAGAGGAACTCAACCCTCTCCCCTTCCATTTCTCAGCTTGAAAGGGCTTTTCTTTTTCTCAGTTTTTTCTATTTCCTAAAGCCTTCTCTGACCAGCCTGGGGGAAGCCATCTCCCCTCCCCCTGAAAGCAAACGAGATGGTGCTCTTCTCACTCTCAGTACCATCCTCCCACAGGACCCCCTCAAGCTCTATGTCTTCTCCTACATCACTTTCTCTCTCCTGCCTCTCTGGCCTCTCCTCACCTCTTTTTCTTTTCTATTTTTGCCATTTTTAAAAAATTTTTTGAGACAGTCTTGCTCTGTCACCCAGGCTGGAGTGCAGTGGTGTGATCTTGGCTTACTGCAACCTCTGCCTCCCGGGTTCAAGCTATTCTTGTGACTCAGCCACCCAAGTAGCTGGGATTACAGGAGCGTGCCACAATATCCAGCTAATTTTTGTATCTTTATTTTTATTTATTTAATATGTTTATTTATTTTGAGATGGAGTCTCGCTCTGTCGCTCAGGCCAGAGTGCAGTGGCACAATCTCAGCTCACTGTAGCCTCTGCCTCCTGGGTTCAAGCGATTCTTCTGCCTCAGACTCCTGAGTAGCTGGGATTACAGCTGCCACCAAGCCCAGCTAATCTGTGTACTTTTAGTAGATATGGGGTTTCACCATGTTGGCCAGGCTGCTCTTGAACTCCTGACCTCAAGTGATCCACCTGCCTCGGCCTCCCAAAATGCTGGGGTTACAGGTGTGAGCCACCACGACTGGCCTATTTTTACAATTTTTAAAAACGTTATTTTGTTTTTAAATAGTTTTAACATTTTTTACTATCTATTGTATATCAACTGGTCATATCACAACCTCCTTTTCACCTACTTCTTTCTTCCTTTTTTTTTTTTTTTTTGAGACAGGGTCTTGTTCTGTCACTCCAATTGGAGTGCAGTGGTGCAACCACAGTTCACTGCAGCCCCGGCCTCCCAGGCTCAAACCATCTTCCAGCCTCAGCCTCCCGAGTAGCTGGGACTACAGGCACATGCCACCACACCTAGCTAATTTTATTTTTTGTAGGATGAGGTTTTGCCATGCTGCCCATGCTGGTCTCGAACTCCTGGGCTCAACTGATCCTCCTGCCTTGGCCTCCCAAAGTGCTGGGATTATAGGTGTGAACCACCACACCTGGCTTCTTTCACCTTCTTCTTAAATGCCAGTGCTCCTCCAGGCTGTGTGAGAGGCCCTTTTCTCTTCTCCTTCCAAACACTCATCCCCACCGGTGGCTCGTGTTGGTGACTTATGTTGATGACTCACAAAGATTATCTCTAGGTCGGCCTCCCCAGGAGCTCCAGACCTCTGTCTCCAAGTGGACACCTCCACCTGGATGTCCCATAGGCTTCTCAACTCAATGTGTCCTGAACTTTTTTGCTACCCAACTCCCCATCCTCACTAATATCTGCTTTTCTTCCTGCTTCTGTTCAAGCCAGAACCTGGAAATCATCCTAGACCCTTCCTTTCCCTATTTCCTCATCTGATTCTTCCTCTAAGGCTGACCAGTTCTTTCTTCACAGACAGATAGTCATTATCTGTTCCATTACAAATGCCACTGCCCCTTCCGGGCCCTCCCCTTTTCTTGCCCAGGCCACTGTATTTGCATCTTAACTAGTCTCCCTGCCTCCCATAACATCCTCCTTGAATCCATCCTCTGCACTCCCTCCAGGGGACCTCCAGAGTGAGTGTTCTAGAATGCAAATCTGATATCTTTCCCTTGATCAAAACGCCTCACTGGTTTAAAAGGAAGGAATTAGAATTCTTCAGGGTGGCTGCCATGTTCCTCCCACCCCCATCTTGGCACACTCCTCTCCTGTACCCAGCCACGCCTACCCTGTGTTCCAGCGGAGTGAATTGCTCACAGTTCCCAAAGGCCCCAGGCTCTTGCACACAAACCTCCTTCGCTGGGAGTGGACTTCCTCTTGCCGCCGCCCACTTAGCCGGGTCATTGCGGTTTTTCCTTCCAGGCTCAGCCCAAACATCGCCTCCTCTGGAAAGCCTCCCTTGAATCCCACTCCTCTCCCTTCCCCGGTCTGAAAAAGTGTCCTCCTCTGTGCACATTATGTTTTGGGGCATTTTTTCCAGTAGAAGGAAGCTCAGTCTCCTGGGCTTTGAGCTCCTTGAGGGCAGGAGCCTCTATCGGTCCCTTTTGGGCTCTCAGGCACCTCACACGGTGCTGACACAACAGGTGCTTGACCCCAAGTTCTTCTGCTGATGAGCGAGGTGATCTTGGGTAAATCATTTAACCTCCTTACATTTTAGTAGAGATAAATGTACTCTACCTCCCACCGGATTAAATAAGATAGAGTGTATAAAAATACTTTGGAGATTGCATTTCATTGCTTTTCAAATGTAAGGGCTTCTTATTACCATGGATGTGCAACTTCAATTAGTGTGCTTTAGAAAAATGTACTCTGTTCATCTCCCCCTCCTTCTCCGGGACCTTCTCCGCTCCACCAAATGCCCTCTGCCTCCTTCCTTTTCCATCTGGCTGTTTTCTTCTTTCCCTCCTACAAATCCATTCTCAGCTCACCCATTCTAAAAACAAGTCTTCCTCCCATCCCTCCTCCCCCTCGAGCCACAGTCCTGCCTTTCTTCCCCCCATTGCTGCCAAAGCCCTTCAAAGAGTGTTTTACTGGCGGCTTCCGGATCTCACCACCCACTTCTTTCTTAATCGGCACAATCTGGATCCGCCCTCAGCACGTCACAGTCCGTGGATCCTCTGAGAACTCCTGTGACCTCCTATTGCTGCTGGATTGCAGGCTCTTCTCCGGCTTGATCTTGGAAGCATCTGGCCCTGCTGAACCCCTCCTCCTTGGCGATAGGGATCCTGAACTTTCCCCGTTTTCCTTTTCTCTCTCCAACAGTTGCTTGTTCTCTTCCCGTAAGTGTTGGCATCCTCGAGACTCTTGCCCTTTGGCCTCTTGTTTTCTCTCCTTCCTGCTTCGTGATCTCACCCACTCCCAGGACTGCCATCAGGCCCTCTTTGCAGATGTCTTCCCAGACTGCCGTTTAGCACTGAGCTCCTTTCTGAGCTGTTGGTCCATGTATCCAGCTGCTGGCTAGACAGCTACATTTGATGGTCCTGCTGGCGCCTGAAACTCAAAATGTCCAAAATGAAAATCATCCATGGCTGGGCACCACGGCTCACGCCTGTAATCCCAGCACTTTGGGAGGCTGAGGCAGGCGGATCACTTGGGGCCAGGAGTTCAAGACCAGCCTGGCCAACATGGTGAAACCTCATCTCTACTAAAAATACAAAAAAATTAGCTGGGCGTGGTGATGCATGCCGGTAGTCCCAGCTACTCGGGAGGCTGAGGCACAAGAATTCCTTGAACCCAAGAGGCGGAGGCTGCAGTGAGCCAAGATCATGCCACTGCACTCCAGCCTGGGCAACAGAGTGAGACTCCATCTCAAAAAAAAAAAGGAAAATCATCCTCATACTGCTTTTCCCACAGACCCACTTCAGTTCCCGTTTGTCTTATTTCTATTAATGGTGCCCTCATTCTCCCGATCGTCTAGATTCCTCACTCTTGCTTTCCTCCCACATCAAGTCACTTGCCAAGTCCTATAGCTCCTCTTACAGAAGTATCTGTGGTTTCCCCACCTTCGTGTTTGGAGTGCCCTCCAGAAAGGCCTTCATTACCTCTATCTAAACCATCTCCATAGCCTTACAGGTTTGGCTTTCATAATTTTTTTTCTACTTCCTTCCCTTCCCCCTCCCTCCTCCCTCCTTGTCTCTCTCTCCCTTCCTTTTCTGTCTTTCTCTCTCCTTTTCAATAAATATTTATTGAGCACCTACTATGTGCCAGGCACTGGAAAAATAAAAAGTTAATGCAGTGCAGTCCCATTCCCAAGATTTTGAAAGCCAGCAGAGCGCTTATTTCAAGAGCCCCGCATTCCCGTGGGGGCCCTGGAGAAGTAAGCCACAATCACAATAGGGTGTAATTGCACTTAGGGCCTTCCAGCTGGTCTCCTGGCCCCCATTTCTTCCTCCTTCCCAATCCGTGGTGTAATTAATTTGTGTTAGATTAATATTCCTCAGGTCTTGTGACAATTCCACCAGTCCCCTTCATTGGCTGTCCATTGCTATGTCTAAGTCCTCAGTACGTTTTTATGGGTTTTTAAAAATTTCCCCATCCTGCTTCTCTACATGCGTCTCCAGGGTTCTCCTCTCCTGCTCTCCACCACCCATCGTTTACTGGGAATTCTCTGAAAATGCATTGTTCCTGCCCCTGTGCCTTTCTTCTTATAATTCCCTCCCCCATCACTCTGGCTGTAAAAATTCTAATTATCGCCAGGTGCGGTGGCTCACGCCTGTAATCCTAGCACTCTGGGAGGCCGAGGTAGGCGGATCACTTGAGGTCAGGAGTTTGAGACCAGTCTGACCAACATGGTGAAACCTCATCTCTACTAAAAATACAAAAATTAGCTGGGCGTTGTGGCGCAAGCCTGTAATCCTGCTACTCGGTAGGCTGAGGCAGGAGAATGGCTTGAACCTGAGGGGCGGAGGTTGCAGTGAGCCAAGACTGCACCACTGCACTCCAGCCTGGGTGACAGTGAGACTCCATCTCAAAAAAAAAAAAAAAAATCCTAACCATGGGTCTATTTTGAGCCGTGACTCCAGCAGGTGTAACTCTTCCCTCCAGCAGTGCTTCCAACCCCCTCGTCATTCTCACTGTGGCACAAAACGAATGATTCAACCAGCAAACCATCTGCTAGAGTCACAGAGAGCTGCAGCAACCCCCAGCTTTGTGGGGTTAACAAGCAAACCCCAAGTGCCATCTCCACCAGCAACAAGGGTCCCGTGTTAGGGGCAGACATCCCTGAGCAGTCAGGGGAAATCTTGCACTTATCCAAGAGCACAAATAGGACCAAAGCCCCCCACAAGCCATAAGGGCCATCAGCAGCATCATCGCGAGGAGACACTGCAGAGCAGAACCCATCGTGTGGCCTCTAGAGTCCATAGTACATGGCTGGGTAGAGCAAACTGCTCACAGTTCTGGGGCACATTCTACATCTCACATGCCACCAGCTCCTCCCCTATGCTTTCCTGATTTTCTCATCACACGTTGATGCTACTGCTTTTCCGTAGTGCCCCTCATGACATCTGCTGTGGTATTTGGTACCTTTTGCCTAGGAGATCTACTTTTTTTTTTTTCTTAGACGGAGTCTCACTCTGTCGCCCAGGCTGGAGTGCAGTGGTGTGATCTCGACTAATTGCAGCCTCCGCCTCCCAGGTTCCAGTGATTCTCCTGCTTCAGTCTCCTGCGTGGCTGGGATTACAGTCGTGCGCCACCATGCCCAGCTAATTTTTGTATTTTTAGTAGAGACGGGGTTTCACCATGTCGGGCAGGCTGGTCTCGAACTCCTGACCTCTGACCTCAGGTGAACTGCCTGCTTCAGCCTCCCAAAATGCTGGGATTACAGGCGTGAGCCAGCGCCCCCGGCCAAGATCCACTTCTTTGTGTACCTTTTTTTTTTTTTTTAAGACAGAGAATCTAGATCTGTCACTCAGGCTGGAGTGCAGTGGCATGATCACAGCTCACTGCACTCAACCTCAACCACCCCAGTTCAAGCTCTGCCTCAGCCTCCCTAGTAGCTAGGACTACACGTGCACACCACCATGCCCAGCTAATTTTTAACATTATTTTTGGTAGAGATGAGGGCTCACTATGTTTCCCAGACTGGTCTTGAACTCCTGGGCTCAAGCGAACCTCCTGCCTCAGCCTCCCAAAGTGCTAAGGTTACAGGCTTGAGCCACCGCACCTGGCTCTTTGTGTACTTTTGTCTCATCCACCCTAACTACTAAACTCCCAAGCTTGTTAGGACAGTGATCACAAGCCCTGGAGCATGGGAGAAGGAGATTACTAAGTATCCGTGGACTCCAATGCAGGGAGATTTCTTCCATGGCAGGATAGGGGAGGAACCATAGCCTAGTCTTGGTACTTTCCAGGGTGACTCTCAGGGTGGCTTACACACACACACACACACACACTCACCCACACTCACACACTCTCTCACTCTCTCTTAAGAAATGCTGCTGATTGATAGGTTTAGCCTCTGAAGGGAGTATCTTCTCTTCCGTACTATTCCAGCACAGAATGGAATTTTGAACCAAATGGGAATCTGAACTACAAGAATCTAATCAAAATTTTAAAACCTGAGTGTTAGGTTCTTGGCACATCTGAAAGCACCTAGCTTAATGTCTGAGACATAGGTATGTTCAGAAATGTGAATCTTATCTCTCACACACACACACACACACACACACACACACACCAGGGAACCATGTAACAGGTTCTGAGACAGCACAGCCGGTTACATCTGGTTTCCAGTAGGCATGCCTTTCTTTCTTTCTCTTTCCTTCCCTTCCCTTCCCTTCCCTTCCCTTCCCTCCCCTTCCCTTCCCTTCCCTCCCCTCCTCTCCCCTCCCCTCCCCTCCCCTCCCCTTTTTCTTGACAGAGTTTTGCCCTTGTTGCCCAGGCTGGAGTGCAATGGCGCGATCTCAGCTCAGTGCAACCTCTGCTTCCCGGGTTCAAGCGATTCTCTTGCCTCAGCCTCCCGAGTAGCTGGAATTACAGGCATGCACCACCACACCTGGCTAATTTTGTATTTTTAGTAGAGATGGGGTTTCTCCATGTTGGTCAGACTGGTCTGGAACTCCCGACCTCAGGTGATCTGCCCGCCTCAAGTGCTGGGATTACAGGTATGAGCAGGTTTTCTTTATGGATCAATTGATGTTACTTAGGGGTAACATGCAGAAAAGCTTGTTGCACGGGGCAAGATGGACAGATCCTTGTGATTAAGGGGCTGCCCAATGGGCATTCCTGGACTCAGCCGACAATGACTATGCCCCACCCACCACGTTATGCTAAAATGCCACAAGACATCCGAAGAAATGCTTTCTTCCTATGGGGGTAATGCAAATATTGCCATTTTTCTGTTTCAAAGAACAACAAGACATTTTCTTGGTAATCTCTCATCTAAAGATATTATTTTGAGGGGGTTAAGAATGTCTTTATCTTTTTTTTTTTTTAGTTTTTCTTTTTTTTTTAATTATGCTTTAAGTTTTAGGGTACATGTGCACATTGTGCAGGTTAGTTACATATGTATACATGTGCCATGCTGGTGCGCTGCACCCACTAACTCGTCATCTAGCATTAGGTATATCTCCCAATGCTATCCCTCCCCCCTCCCCCCACCCCACCACAGTCCCCAGAGTGTGATATTCCCCTTCCTGTGTCCATGTGATCTCATTGTTCAATTCCCACCTATGAGTGAGAATATGCGGTGTTTGGTTTTTTGTTCTTGCGATAGTTTACTGAGAATGATGATTTTAGAGACACATGTTGAACTGTTTATGGGTGAAATGACATGATATCTAATTTTCATTAAAAATGACTTAATTGGCCATGCGTGGTGGCTCATGCCTATAATTCCAACACTTTGGGAGGCCGAGGTGGGTGGATCACCTGAGGTCAGGAGTTCGAGACCAGCCTGGCCAACATGGTGAAACCCTGTCTCTACTAAAAAAAAATAATACAAAAAGTAGGCCTGGCATGGTGGCTCATGCCTGTAATCCCAGCACTTTGGGAGGCTGAGGAGGGCAGATCACCTGAGGTCAGGAGTTTGAGACCAGCCTGGCTAACATGGTGAAACCCCGTCTCTACTAAAAATACAAAAATTGGCTGGGCATGGTGGTGGGCGCCTATAATTCCAGCTACTTGGGAGGCTGAGATGGGAGAATCACTTGAACCCAGGAGGAGGAGGTTGCAGTAAGCCGAGATCGCCTCATTGCACTCCAGCCTTGGCAACAAGAGTGAAACTCCGTCTCAAAAAAAAAAAAAAAAAAATTAGGGAGAAGGGGGAGATGCAACAAGAGTGGCCCTGTGTTGATGGTTATTGTAACTTGGTGGCAGATATGTGGTGATTCATGGTACTAGTTTGTGGAACTTTTGTGTATATTAGAAATTTGCCATAACAGAAATTTTGTTTTGTTTTTTTAGAGCACAGATTTTAGAGCAGAACAGACCTGGGTTCAAATTCCCTCTGGGTTCAAATTCCTGCTGTTTTGTCAGGGCGACCTTCCTATTTAAGTCTTCTGAACCCTGTTTCCGCGTTTGGAAAACACTCATAAGAATAATTCTCAGTTCACAAATTTGTTGCAAGTACACAAACCACTTAAGGCATAGCCTGGAACATGATTGGCAATCAATAATCCTATGATAGCCTTACTTGAGCCTGACCATGCTAGCTATATAAACTGTACAGTTATGGTTTGAATGTCCCCTCCAAAACTCATGTTGAAATTTAATTGCCATTGTGATGGTTCTAAGAGGTAGGATTATTAAGAGGTGATTAGGTCATGAGGACTCCACCCTTATGAATAGGTTAATGTTGTTATTGCAGAAGCGGGTTTGCTATTGAGAGAGCAGGTTGTTATAAAAGCAAATTTGGCCCTCTCTTGCTTGCTCCTTCTCGTGCTCTCTTGCCCTTCTGCCTTTCACTATGGGATGAAGCTGCATAAAGGACCTCACCAGATGCTGGTGCCATGCTCTTGGACTTCCCAGCCTCCAGAACTGTGAGCTAAGTACACATCTATTCCTAATAAATTTCCCAGCATGTGGTATTCAGTTATAGTAGCATAAAACAGATGAAGACAACGACTTTTGGGATCAGCCTGCAATAATGGTTATTGGCAGAAGGCTGGCCTGAGGTACAAGTACAAATTATATACTTCAGACCCTTTACTGAAACTCCTGGAGGGCATTTATTTTATTATTATTACCTTATTTATTTTTTAGAGACAGGATATCACTCTGTCACCCAGGCTGGAATGCAGTGGCACAATCATGGTTCATTACAGCCTCAACCTTCTAGGCTCAAGTGATCCTCCTGACTTAGCCTCTCAAGTAGCTGGGACTTCAAGTGCATCCCACCATGCTCAGCTAATTTTTAGCATTTGCAGAGACTGGGGGGGTGGGTCTCTCTATGTTGCTCAGGCAGGTCTTGAACTCCTGGCCTCAAGCCATTCTCTCATCTTGGCCTCCTAGTGCTGGTATTATAGCTGTTTTGAGCCACCATGCCTGGCCTCTTTTATTATTTTTCAATGTGGAAAGTAGAGATGAGAGAGGACAGGGGCAATGATGTGGTTTGTTCCTGGGTTCACAGCTCTGCTGTCACTGTGAGGGAGCTACAGAGGTGGGGAGGGGCAGACCAGGAAAGCAGACCCCTGAAATACAATGTCATTTGCAGATCCAGCCTCTTGTTTTCCATCCTGGACATTCTTCCATTACCAGGCAGCCAACACTTCCCAGGCTGTCCTGGGACTCGCGGTTCTGTCTACCTGGGCACAGTTTCAGGCTCCAGCTGGCAAGGCAGTCTCATCACTTTCTGCAGAGGAGCATGTGCTGGAATAGGAGACAGTGAGATCACAGGAATTCATTAGCATCCCATATTCATTTTCTTTTCCTTTCTAGGCCTTCTCCCCAACCCTCTACCCGACACCCACCTCAGTCATTTTTTTTTTTTTTCCCTTAGAGTAGCTGGGGGAATCTGTCAAAGCCAGTTCAGGAGCTTGCCTTTTCTGGTGTCTTTTCTAAAACTACAGCATTCAGCCCTCACCAGATGGGAACCTATCAGCTCAGCAGGCAGATAATTATTCTTTCAAGGGTGGGAGGCCCTACCATGAATGGAAATTCAGGCATTTCTGCAGCTGAGGCCCCAAAGCCCCATCATGGAAGCAGTGCACATACAGCAGACAAGCTTTACCTGGGCAAGTCTGCAGGAAGTGCTGGTCAGTGGAGGTGCGAGGAGTGAGATATAGGATGGATTCGTGTTCCCTTCCCCATGAAGCAGTGTGGAACCCACTGGACCCACTCCTGAAGTCTCTCCTTAGGGACCAGTGCAAGCCAGCCCAGTTTTGGTCTGGCTGAAGGGGGTCACCTCCTCTGTGAGGATCCAGAACTCAAGATCAGATATTAGGATGCACAGATTTCTCCTCATTTGATGGAGGAAAATTCTAATAACCAGCTGCCAACAGTGGAGCATGCTGCCAGGAAGGTAATGAGCTCCCTGTTGTTGGAAGTATTCAAGCAGATGCTGGCTGGCCACCTTCCAAGGATATTGCAAAAAGAAGACCTGACATGAATGAGAGTTTGCCTCTTATGTCCTCCAAAGTCTCTTTACCTTTATTGGTTCTCATGGTGTAAAGGGTGAACTTGGAGTCACCATAGGCCCAGGGTTCAAGTCCTGGCTGTACAGCTAGCTGGCTAGATGGCCTTGGGCAAGACACTTAATTTCTTTATGAAATTATATAGGTATATTTTATTTTTCTGATAATGGGTGATAATTATTAAAAAAACAATTTATTGGCCGGGTGCAGTGGCTCGCACCTGTAATGACAGCACTTTGGGAGGCCAAGGCAGGTGGATCACAAGGTCAGGAGACCGAGACCATCCTGGTTAACACGGTGAAACCCTGTCTCTACTAAAAATACAAAAAAATTAGCTGGGCATGGTGGCGGGCGTCTGTAGTCCCAGCTACTTGGGAGGCTGAGGCAGGAGAATGGCATGAACCTGGGAGGCGGAGTTTGCAGTCAGCCGAGATAGCACCACTGCACTCCAGCCTGGGCGAAAGAGTGAGACTCCATCTCAAAAAAAAGAAAAAATTTATTATGGACACTTTCTATCCTAATATGTATAGTTTTAATGTATCTTTTTTAATTTTTAATTTTTGTGGGTACATTTTTAAATTTTGTGGGTAATTTTGTGGGTACATATATACAGTAGGTGTATATATCGGGTACACGAGATATTTTGATACAGGTATATAATGTGTAATAATCACATTAGGGTAAATGGGGTATCCATCACCTCAAGCATTTATTCTTTGTGTTACAAATAACCCAGATACACTCTTTAAGTTATTTTATTTTATTTTTTTGAGACAGGATCTTTCTCTGTCACCCAGGCTAGAGGGCAGCGATGTGATCACAGCTCACTGCAGCCTTGACCTTGCTCAAGCAATCCTCTTACCTCAGCCTCCAGAGTATCTAGGACCACAGGCGCCTGTCACCATGTCTGGCTAGTTTTTGTATTTTTTGTACAGATGAGGTTTCACCATGACGCCCAGGCTGGTCTTGAACTCCCACGTTCAAGCAATCCTCCTGCCTTGGCCTCCCAAAGTGCTGGGATTGCAGGCGTGAGCCACCATGCCCAGCCTTCTTTAATTATTTTTAAATGTACAGTTAAATTATTATTGACTATAAGTCATCCTGTTGTGCTATCAAATAAAGATCTTATTCATTCTTTATTTTTTTGTACCCATTAATTATCTCTGATAGGATAGGAGGCAGGGAAATTCTGGGCAGAAGAGGGCAGGTCCCTGGTGAGGGCCCCATCCTTAAGCCTGGAACTGCGGCGCAAAGTGAGAACATGCATTCCTGTTTTCCTGCTCAAATGTTGCCTTTTATAAAACCACCCATGGCCCACCCTGCCCCCTATCCTGTGGCCATAAACACCTAGGCTCTGCCAGCAGAGAAGAGGAGAAAAGGAGAAGCAGCGGGATGTCTGAGACTATGAGTTGGATGTTACAGAGAAGCAGCTTGACTTCAGAGGGACAGCTTGACAGCATTGCTTCAGAGACGAGTGCAGTGGGGGATGGCTGGACTCCAGGGGAAGGTTATCTTCCCACTCCATCCCCATTTCAGCTCCCCTTCCCACTGAGAGCCACTTTCATTGGCAATAAAATCCCCCCAACTTACTATCTCCAATTCTTTTGTGTGACCTCATTCCTCCTGGATGCCGGACAAGAACTCAGGTGCGGGTACAAAAGACACTGAGCTGTTAACATTTAAGCTGTCCGTGGATGGCTAAGCTAAAAGAGAGCTGACTGTAACTCTTTCTGGGGCTTCAGGGGTCATGGGCATCTCCCTAGAGGCTACCGCAGGACTGCTCAGAGTTTTGCTTCTCCTGGCACCCAAAAGCGCTCGCCCCGACTGCTGCACTCACTCACCTGTGCTTCCCCTCCTGCAAGGCGGGGAACAAAGCAGGACTGAGTGAGTGGAGTCTGTCCTTGCCAGCACCGGCACCCTACTGGCCGGCTAGTTCTAGTGCCCGTGCACTCCGGTTCCCACCGGTGAAGGGGTTGGGGACATTTCCTGCTTCAGCCTCACTTCCCACCCACCCCTGACTGCCCTTCCCAGCCTCTGGTAACCCTCAGGCTACTTTTTATCTCCATGAGTTCAATTGTTTTAAAATTTTTAGATCCCACAAATAAGTGGGAACATGTAAAGTTTGTCTTTCCTGGCTTATTTCACTTATCCTTTTTAATAGCTATGTGCCTAAGTCCTTTAAACCAGTGGTCCCCAACCTTTTTAGCACCAGGAACTGATTTTGTGGAAGACAGTTCTTCCAAGAACTGGATTGCCATGGATGGCTTTGGGATGAGACTGTTCCACCTTAGATCATCAGGCATTAGATTCTCATAAGGAGTGTGCAACCTGGATCCCTGGCATGCACAGTTCACAATAGGGTTTGTGCTCCTATGAAAATCCAGTGCTGCCACTGATCTGACAGGAGGCGGAACTCAGGCAGTAATGCTCCCTTGGCTGCCACTCACCTCCTGCTGTGTGGCTCGGTTCCTAACAGGCCGTGAACTCATGCAGGTCTGTGGTCCAGCAGTTGGTGATCTCTGCTTTAAACCATGGCTTCCTCACCTGTAAAATGAAATAATGATGAAATTGTGAAGATTACATAAATATTAAATAATGAAACACACATAACACGCTTAGCGTTTAGTTAAGCATCTGAAACATGTTGATAGGCCGGGTGCGGGGGCTCATGCCTGTAATCCCAGAACTTTGGGAGGCCGAGGTGGGCAGATCAGTTGAGGTTAGGAATTCAAGATCAGCCTGGTCAGCATGGTGAAACCTCACCTCTACTACAAAATACAAAAATTAGCCAGGCCTGGTGGTACATGCCTGTAATCTCAGCTACTCGGGAGGCTGAGGCAGGAGAATTGCTTCAACTCAGGAGGCTGAGGCAGGAGAATTGCTTGAACCCGGAAGGTGGAGGTTGCCGTGAGCCAAGATCACACCACTGTATTCCAGCCTGGGTGACAGAGTGAGACCCTGTCTCAAAAAAAAAAAAAAAAAAAAGTTGATTGATCATTATTTGAAAACAGCCCTGACTCCTAGAAATATGAGGTAAGTCTCAGATGTAATTAAAAATTTTCTTGTAGCCACACTAAAACAGTAACAAACAATAAACAAGTGAAATTATTATTATTATTTTTTGAGGCAGAGTCTCGCTCTGTCACCCAGGCTAGAGTGCAGTGGTGCAATCTTGACTCACTGCAACCTCCACCTCCCGGGTTCAAGCGATTCTCCTGCCTGAGCCTTCTGAGTAGCTGGGACTACAGGCATGAGCCACCCCAACTGGCTAATTTCTTGTATTTTTAGTAGATATGGAGTTTCACCATGTTGGCCAGGCTGGTCTCGAACTCCTGACCTCAGGTGATCCGCCTGCCTCAGCCTCCCAAAGTGCTGGGATCACAGGCGTGAGCCACTGTGCCCCACCAAATTAATTTTAATAATTTACTTAACCCAACGTCCTCAAAACATGTAATCAATATAAAAATTATTAACGAGATATGTTTATAATCTTATTTTTGTGCCAAGTTTTAAAACTCTGTTGTGTTTTTTGCACTTACAGCACATCTCAGTTTAGACTGGCCACGTGTTAGGTGCTCAATGGTCACATATAGCTAGCAGCTACCATATTGAACAGTGCAGCACTAAATCTTCCATCTTCGCTCTCCTTTGATTTACTGTAACTCTGACAATGTAGTCTGTGTGGTGTTATGATATATATTGGTTTTCATCTATGGTTCTGAAACTGCCATTGCAAAATTATAACTGAGACAGTGAAAACAATCTGACCTAACCAACTCCATCTTGCTTCTAACCTCCAAGCTGTCTTTGTTCATTCCTAGGAGTAGGCCGAACTAAATTTGGGAGGAGCTTAAATTTATAGTTTTACTTTGAAACAAAGATGATAACAGCTCATTCCCCTAAACAAACCCCCTTCTTGCCTGGGGACCAGACTGCCTTTGTAGGACTAACAAATTAGCCAAAAGATTAGAAATTATGGTTTAGGAGCCAGGCAACTAGAGGCTACAAGATTCTAACCCTCCCCCAAATTGCTCCTGGGGACAACATCACTATTGTAAGAAGTAAGATCAGATATTTTGCAGATTCTGCACTTGATGGATCAGCTGGCATCACCCAGATCAATAAACTGGCTTATGTGATCTTGTGGACCCACCCAGGAACTGACTCTGGAAGAGGACAGCTTTAACTCCCTATGATTTCATCTTCGACCCAATGAGTCAGCACTTCCGACTCACGGGCCCCTCCACCCACCAAATTATCCTTGAAAACTCTGATCCCTGAATGCTCGGGGAGACTGATTTGAGAAATAATAAAACTCTGGTCTCCCACACAGCTGGCTCTGTGTGAATTACTTTCTCTATTGCAGTTCCCGTCTTGACTAACGGGCTCGGTCTAGGCAGCAGGCAAGGTGAACTCGTTGGGCTGTTCCTGGCTGATAACTCCCAGAGCCCTTCTTACAGTCTTGTTAGAACATTGGGTGTGTTAGGCCTCAGGGGCAGGCCTCTGACCTTCTCCTGCCCTCCTTTCACCTGAATGTTCCCCTGATTTCATGACTGTGAGTCTGAAGACCACACCCTGGGGGAAGGAATGCTGACATCGTGAAGCTTCCATAAAAACCCAAGAGGCCAGGCTTGGTGGCTAACGCCTCTAATCTCAGCATTTTGGGAGGCCAAGGCAGGAGGACTGCTTGAGGCCAGGAGTTTGGGACCAGCGTGGGCAAAGTGGCAAAATTCCATTTCTACTAAATATACGAAAAAGTAACTGGGCCTGGTGGTGTACTCCTGTAGTCCCAGCCACTCAGGAGGCTGAGGTGGGAGGATTGCTTGAGCCTGGGAGGTGGAAGTTGCAGTGAGCCGAGACTGTGTCACGACACTGAAGCCTGGGTGACAGAACAAGACCTTGTCTCAAAAACAAAACAAAACAAGCCCCAAGAGGACAGGGCCCAGTGAGCTTCTGGATAGCTGAACACTGGAGCTTCCTGGAGGGTGATGGGCCCAGGGAGGGTGTGGAAGCTCTGTACCCCTTCCCCCACACCTCACCCTACATGTCTCTTAGATGGGATACTTCCCTCAACCCCCTTCACGAGTGGGAACTGGAGTGGCTTGTTGCACTCAGCCTGTCACTGGCCACTCCTCATGGGAGGGAAAGTGTGAGTGAATAAGTGTGGGAACCCGAGGGGACAAATGCTGGAACCGGCCATTCGCTCCTCTCTGGCTGCATCAGGTTCTGTGTGGGCCCCGCACAGCGTCCAAGCATGTTACAACCAATGCTCTTTCAGTTCTGCTGTCCAGGGCTGGTTGAGTGCCAGCTAGCTCAGTGGAGGGTCAGAGTGGGAGCCCCTGCCCTCTCGGCACCCAGATTCCTGTCCAGCATCCAGGAAGAATAAGCTCACATGAACTGTTTGAAACGTGATGAATGGCCGGGCGCAGTGGCTCACGCCTGTAATCCTAGCACTTTGGGAGGCTGAGGTGGGCAGATCGCTTGAGGTTAGGACTTTGAGACCAGCCTGGCCAACATGGTGAAACCTCACCTCTACTAAAATACAAAAATTAGCCAGGTGTGGTGGCGCGTGCCTGTAGTCCTAGCTACTCTGGAGGCTGAGGCACAAGAATCGCTTGAACCCGGGAGGCGGAGGTTGCAGTGAGCCGAGATCGTGCCATTGCACTCCAGCCTGAGAGACAGAGTGAGACTCCGTCTCAAAAAAAAAAAAGTGATGAATGCGGAAGACTTTATTGGGTGGTGAGTGACTCTCAGTGGAAAGGGAGGCTGGAAAGGGGATGGGAAGGTGATCTTTCCCTGAAGCCTGGCCATCTCCAGCTGGGTCCCTCTCAGAAGCTGCACCGTCTGAAGTTAGCTGCATCTATCCGTAGACTCCGACGCTCAGTTGCTTCTCTGGTCACAGCTCACATGCTTGTATCCTGACCCTCAGCCACTTGTGTTGCTGTGCCAGCTGAAGTCTTTTATGGGAACAGGATAGGGGCGGGGCAGGCCAAAAAAGGCAACGTTTGGGTGGAAGAATGGGTTCAGCTGTTTTCACCTAGGGCCATGGTTCCAGGCTTAAGGGTGGGGTTAGTTGGGAGCCCAGCCCTTCTGTATCATCTTCATCTGTATCCTTTGTAATATCCTTCTAATAAACCAGTACATGTAAGGGTCTCCCTGAGTTCTGTGAACTGATCCAGCAAATTAATTGAACCCAAAGAGGGGTCATGGGAAGCCTAACTTGAAGCCTGTTGGCCAAAAGTTCTGGAGGCCTGGACTTGCGACTGGTGTGGGAGTGGGGCAGTCTTGGACACTGAGCCCCCAGCCTGTGGGATCTGACACTATCTCCATGTAGATGGTGTCAGAACAGAATTAGAGGACACCCAGCTGGTGTCCAGTCCTTGGTGTGTGGAGGCAAACCTCCACACACATGGTCACAGAAGCCTTCTGTGTTGATTGTTGTGGTGTGAGAGTAGAGGAAAAACATGGTTAGAGAGAGTTTGAGCTGGGAACCGTGGATATTACCTAATCTACATCATGACACCACATCCTGCTTACCCATGGATTAGGTTCATGTGGCTCATTGCTTTCATGTGATTTCTTTTTTTCTTTTCTTTTCTTTTTTTTTTTTTATTTGAGACAGAGTGTCACTCTGTTGCCCAGGCTGGAGTGCACTGGTGTGATCTCGGCTCACTGCAACCTCTGCTGCCTGGGTTCAAGTGATTCTTGTGCCTCAGCCTCCCAAGTAGCTGGGATTACAGGGGCCCACAACCATGCCTAGCTAATTTTTGTATTTTTAGTAGAGATGGGGTTTCACCATGTTGGTCTGGCTGGTCTCGAACTCCTGACCTCAGGTGATCCACCCACCTCGGTCTCCCAAAGGGCTGGGATTACAGGCGTGAGCCACTGCGCCAGCCTCTTGTGATTTCATCTTGCCTCACTGACTCCACAGTAAGCACTGTAAGTGCGACTAGTTCTTGTTTTCTGTATTTTCAGAACTGCCTTCCTGGGCCCAGGATAAGTGCCCAAGAAGCGTGTTTGGACTGACATCCTTGGGAATCCAACAATGGTTAAAGATAACCACTTCCTTTCTACCTGCTGATGTGGAGCACATATGAGGCGCTAAGCACCGCCTGCACCAGACGAGCCATTCGGTAAATGTTAGCTCTTATTGTTCACTTATTGGTGGTGGGCAGAGTTGAAGTTCTGATGAGATCTTCTCAGAAGGGTTACATTGCAGGGGGGCCTTGGAAAATCATTCAGGGCTCTGAGATTCAGTTTCCTTCATCCCTGAAATGGGATGCGAATTCCCACCTTGCCAACCTCAAAGAACTAGTAGGATGGTGCAAAAGTAATTGTGGTTTTTGCCATTAAAAGCAATAGCAAAACTGCATTACTTTTGTACCACCATGCCCAGCTCATTTTTTGTATTTATTATTATTATTTTTTTTTCCGAGACGGAATTTCACTCTTGTTGCCCAAGCTGGAGTGCAATGGCGCGATCTCGGCTCACTGCAACCTCTGCCTCCAGGGTTCAAGCGATTCTCCTGCCTCAGCCTCCCGAGTAGCTGGGATTACAGGCACCCGCCAACACACCCGGCTAAATTTTTTTGTATTTTTACTAGAGACGGGGTTTCACCATGTTGGCCAGACTGCTCTCGAACTCCTGACCTCAGGTGATACACCCACCTCAGCCTCCCAAAGTGCTGGGATTTCAGGCGTGAGCTACCACGGCCAGCCTAATTTTTTGTATTTTAATATGATGATCAGATGAGATACTCTGAGAAAGTGTTTAGAAAACTAAGGGGATCCATCAATCTAAAGTATCATTAAACTTGCACTGAGCTCAGCATCATGCTTGGGCTTGGGCAGGGGGAGAGACCTCAGCGGGTGCCGGGACGGCCCCATCTCTGCATGCGCTCTGCTTGCCCTGCCTTTAAGGCTTGAACGTGTGAAAGTGCCTTGAAAGCTGTAAAGTCCTATCCAAGGGATCCTTTTATGATGAGCAGGGGTGGAGGCGGGAGTGGGAGTATCAGCTATGCCAGACTGACGAGGAGCTTTGTTTTACTAGAGTGCAGGAAATATAACTGGTGCAAGAGACCTGCATTCATCCAGGTTCTTGTAATTGCTGGGTGTCAAATCCACACAGTTGCTTGAAAAGAAGAAACCAAGATGGAAGTAACAGAAACCACAGAGGTGGTTATGTCTTTTAATAATCAGACCCAAGGAGGAGAACTGAGAGAAAGCTTGAAGGAAACCTGCAGGAGCTTGTCTGCTTCTCTAAGGTCTCAAAGGCAGAACTACTTCCTCAAAAGGCCTTTTGGTAAATCACCATAAACAAAGGAAAGCGGAAATTCCTTTAAGCTTTTTGGTGCTTGATTCTAATCCACCCTGAGCCATGGTCCCAGGCCTCCTACGCTCCTTGCTCCTCCGATGTTTATATGACAGAAAGTTATTTTCCCCAGAAACTGACAATCTGGATTGCAAAGACCGGGCCAGGAAGAAATTTATTCCAGAAACACTTGCAGTGTCTGGCACTTTGCTCCCCATTTCCTCATTTTGTGTTGTTTGTTTATGCAGTGGAACTGCCTATGAGTCATATATTTGGGTGCTGAGGATGAAGAGTTAATTTGGATGAGGAGTTAATCCAGAGCAAGGTCACAACTCTCTTGAATTCTATGAAGGCTGAGAGGGGCGATGAAGCTTCAGAGAAAAGTTTGAAGCTCGCAGAGGTTGGCTGAAGGAATGAAGCTGTCTCTGTAACATAAAGGTGTAAGGTGAAGCAGCAAGTGCTGATGGAGAAGCTGCAGCAAGTTGTCGAGAGATCTAGCTCAGATCACTGATGAAGGTGGCTACGCTCAACAGCAGATTTTCAATGTGGATGAAACAACCTTCTATTGGAAGAAGATGCCACCTAGGACTTTCATAACTAGAGAGAAGTCAATGCCTGGCTTCAAGGGATAGGCTGACCCTCTTGATAGGGGCAAATGCAGTTGGTGACTTTATGGTCTTTTACCTTTCTAAAAATCCTAGGGCCCTTAATAATCATGCTAAATTTACTCTGCCTGTGTTCTATAAATGGAACAACAAAGCCTGGATGTCAGCACATATTTATAGCATGGCTTAGCAAATATTTTAAGTTTACTGTTGAGACCTACTGCTTAGAAAAAAAGATTCTTTAAAAAATATTACTGCTCATTGACAATGCACTTGGTCATCCAAGAGCTCTGATGGAAATGTACAAGGAGATCAGTGTTGTTTTCTTGCCTGCTAACACAACATCTGTTCTACAGCCCATGGATCAAGGTGTAATTTCCACTTTCAAGTATTATTATTTCAGAAGTTCATTCCGTAAGGCTACTGCTGACATAGATGGTGATTCCTCTTGGCTGGGCGTGGTGGCTCACGCCTGTAATCCCAGCACTTTGGGAGGCCGAGGCAGGCAGATCACGAGGTCAGGAAATCAAGACCATCCTGGCTAACATGGTGAAACCCCATTTCTACCAAAAATACAAAAATTAGCTGGGCGTGGTGGTGAGTGCCTGTAATCCCAACTACTTGGGAGGCCGTGGCAGGAGAATTGCTTGAACCCAGGAGGCAGAGGTTGCAGTGAGCTGAGATCACGCCATTGTACTCCAGCCTCGGTGACGAGCAAGACTCCATCTCAAAAACAACAACAACAATTTAGAAGAAGTTGATTCCAATGCTTATGGATGACTTTGAGGAGTTCAGACTTCAGTGAAGAGTAACTGCAGATGTTGTGGAAATAGCAAGATAACTAGAATTAGAAGTGGAGCCTGAAGATGAAACTGAATTGCTGCCATCTCATGATAACACTTGAATGGATGAGGAGTTGCTCCTTTTTTTTTGTTTGTTTTGTTTTTTTTTTTTGAGATGAAGTCTGGCTCTTGTGCCCCAGGCTGGAGTGCAGTGGTGTGATCTCGGCTCACTGCAACTTCTGCCTCCTGGGTTCAAGCGGTTCTCCTGCCTCAGCCTCCCGATTAGCTGGGATTACAGGCACTTGCCACCATGCTCAGCTAATTTTTGTATTTTTAGTAGAGATGGGGTTTCACCATGTTGGCCAGGCTGGTCTCGAACTTCTGACCTCAGGTGATCTGCCTTCCTCAGCCTCCCAAAGTGTTGGGATTACAGGCGTGAGCCACCGCGTCAGGCCAGGAGTTGCTTCTTAAGGATGAGCAAGGAAAGTGGTTTCTTGAGATGGAATCTACTCCTGGTGAAGATGCTATGAACATTGTTGAAATGGCAACAAAGAATTTACAATATTCCATAAGCTTAGTTAATAAGCAGCAGCAGAGTTTGAGAGGATCAACTCCAATTTTGAAATAAGTTTTACTGGGGGTAAAATGCTATCCAACAGCAGTGCATGGTACAGAGAAATCTTTTGTGAAAGGAAGAGTCAATCAATGTGGCAAACATAATTGTTGTCTTATTGTAAGAAATTGTTATGGCCACCCAACCCTTCAGCAACCACTACCCTAATCAGTCAGCAGGCATGACATTAAGGCAAGACCCTCCACCAGCAAAAAGATCATGACTTGCTAGAGGCTCAGATGATTGTCAGCATTTTTTAGGCAATATTTTGAAGTTAAGGTATTGATAGCGGCAGGAGGCAGACAGATCCTAGGCAGACAGGGGTGGGTCCCCAGTGAAAGCTGACCTCAAAACCAGATAGTTCAAAGGCTGAAAGCCAAGCTACAAGTCTTGGATAAATCCATGGACAGATTGAGAACCTCTCTTTCTGTTTGGCACGCTTTCCTCTGATCGATCCCCGCCTTTAACCTATTTTACATATGCCTACTCTTCCCTGTTTTTTTACGCTGTGCCCATCTTTAAGTAGTGCCTTTTTTTTTTTAGCCTTTTTGGCATACTCACAAACCAGTCAGCACACACTCTCCCATTCTGAACCCATAAAAATCCTCTTCAGTCCTGGTTCCACTTCCTGTAACTGAAACAATTACCTGCGAGGTATTATTTAACTTTTGGACTATGATCTGTTTCTAACCTGTGACCATTTCACATAGCCATTCAAATATAAAGGTACGGTAAAGATTATGAAACGGGTCGGGTGCAGTGGCTCACGCCTGTATTCCCAGCACTTTGGGAGGCCAAGGTGGGTGGATCATGAGGTCAGGAGTTCGAGACCAGCCTGAGCAACATGGTGAAACCTCGTCTCTACTAAAAATACAAAAATTAGCCAGGCGTGGTGGTGCGTGCTGTAATCCCAGCTACTCAGGAGGCTAAGGCAGGAGAATTACTTGAACCTGGGAGGCAGAGGTTGCAGTGAGCTAAGATCGTGCCACTGTACTCCAGCCTGGGCAACAGAGCGAGATTCCGTCTCAAAAAAAAAAAAAAAAAGAAACAGTTACTTGGTATCATTTTGTAAGTAATGAGTTTTTAGTGCTCTTTGGACATTGAGACCATTTCATAAGATTTAGGTTTTGAGAATTTCACAGCATAAAGCCCGTCACTGATGCAGCAATGAAGGAAATGTTCTACAACTCAACAGACAGGTGAGAGGAGAAATGTAATTCATATTAGATTTATTTATTTACTGAACTTAGAGCCTGGGGTTACTACTCGACCCCCACTGTTATCTAGTTTAAGTGTTCTTTTCTACTTTAGCACATACACCTAGTTTCTGTGTTTTTTGCCTTTTATAAATACAGAAAAGAGAATAATGTTTTAAAATAAAATCAAGGAAAGGCCTAAGGCAACTGAGAGGGTTTTGTTTTTGTTTTTGTTTTTGTTTTTCAGTGAAATGAAGGGAAATTGTTGCCAGCAAGAACTGTGGCAAGGTTATCCAAGGTGACAAATGTCTGTACCACCCAGCAGCTCCGAGTCCTTCTGAAGCATCCTGGTTGTCCAGAAAGACTCCACCATGACTCATGATACAGGCCAGTCTTCCCAGTAGCACTCAACATTCGAAAATTAGTCTTCATTTCTCCTTCCCAACATGCATTTCTCCTTCTCTTCAGTTGGAGAAAGTAATTTAATTTTTTTTTTTATAGAGTCTCGCTCTGTTGCCCAGGCTGGAGTGCAGTGGCGCAATCTCGGCTCACTGCAAGCTTTGCCTTCTGGGTTCATGCCATTCTCCCGCCTCAGCCTCCTGAGTAGCTGGGACTACAGGTGCCCGCCACCACGCCCGGCTAATTTTTTTTTTTTTGTATTTTTAGTAGAGACGGGGTTTCACCGTGTTAGCCAGGATAGTCTCGATCTCTTGACCTCATCATCCGCCCGCCTCGGCCTCCCAAAGTGCTAGGATTACAGGTGTGAGCCACCGTGCCCGGCCTTACATCACCAATTCTTTCTTATATGTCTATTCTTTAAGTGTAGTATATGATTATGTTCATGAAATTCAAATGATACAAATGAAGTCAAATCTATTTGTATTAGAAATTAATAAGAATTAACAGTAAAGTTAATTCTTTATTGATTTGCGCACCTATAGTTGCAGCTACTTGGGAGGCTGAGGCAGGAGAATTGCTTGATCCCGGGATGTAGAGGTTGCAGTGAGCCAGGATGGCGCCACTGCACTCCAGCCTGGTGACAGAGTGAGACTCTGTCTCAAAAAAAAAAAAAAAAAGAATTGATGATGTAAGAAATCCACAGGAATGTGTAAATTATTTCAAGAATTAACACTCAGTAGATACTTGCATTCCCAAATAAGCTTATAAATGCAGATGAACCTCTAGTTGTTTTAGTTGCTTGTAAAATTCATAGAAGTACGTGTATTTCTTCATTTAACACGGGTTAGTCACTTGGGGAGGGGGATGGGTGGTGGGTTCTTTTTACCTGTTCTTCAGGTCACATACTCAAGCAGGAGCTACTGAATGGGAAGACTGAAACAATTTATTTTCTTTGCACACTTGGTATTGATAAATGTCAGGTGTATCCAAAATAAAATCTCTGGCAGGTTGTGATATTTATGGGTCTATCTCTTGTGACTTTAGTTTCGTCTCGGCACCAGACATAAGGCAGTTCAATGTCAGACTATTGCCCTAAACAGCTCCCGATGCCAAGAACTGACAAATTGCTACTTTGGTTTCAATGGATGGTCAAAAGGGATCATCAGGGCAAACCTTGTAGATTTTCTTTCACCAACCCTATTCTTCTTTCAACATTGAAATCCTAGACTTTAGACAGAAATATTGAACTGGGTTGTAGGGAGGAGATATGAGAGGCCTCCTGCCATTGAGGATAAGTGGATATGTCTGAATTGGCCTGCTACCTAGAATTAATAATCTCAATCACTTGGAGGGTGGTATCCATAATTTTCTCCACTATTTGTGCCACCACACCCGGCTATTTTTAGTAGAGATGGGGTTTCACCATGTTGGCCAGGCTGTTCTTGAACTCCTGGCCTCCACCTGCCTCAGCCTCCCAAAGTGCTGGGATTACAGGCATGGGCCACCATGTCCAGCCAACCAAACCTTTTTCTCTTTTTCTTTCCTTTTCTTTTTTTTTTTTTTTTTTTGAGATGGAGTTTCACTCTTCTTGCTCAGGCGGGAGTGCAGTGGTGTGATCTTGGCTCACTGCAACCTTTGCCTCCCGGGTTACAGCGATTCTCCTGTCTCAGCCTCCTGAGCATCTGGGATTACAGGCATGCACCACCACACCTGGCTAATTTTTGGTATTTTTAGTAGAGACAGGGTTTCACCATGTTGGCCAGGCTGGTCTCGAACTCCTGACCTCAGGTGATCCTGCCGCCTCAGCCTCCCAAAGTGCTGGGATTACAGGCGTGAGCCGCCGCGCCGGGCCATAAGTATGATTCTTATACAATAATCAGCGGCTTTGCTGTGAACCTTGGAAGTGGTCATGCTATTGAATGGCATTGTTTGTATTCCCTATTCACTTCTACAGTGGCACAAATGTTAAAGGCTGTGCCTAAAGGAAACCTGACGATTAACAAAGAGTCCCTGAACAGAGTTGCCCTTCTGCTTCACAGCGCTGAAGACTTAGAGACTGAGAGATCCTAATTAAGTTACTACAGACCTTTATTTGCTTGTAAGAGACAGCCCTGATTGCTCTCAGCTTTCCAACCTGGGCAGCCCTTCTAGTGAATGTATTACTTCCTTGGTCATTAACTGTCAAGTCTGAGTAACAACCTTTAAGAACCAAACTGAATGTGTGGGTTGTTTACCTCTCCCTCATACGCGAAGGTATCCCTTGCACACCTTCAAAACCTCTTAGACCAAAAGCCTTATGGCTCTAGTTTGCCTGGAAGGAAGTTGTATTGTCTATAGAGTATGTGTGCCAATTTCTGCCAATAAAATGTTCAAATGTTCTCTCTCTCTGAAGCTTTGTTCATTGTATCTGGTGGAATTTTGGTTCTCAGGGAGTAGACACCTGGCCCTTGCTTCTAATGTGAAGTGTCTACTAGCCCAGTGGTCGCTATTCCAGATTTGAACTTACTTTGACCCCCACCTTATTATGTCTTAGAATTTAATCATATTATTATTATTATTTTTGAGATACCGTTTCACTCTGTCACTCAGGCTGGAGTGCAGTGGCGCGATCTTGACTCACTGCGACCTCCGCCTCCCGGGTTCAAACAATTCTCATGCCTCAGCCTCCCGAGTAGCTGGGATTATAGGCATGGGCCACCACGCCTAGCAAATTTTTGTATTATTAGGAGAGAGAAGGTTTCACCACGTTGACCAGGCTGGTCTTGAACTCCTGACCTCAGGTGATCCGCCTGCCTCGGCCTCGAAAAGTGCTAGGATTACAGGCGTGAACCACCACGCCTGGCCACCATTTAATCATATTATGATTGAACATTTTCGTTTCCACAGTTTTGTATTTCTTATGTTATTATTCCTTAGTTCCTATCTGTAAGATCATAAAGTCCTTTGAACCAAACACAGTTAATATTTTATACATATGTTAAAACCTGAGGGCTGGGTGTGGTGGCTCACGCCTGTAATCCAAGCACTTTGGGAGGCCGAGGCAGGTGGATCACGAGGTCAGGAGATCGAGACCATCCTAGCTAACACTGTGAAACCCCATCTCTACTAAAAATACAAAAAATTAGCCAGGCGTGGTGGCAGGCACCTGTAGTCCCAGCTGAGGCAGGCAGGAGAATGGCGTGAACCCAGGAGGCAGAGCTTGCAGTGAGCCGAGATCGCGCCACTGCACTCCAGCCCGGGTGACAGAGCGAGACTCCGTCTCAAAACAAACAAAAAACAAAACAAAACAAAACAAAAAAACTGAGGTGTGAGCCCGGACATGGTGACTCACACCTGTAATCTCAGCACTTTGGGAGGCCAAGGCAGGAGGATCACTTGAAGCCAGGAGTTTGAGACCAGCCTGGGCAACAAAGCGAGACCATGCCTTAAAAAAAAAAATAGCCAGGCACAGTGGTGTGTACCTGTAGTCCCTGCTACTCTGGAGGCTCAGGCAGGAGGATCACTTGAGCCCAGGAATTCCAGGCTGCAGTGAGCTATGATAGTGCCACTGAACTCTAGCCTGGGTAACAGAGTGAGCCCCTATAAAAAGAAGGAAGGAAGGAAAGGAAGGAAAGGAAGGAAGGAAGGAAGGAAGGAAAACAAGTGTGAGATGAGATGAGGAAACTTTCAGAAAAATGCTCTTATTTTCTGCTTTTAGAAACCAAAGGATGAAATGGTAAGGCATCAGGTGGGAATCAAAGTAAGTTCAAAGATGGAATAGAGACCACTGGGCTAGTAGACACTTCACATTAGAAGGTTGCAGTGAGCCTAGCCTGCGCCACTGCACTCCAGCCTTGGGTGACAGAGCGAGACTCCGTCTCAAAAAAAAAAAGAATGTCTCATCATGGGGTATTACCATTATACGCAGGATTTTTTTTTTTTTAGATGGAGTTTCACTCTTGTTGCCCAGGCTGGAGTGCAACGGTGCGATCTCGGCTCACTGCAACCTCAGCCTCCCAGGATCAAGCGATTCTCCTACCTCAGCCTCCCCAGTAGCTGGAATTACAGGCACACACCACCACGCCCGGCTAATTTTTTGCATTTTTAGTACAGACGGGGTTTCTCCATGTTGGTCAGGCTAGTCTCGAACTCCCGACCTCAGGTGATCTGCCTGCCTCGGCCACCCAAAGTGCTGGGATTATAGGCATGAGCCACCGCGCCCGGCCTGTGCAGGAAGTTTTAGAACGAAAAAGATTCTGAATTCATCCTTGCTAACTTTATTTCAGAAAGTGGTAAAATAGCTGTGAAGTACAGACCCAGTGAAGAGATTGTAGGTGTCAGATGTAAAGAAGAACTACACGGTTTAATTCAAGTATGTGGAGATAAAAACTCACTGGTAACATAACCAGTGTAAACATAATTCAAAACAAGCAGCAGAATTTGGAGGATAATTTGTTTCATTCTCAGGAAAATGTGAAACTCTGAAACTGCTTTTGAGTGCAGGGTATTTCTGGGGCTTTTCCTGAAGTCTTGACCCATGTCTCTGACCCCTTATTTGAAGTTGGGAGAGCAGAACTGAGGAGGGTTAGAGTATTACTACAGTTGTGGACACAGGAAAGGGGTTAGTCTCCCCCAACCACCCCGGAGTAAAGGGTGCTGGGCTCTCTGAACACAGACCTTTTAGAATTCCCTTCAAACAGAATCCCAAATCCTTCCTCGCTAAGGGGAGGGGAGGGGTGTTCGGGGGTGGGGTGAGACAGGAAGTGGGGTTTGGGTGGGATTGTGGGATAAGATCGCGGAGCGGATCTGGACCCGAGCCTAATAAAGGCGGTGTAAATACAGGTGTCATAAAGGACGGGGCGGGGCGCGCGGTTGTCAGGGGCGCAAGCGTCTCGGGGCTGCCAGAATGGCTCCGGCTCAGTGCGCGGCGCCAGCGCCTGTCATGTCCCAGCTGCGCCTCTGGGTCCCACGGCCCCTCCTCAGGTTGGCAACTACTGTGGCTACTAGTCCAGGAGGCTCAGCCTCTGGAGTGGGTCCAGGACCCGCTCCAGCCGACTTCCGACCCTCTGGGGCCGACTGAGCCCTGGTTTTCCCGCTCCCCCAGTCTCCCACCCGAATCTCCCTTTGCGCTTATCCCCGCCCCCCGCCCCCACCGGCAGACCCGGGGGACTTTGATTACCTGGGGTCCTCTGCTTCCTCCGAGATGTCAGCTCCGCCTCAGGAATCGACTGAGACTTTGACCGAGACTTTGGTTCCATTCCTGGACACAGATTCAGCTGCAGAGCTGGCCCCGGGGCCAGAGCAGTTAGCGGCTGCACACCAGGACCTGAATGACAAGCTGACTTGGCAAGAAAGGCTCCCAGAGGGGGTCTCAGTGCTGGACTGGGATCAGAAACAGACCCTTGCTCGGCCTCCTCGCCTCAAAAGTAAGGTTCAAACTGCAGATCTAGATCAGGCTGCAGATCATCAGGCAAATTAAATACTTTACTTGTTCCACCTCTAGATAGTCAGAATTCAGGCAGGGCGCGGTGGCTCACATAATCCCAGTACTTTGGGAGGCTGAGGCGGGCGGATCACGAGGTCAGGAGATAGAGACCATCCTGGATAACACGGTGAAACTCCGTCTCTACTAAAAATACAAAAAATTAGCAGGACTTGGTGGCACGCGCCTGCAGTTACTCGGGAGGCTGAGGCAGGAGAATCGCTTGAACCCGGGAGGTGGAGGTTGCAGTGAGCCGAGATCGTGCCACTGCACTCCAGCCTGGGTGACAAAGCGAGATTCCATCTCAATAAATAAATAAATAAATAAATAAATATAAAATAAATTAAAAAACAAAATAAAATAAATAAGATAGAATTCAAAAGCAACCAAGTTTACTGTTTCGCCCAAGAACCTGAACAAAGATCTAGCTAAGCATCTGAAGCTTGCTAAGGTTGTTGTGTGGAACTCCACACCTATTTGTATCAAAACCTCAGTGTCAGAAACAAACTTTGCAGGATGAGTATTTAGATTCAAGTATGGATACAGTGTATCCCGGCAGCCTGCCTCCAGAACTCCAGATGAACTCAGATGAGTCTCCAGGGCCCCCTGAGAGAGTTGGACTTTCTCAATTCCATGTAGAGCCTGAAACTCAAAATCCAGAGACCCTTGAAGAGATCTAGTCCTCTTCATTCCAGGAAGAAGCCCCAGAGCAGCTTCCACAGCTCACTGAGGAGGCAGAACCTTCTTCAACCCAGCAGGAGGCTGCAGCTCTGCCTTGAGGGGGTCCACTCTTCTTCAACAGAGCAGGAGGCCCCAGCACAGCAACTACCTGCCTCTGAAGAGATTGTAGCTCTGCCGCTGATACATCATGAGGTAAATGTTCCATTGAAAAGTTGGAGTGAAGCTCAGCACTCACACTTGCACAGTGTCACAGTCAAACCTGTGGATGTGGAGCTTGCGCTAACTCCAGAGCCAGAAGGAACTTATGTCAAGCCAGGAACAGGCCTCTGCTCAGCCTCCAGAGCGCGCCGAAGAGGTGGGCTCTTCCTCAACCCAATTAGAGGCCCCAGGTCAGATACCAGAGCGCCCTGAGGAGACGAAACCCTCTGCAACCAGCAAGGGACCCCAGCTGAGCCTCCAGGTCCTCTTGTGGAGGCTGAACTTTCCCCCAGTGAGCAGGAGCAGCCAGATCAGCCTTCTGAGTTTCCTGTGGGGGGTGGGGGGGTTGAACCTTCTGAGACCCAGCAGGAGGCCCCAGCTCAGCCTCCAGAGTCCTCTACAGAGAGTGCAGCTCAAACTCCATCAAAGCATGAGGTGACAGTTCACCCTCCAGGTGAGGATCAAGCTCATTATAACTTGCCCAGCATTACAGCGTTACAGTGAAACCTGCGGATGTGGAGATTACCATAACTTCAGAACCTACCAAGGAGGCAGAATCTTCTCCATCCCAGCAGGAGATCCAAACCCAGCCTCCAGAGGAGGTGGAAGCTTCTGCAACCCAGGAGGAGGCCCCAGCTGAGCCTCCAGGTCCTCCTATGGAGTGTGCACCTTCCCCCAGTGAGCAGGAGCAGCCAGCTCAGCCTTCTGTGTTTCCTGGGAGGTTGAACATTCTGAGGCCCAGCAAGAGGCTCCAGCTCAACTTCCACAGTCTTCTATGGAGAGTGGAGCTCAAACTCCACTGAATCATGAGGTGACCATTCACCCTCCAGGTGAGGATCAAGTTCCTTTTGACTTGTCCAACGTTACAGTTAAACCTGTGGATGTGGAGGTTACCATAACTTCAGAGCCTACCAAGCAGACTGAATCTTCCAAAGCCCAGCAGGAGGCCCCAGCTCAGCCTCCAGAGGAGTGGAACCTTCTGCGAGCCAGGAGGAGGCCCCGACTGAGCCTCCAGGTCCTCCTGTGGAACCTGAACGTTCCCCCGGTGAGCAGGAGCAGCCAGCTCAGCCTTCTATTTCTTCTGGGAAGGCTGAATCTTCTCCAGCCCAGCAGAAGGCCCCAGCTCAGCCTCCAGAACATCATGAAGTGACAGTTTCACCTCCAGGTCACCGTCAAGCTCAGCATTCAGATTTGCCCAATGTCACTATTAGGCCTCCAGACATGCAGCTCACTATAGCAGCAGAGCCTACTGCAGAGGTGGGAAGTTCTCCAATCCACCAGGAGGCTACAGCTCAGCTCTCAGGGCCAGGGAATGATGTAGAACCTTCTGCCACCCAGCATGGCGGTGCACCTCTGCGTCCAGAGTCATCAGAAGATGCTGGACCTTTAGCAGGTCAACAGGAGACTTCAGTTCAATCTCCAGAACCTGTTAATAATGAGAACCCCTCTCCAACCCAGCAGGAAGCTGCAGCTGAGCATCCACAGACCCCTGAGGAGGCTGAGTCTTCTCCAGCCCAGCAAGAGGCCCAACCTCAGACTCCAGATCCCCCTAAGGAGGTAGAACCTTCTCCAGTCCAGCAAGAGTTCCCAGCTGAGCCACCAGAGCACCCTGAGGAGGTTGAACCATCTGCAACCCAGCAGCAAGCCTCAGGTCATCCTCCAAAGTCCACTGAAGAGGTCAGTCCTCCACTACAGCAGGAGATACCAGCTCAGCCATCAGAGCCACCTGAGAAGGTCAAACCATCTCCAGTCCTACAGCAGACCCCAACTCAGCTTTTAGAGCCACCTAAAGAGGTAGAATCCTCTCCAGTTCAGCAGGCAGGCCCTGCTCAGTCCTCAGAGGCCCCTGTGGTCGTAGAACCCTCTCGGACCCAGCAGATGGCCCCATCTTCACCTCCAGAGCTACCTCAGGAAATGGAACCATCTCTTAACTCAGCAGGGGGTTCCAGCTCAGACTCCAGAGCCCCCTATGGAGGCAGAACCTTCTCCAATCCAGCAGGAGGCCACAGTTCAGACTCCAGAGCCCCCTATGGAGGTAGAACCTTCAAGCCAGCAGCTGGTCCCAGCTCAGCATCCAGAGTCACCTAAGGAGGTTGCAGCTCAACCTCCAGTGCATGAGATGACAATTCCAATAGCAGGCCAGGACCAAGCCCAGATTCCAGTATCACCCAGTGTCACATTTCGACCTTTAGACCTGGGACTCACCGTCACTCCAAAATCCACTATGGAGGCTGAGTATTCTACAACCCCAAGGAAGACTACAGCTCCTCCAAAACACCCTGAGGTGATGCTTCCACCTCCTGACCAGGTTCAGGCTCAGCACACAAACCTAACAGGTCATAGTTCAACCTTTGCACCTGGAACTTACCACAACTCCGCAACCATGTTTTTTTCCTCCAACCATGAAGAACTCAACTCAGCTTCCAGAGACACCTACAGAGGTTGCAGCTCAACCTCCAGCTCATTATGAGGTGACAGTTCCAATACCAGGTCAGGATCAAGCTCAGCATTCAACACTGTCCAGTGTCACAGTTCAGCCTTTGGGCCTGGGGCTTACCATCACTCCAGAATCCACGACAGAGGTTGAACTTTCTCCAACCATTCAGGAGACCCCAACTTAGCCTCCTAAGGAAGTTGTACCCCAATCTCCAGCATATCAAGAGGTAACAGTTCCAGCACCAGGTCAGGATCAAGCTCAGCATCCAATGTCACCCAGCGTTATAGCTCAACCTTTGGACCTGGGACTTACCATCACTCCAGAACCCACTACAGAGGTTGAACATTCTACACCCCCGAAGAAGATTCCTCCCAAGCACCCTAAAGTGACACTTCCACATCCAGACCAGGTTCAGACTCACCATTCAAACCTGACTCAAGTCACAGTTCAACCTTTGGATCTGGAACTTACCTTAACTCCAGAATCCACTATGGAGGTTGAACCTTTTCCAACCATGCAGAAGACCCCAACTCAGCCTCCAGAGCTACGTAAGGAGGTTGTAGCTCAACCTCCTGTGTATTATGAGACGTCCATGCCAACACGAGGCCAGGATCAAGCTCAGCATCCAACATCACCCAGAGTCACAGTTCAACCTTTGGACCTGGGGTTTACCATCACTCCAGAATCCATTACAAAGGTTGAACCGTCTACAGCCCTGATGACTACAGCTCCTCCTCCAGAGAACCTTGAGGTGACACTTCCACCGCCAGACAAGGGTCAGGCTCAGCATTCAAACCTGACTCAAGTCACCATTCAACCTCTGGACCTGGAGCTTACCATAACTATAGAACCTACTATAGATGTTAAACCATCTCCAACCACGGAGGAGACCTCAACTCAGTCTCCAGACCTGGGGCTTGCCATCACTCCAGAACCCACTACAGAGATTGGATATTCTACAGCCCTGGAGAAGACTATAGCTCCACGTCCAGACCAGGTTCAGACTCAGCATCGAAACCTGACTGAAGTCACAGGTCCACCTACTGAGCTAGAACCTACTCAGGATTCATTGGTGCAGTCTGAAAATTACGCCCAAAATAAGGCTTTAACTGCACCAGAGGAACAGAAGGCCTCCACAAGCACCAGCATATGTGAGCTGTGTACCTGCGGAGATGAGACGCTGTCGTGTATTGATCTCAGCCCAAAGCAGAGGCTCCGCTGAGTGCCTGTGCCAGAGCCCAACACCTACAATGGCACCTTCACCATCTTGTAAGAATCACCTTTCCTCCATTGTCCTCTGCCTCACATGGCAGCCTTTTCCTGGAGGCCTTCCTGGGCCTTCTTTATCTCCCCAAGCTATACTGACAACTAACTTTCTGCTTTCACCTCTGCTGCTAATCTCTTCTTTCTCGTCGTTCTCCTTTACTATTAGGCCCCTTCTCCAGTCCTTTGCTTGTGATTGCTCTTACTTGTTTTCGTATCCATTTTCATTTAGCCCCATCACATCATTGCTTAACCGCTGCTCTCCTCCCATTTATGCTTCACCCTCTTCACAGCAGCCTGTCCCTCTCCCCATCTCAGTGATGATGCTCTAAGTGGTTAAGAGTTGATTCTAGAGCCAGGCTGCCTGGGTTTGAACCCAGGGCTGTCATTTATTAGCTTGGTGACCCTGAGCAAGTTATTCTGCTCTGTGACTTAATTTCCTCATCATTAAACTGGGGATTATGCTAGTTACCATTTCATAGGATTGTTGTGAAATTTAGGTGAGTGAATATGTGAAACACTTCATCAGTGCCTAGCATATGCAGGAGGGTTGGCTGTGAACATGATTACTCAGTCTTTGAGTTATGTCCAGAACTCATCTTTGTCCCTGGCTTTCTATATGTAGCACTCATTTTGTGTCCAACCCAGAGCCAAGTATGCTACTGTCCCTAGAACATGAAAATGGTAGGAGGGAAGAAAGAGAATAGGCATAAAAAGGGAGGTATATATAATTAAGTACTAAAAGATAATGCAGACCATCGGTGCTAGAATTCACCAAAATCTGTGATCTTGAGATTTGGAGGTCAGAGAAAGCTACATGGATAAGCTAAAACTTTACGTGGGGGTTAAAAAGTAGCTATAATTTGTTAAATAGGGAAAAAATGGGAGTACAATCTAGGCAAAGGCATGGCTACAGATATGATGAGAATTTAGTAGACCAATCTGGCTGCAAAGAATCAGGCGAGGGAGCGATGAAGAAATGATTATGTAAAACCTTGATTATCAGGTATGGGAGTTCAAAAGTTACACAATGAGATATGGAAAGCCATTGAAAGTTTCCAACCAAGAGAGATTAAATGATTAAAACAGGGAGGATTATTTTATTTTTTGCATAATGTTCAAGTGTAGACATGCAAAGGATTATTTTAGAATCCATATGTAGAGTGCCCTAGAGGGGAAAGCTTAATTCAGGGAGACAAAATAGAAAGGTCTAGCAAAATCTAGGAGTAAAGTGTGAAGGAGCTAAATCAGATTGGTTGTGATAGGAGTGAAAAGAAAAAAGCCTAGGATGTTTCAACTGAGGGCACTGGGCCAAAGCTTTGGTGTTATCCGGCATAGGGTTTCTTTCTTCTTATTTGTTGATAATAATAAACTTTTGCCCACTTTTCTGTTGAGGTATTTACCATTTTTGATTTGTAGAAGGAGTTAGTTGAGACACATAAGTGATTTTGGATAAAGTCCTTACATTCAAAGTAATTAACCGGCATTATCTGTCTAAGAGATGGGATGGATAGGAAGTTAAGCTTCCGGGAGATGCCTCATTTGTGCCAGTGGTCCCACATTATTTCTTGATTAATTGTGCAAACTGGGAAGCTGATAGCTCTGGAAATGAGAAAGCAGGTGTTATTCTCTGTTTCTGAATATCCCCCACAAGGTTGCCATGATTCTTTTACTTATCCTGTTCAGTCTTTTCCTACCTATTCAAGGATATGAACTGTGCTTCTTCACAGAAATTTCCAAGGAAACTATATTTCTTACATTGGTGAAGATGTATGGAAAGCATACAGTTGGACTGAGAAACTGTGAGTATATTCTCTCCAAATATGACAAAAAACTAACTGCATTGTAAGATCCTTCTTGGTACAGAATTTTGAGGTCGGTACCTCTGAGAAAACATGTTTCCCCTCCATACCCCAAATGAACCTCTGTTGATTGCAATCGTGTGGTAATTTTAAAATTAAATTTGTAGGCTCTCTTTAAAATAAGAGTCAATTTAAATTTATTTTTATTATGCAAATAATACCTGGGTATTTTTTTTTCTTTTTCTTTTTTCTTTTTTTTTTTTTTTTCGGAGACAGGATCTTACTCTGTTCCCCAGGCTGGAATGCAGTGGTGCAATCACGACTCACTGCAGCCTCCACCTCCCAGGCTCAAGTGATCCTCCCATCTCAGCCTCCCAAGTAGCTGGGACCACAGGTGCATGCCACCACTGCCACCTAATTTTTTATTTTTTGTAGAGACAGGGTCTCCCTATGTTGCTTAGGCTGGTCTCAAACTCCTGGGCTCAAGTGATCCTCCCACCTTGGCCTCCCAAAGTGCTGGGATTACAGGCATGAGTCACCACTCCCAGCCCATAATTATATTCTTAATGTATAAAAATGAAATAACAGCTATAACAAAAATCTTCCTTGTGTCCTACTCCCTCATCCCTGAGGTAACACTCTGTGTTTAGTATATAACCTTCCAGACTTTTTCCCATTTGCCTACATACATATTTACATAAAGCAAAATAGATTTGTTGTGTGGTTTTAAAAATCTTTTTTCTTTACATAAATGGTAACATCTTGCAACTTGATTCTTTCACTTCATGATGTGTCTTAGATTTCCTTCCTTCCCAGTACTTAGAGGGTTACCCCATTCATTTAAACTCCTGCATAATATTCCATAGTATGGATGTATCATAGTTTATTTAATAGTTCCCCCATTGATGGATGTTTAGATTATGTCTAGTTTTCTTGTTACATGCATTGCTGCAATGAAATCCATGCTTCTTTGTGAACATGGGCAAGTATTTCTGTAGAACAGATATCTAGAAATGGAATTGCTGGAGTGAAGCCTATGTAGATATGAAATTTTAATTGCCGTCAAAAATGTTGGGCCTACTTACACTATCGTCAGCAGAGTATGACAGCATTCATTTCCCCACACCTTTTCACCACTGGCTATTCTCCAACTTTTTGTTGATGTTATGGATGAATAAAAGGTATCCCATCTAAATTTGAATTTTTCTGATTACTTATGAATTTAATTAAATGTTTTTATGTGTTTATTGAACATTTGCGTTTCTTCTCTGAGTTTTCTGTCCTTTGTTCATGATCTCGTTGAATTTTTAAAATCATTTTCGCATTGATTTATAGAAGGAATTCGACACACAAATGATTTTGGAAAAAATGCTCACATTCAAAGTAACTGGCTTTTTTTTTTTTTTTTTTAATTGAGACAGAGTCTCGCTCTGCCGCCCAGGCTGGAGTGCAATGGCACCATCTTGGCTCACTGCAACTGCCACTGCCCAGGTTCAAGCGATTCTCGTGCCTCAGCCTCCCGGGTAGCTGGGACTACAGGTGCGCACCACCACGCCCCGCTAATTTTTTTGTATTTTTAGAGATGGGGTTTCGCCTTGTTGGCCGGGCTGGTCTTGAACTCCTGACCTGAGGTGATCCGCCCACCTCGGCCTCCCAAAGTGCTGGGATTATAGACGTTAGCCGCCACCCCTGGGCAGTAACTGGCATTTTTCACAACAGTTTGTGTGTCACATTATTAGTTCAACTTACATAGACAAGTTATACACGAGCTCTAAATTAAAAATAAAACACATGACAATCATAGTCATCTAAGAAGAGGAGTTATGACCACTTTAAAATAGTCTCCCTCACCCTTAGTGTGACATCTTATTGGTAAGAAAAAAAAATGCTAGAACCAGACAATCCTGTTTTCTAGCTCTAGAGGAGAGATGGGATTCTGCAGCTTGTGTTCCAGATGGAGTCTCCTGATAACAAGAAGGTGTGGGAGATGGCTAGTAAGGGAGTGTACACCCTTCCTCCAGGGCTCCAGGACCCTGCCCCCTTTCTAACACCAATTGTTCCTGCCTGGAGGAAGACACTCTTTGCTGCCTGGCCCAAGGAAGAAAGATATGTGGTTGATGTGCCTCTGGCTTCTCCCACTCCACTGTCCCAACCGATAACTTGTAGGTAGTTCCTGGGCATTTCTGACAGGGGATCATTTGTAGAGATGCTTTCACATTTTGAGCTAAGTTTGTGGATTTTTAAATTATTTCTGTTCTATGATTTTTAGAGATTTGCTAGAGGTTGGATGGGTAGAGACTTGGCATGCTCTCAATCTGCCACTTGAAATACCACTTCTTAGGAAAACAATTTTGTACCCTTATTATATCCTAGAGAAACTCAGGCAAAAGTACTTTCAGGATACAAGTATAAGAATGTTCAAAGCAGCATTCTTTGTAATAACTAAAAACTAAAAATATCTCAGTGTCCATACCCAGTAGATGAATCAATATATTGCAGTAGAATCATATAATGGAATACTCTATTATTCTATTATATAATAATAGAAGTATGTTGATACTTTATATAGTAATAGAAGTATTATTAATACTTATTAAAAGTATTATGTGTGTGTAATACTGAATAGAAGGATTATTAATACTTCTATTATTCATTAGAAACATAATGCAAGCCACATACATAATCTTAACTTTTCTGGTAGTCACTTAAAAAATAAAACTAAAAAAGAAACAGGTGAAACATGTTAATATATTATATCCAAAATATTTTCATTTCAACATGCAGTCATTATATATGTTATTAATGAGATATTCTATTTTCATACTAAGTCTTCAAAATATCCAAAGGGGTATCATTTCTACATGTTGTTAGTATAAAAATTAATTGGGGAGTTTACATTCTTTTTTCCATACTAAGTCTTCGAAGTCTTAACTTGGTTGCTAAATTTTTATAAAAAAAAACAAACCTTAATCTGTTCTGCTCAGCAGTCTAGGGAGAAAAGTAAATAATAATAATAAAAATGCTTAACCTGGCTGGATGTTAGGTAGCTCATGCCTGTAATCCCAGCATTTTGGGAGGCATAGGCAGGAGGATCACTTGAACCCAGTGGTTCAAGACTAGCCTGGCAACACAATGAAACCACATCTCTACAAAAAATTAAAAATATTAGCCAAGCATGATGGTGTGTGCTTATAGTCCCAGCTACTAGGGAGGCAGAGGTGGGAGGATCACTTGAACCTGGGAGGTCGAGGCTGCAGTACGCAGTGATTGTGCTACTGCTCTCTAGCCTGGGCAACAGAGTGAAACCTTGTCTCAAAACAAACAAACAAACAAAACACCTTAGTCTATATTTAGATTTTGTAAAATTTGCAGTTGAAAAAGTAGCATCATATACCCAAGTTGTTGCAAACATAAATTTTCTAATGACTACATTGAGTATCAGCTTTTAAATTTAAAAATAATTAAAATGAATAAATTAAAGATTCAGTTCCTTAGTCACACTAGTCACTAACAGTAGCCAAACATAGCTAGTGACTACCTTATTGGAAGCACAACACAGGCCTTGAAATGAATCAATCTCAGCAACATACATCTTAAATGTCCAAACAGATTATTGAGTGAAAGAAGTGATACAGAAAATAATATGTGTAATATGATTTCATTTATATAATGTTCAAGCAGGCAAAACTAAAATATGTTGTTTATGACTGACATATAATAGGTAAAATGACATTTTATTTTATTTTATTTTATTTTATTTTATTTTATTTTATTTTTGAGACGGGGTCTGCAGTGGTGCAAATGCAGCTCACTGCAGCCTGGACCTTCCATGCTCAAGCGATCCTCCCATCTGAGCCTCTCCAGTAGCTAGGACTACAGGAGTGCACCAACATGCCCAGCTAATTTTAAAATTTGTCTAGAGATGAGGTCCTGCTGTATTGCTCAGACTGGTCTCGAACTTCTGGGCTCAAGCAATCCTCCTACCTTGGCTTCCCAAAGTGCTGTGATTACAAGTGTGAGCCACTGTGTCCAGCCAGAACTACATTTTACTTTACTATTTTATTTTATTTTTTGAGATGCAGTTTTGTTCTTGTCGCCCAGCCTGGAGGACAGTGGCGTAAACTTGGCTCACAGTAATCGCTGCCTCCTGGGTTCAAGCGATTCTCCCATCTCAGCCTCCCAAGTAGCTGGAATTATAGGCGCCCACCACCATGCCCAGCCAATTTTTGTATTTTTAGTAGAGATGGGGTTTCACCATGTTGGCCAGACTGGTCTTGAACTCCTGACCTCAGGTGATTCACCCGCCTTGGCCTCCCAAAGTGCTGGGATTACAGGCGTGAGCCACTGTGCCAGGCCAGAGCTACATTTTAAAAACAAGAAAATTATTACGAAAGTCAGGATAGTGGATATCTATAAGGGTTAGAGAGGGGGTTGTGATTGGAAAGGGGCACACCTGGGGCTTCTGGGATGCTAGCAATGATCTTTCGTAATGATATTATATGGGTATCTGTTTTATAATTATTAAACTGAATATTTGGCCAGGTGCAGTGGCTCACATCTGTAATTGCAACACTTTGGGAGGCTGAGACAGGGGGATCACTTGAGCCCAGGAGTTTGAGACTAGTCTGGACAACAGAGTGAGACCCTGTCTCAGAAATAATAAAATAAAATCAAAACAACATTTATGTTATGTGCACTTTATGCACATTGTAGTTCTCAAATATTTTTAATGGGAGAAAAAAGTCAAATGGCTTCACTTGCAGCCCTGACATAGTTCCATGTGGGGCTTTTATAACAAGGTTTGGGAAAAGAGAGGAGGAAATGGAAGTTCTGCTGATCTTGGTGCCACCCAGAGTTGGATTCTAACAGGGACTTTGTGATCTAGAGAGGAAGCATTAAATATACAATTTGGTGGGAAGAGTGGGTAGGGGTGTGCTTGTGTGTGTGTGTGTGTGTGTGTGTGTGTGTGTGTGTGTGTGTGTATGTGGTGGTGGTGGTGGAGACAGATGGACACAAAAGGGAAAATGTAAGAAAAGCTTTTAATGAAAGCAGAGCAGATACCACCATCTTGAAATTATCATGACCCAGATTTCCTCCACATGTAGGAGTTAGTCCTGTGTAGCAAATAGTTGTAGTTTGCATTTTGATCTAGAAAATAACTTTTTCATTTTCCAGAATTCTCAATGAAAATTATTTGACTGAATTACATAGGGATTCATTTGAAGGGCCTGCTCTCCCTCCAGTATTTGTAAGTTAGTTAGTTAATCATATTTATTAGTTTTTAGTCATATTATCTGTAAAATGAATAGGGGTTCAAATTAGATAATCTCTAAGATTTCTTTCAGCAATACAATTCTGCAATTCTGTAAGTTTGTATAGGGTCTCAGCCCATCTCTAGCATTAATACCTTCTATGCATTTTCAATTTTTTAATTATATAGACAGAATACAGACAGAAAAGAATTTCACATGGTAATAAGATCTGAGCAGTGATTGACACCCATATGGACCTTGTTTTATAAAAAGTGTTCACATCTCATCTTCCTATATTCAGTCTACAACCAATAGATCAAATCTAATCTACAGTCTGTTTTTAAATAGCCCATTAAGTTAAGAATGGTTTTTACACTTTTAAAGGACTGGGAAAGAAAAAGAAAAGAAACAAAGAGAAATATGCAACAGAGACCACATGCAGCCCACAAAGCCTAAAATATTTACCATCTGAACTTCCCAAAAAAGATTTGGGTCCGGGCACAGTGGCTCACGCCTGTAATTTCAGCACTTTGGGAGGTCGAGGCGGGAGGATCACCTGAGGTCAGGAGTTTGAGACCAGCCTGGCCAACATGGTGAAACCCTGTCTCTACTAAAAATACAAAAATTAGCCAGGCATGGTGGCAGACGCCTGTAATCCCAGCTACTTGGGAGGCTGAGGCAGGAGAATCTCTTCAACCCGGGAGGCGGAGGTTGCAGGATCATGCCACTGCACTCCAGCCTAGGCGACAGAGCAAGACTCTGTCAAAAAAAAAAGAAAAAAGAAAGATTTGAAAAAGTTGCTTTAGTAGAATGAAAGGAATTAAAGTTAACCTCAGATTGTTGCCTAAAGGAGAAGAAAATATAGACCACCTACATTAATTTGAATATCATTAATCCAGAATTTTTTGATAATTTAATCTAAATTAAATTAACATTTACATATTAAATAATAAGCAGCTGAATTGTATAAATAATATTATCAAGAATATTAAGCTACCAAAAGAATAGCCTGGTATTAAGGATTTCATTTCAGGAATTGTTATATTAAAACAGATGTTTAAAATGATGGTTAAGTGATATAGCTAGAGTGTTTATAGTAAGTAAGCATATCAGAAATGCCCCTAACTCTTCACTAATTACAAAATAACTATGTCCTCAGCCCTGTTACCAAGGAAGGGATACCTGCATAGTATTTCTGTCTGTTTAGAGATAAGAAGATACTATGTTCATTGCTATGAAAGCTGGATTTTTATCCTTTGCCCATGGTTTAGAGGTGTGTATGTCATTAATCCTCATTAAGCTCATTAGTGATGCTTTTTTGCAAACAGATTCTTTCAAATGTAGAAGGCTTAAGGAAAGTGGGTGTAAAGACCCTCAGGTGGATGCCAAAGTGCTACAGAGGCCATGAAGTAATAAAACTATATTTCCTTTAAAATAGTCATTTTCCTTCTACTCACTGCCCCAGCTATTCATTTATTTTATAAATATGTGAGTTCACTTTATTTCCATGTGTCAGTTTTAAACATGGTGGGCAACGCAGATGAGCAAGAGCTAGTCCATGCTTTCAAGGAGTTTATGCTCAGAAGAAATGGGATGAAAAATAAGTACATTCAAAAGAAGAAATGGATGTGGGCACTAGGAGGGATACATTGTTTCTGGAGCATAGAAGAGAGGAGATCGACTTCAGTTTGGACCCAGGAAGATGTTACTAGAACAATGCCATTTGAATAGGACTTTGAAGGGCTGCTGCGTCACATCAGACAAACATGTTGGGGAAAAGATTCTAAACTTGCAAAAGGAAAATGGGAGAAGGGCAAAACACAGGAAAGTATTTGAGGAATACCATGAGTACCTGTAGAGTACAAGGAGGGAGAGTAGGAAATTGGAGCCAGATCTTCTAGGGCTTTGAATGCCAAGCCGAGGAGCCATCATACGGACCAGTGTTATCACAGCAGTGCTGTGAGATAGAGCTGCATCACAATCACTGGGAGGGCGCGTTAGAACTCAGTTCTGCACTCTACCCTCGCAGTTACTGATTCAGTTGGTCTAGAGTGGGACCAAAAATTTGCATCTTCAGTAATTTCCTAGGAGATGATGGTCTTTGCAAGCCACTTCTGGAGAGTTTATCTGATGACTGTGTGCAGGATGGTTTAGGAAGGGAGAGACTAGACATGGAGACATCAGCCAGATGACATTACACCATCCAGGTAAAGAGGTAGGGACAAGCTGACAAGCTGGAATCAATGGAAGTAAGAGTTAACTGGAGTCAAGAATGGGTGTTGACTACACCCGTTTTTATTTGAAAAATAAAAATCCAGTTCCATGTTGTTTTGTTGCCCCATCACTGTATAAGTGAAGAAATTGCTTTCATGGAATATTAAAGCAATATGAAACCAAAAAAGAATTTATATTAATATGACAGAAATTAATTATATTAATATGATTTGAATTAGTTCAAAGTTATGTATTAGTTAAAGGGGTAACTTCCTTTCAAATGATGTGAAAGGATGTCTTTTATTTCTTCTGATATTGAACTGGCTTAGGAAAACAGACCTAAACTAGGAAGGTGAGACTATTCCTTTTAATATCCGAAACTATATATAAGGATAAAAACTTTGAGCTTACAATCTAGGATTTGATGAGACTACAAAAGGTCATCTAACCAAGTCTACTGCTCTCAGGAAAAATTAATTCCAAAGTCTATCAAGATCTATAGTTGTATATTTTATTTATTAAAACTATGAAGGTGAGACTCTAGGAGAGGTACTGGCAGGGTTAGGGGCTCTGGGAAGTTCAAATACAAGTCCAAAGATTTAGAGTTTAGACGAAAACCATGTATTCAGTGTTACTCTAAACTCTTCCTATTTATTCCTACTAATTTGACATCTAATAACTAATCAAGGCAATATTTTCCTTTTACTTTTCCTAGAGATTTATCCTGCAATAAAATACAGCCTATTGAAAGACGTACATTTGAACCACTACCATTTTTGCAGTTTACGTAAATTACAAATATAACTCGATTACATTTAGAACTTTAATAAAACTTAATGATAAACCTCTTTGCTATTCATTTTGAAATATGATTAAAATTTTAAAAGTAGAAAGTTACTAAAATTATATAGCAAATCCTCTTTGTCTCTAGGAAAGATTAGTGTAAGAATTACTACACAGATCATAGTGAATCATCAGAGAGCAGTGGTTCTCAACCAGTGTGATTTTGCACCCAGGTGACACTTGGCAATGTCTGGAGACAGTTTTGGTTGTCACAACTGTGGTGTCCTCCTGGCATCTGGTGGGCAGAGGCCAGGAATGCTGCTAAATATCCTACAAGGTACAGGACAAACCCCCACGGCAAAGAATTATATAGTCCAAAATGTCGATGGCCCTGAAGTTGTGAAATCCTGTCCTACAGAAATAAAGATCACTTAACATAAGTATTTACTGAGCATTCACTGTTTTGTATCTAATGCACCACATGTGCAATGTTAAAGTATAAATCATAAGCCAGTATCTTCCACAGTGAGATTTCTTTAGTGCATAAAGTATTGAGGTTATGTTCCATCCTATATAAATTAGAATCAATGCAAGTGATACATGTTCTGAAAGAACATACATATTTTTCTTCTTTGGCTTGTGTCTTTTTTGGTAGGAATCTTGGTTGCAATTTACTGACAGAACTGAGCTTTGGAACATTTCAGGCCTGGCACGGAATGCAGTTTTTACACAAGTTGTAAGTGAAATAGAAGGTGAATACATGTAAACAACTATTTACATGTAAGAACCTCATACAATTATTGGTTAGCTGGGTATAAGCCCATTATGGATTCTGAAAAGCATGTCTTAAATCCGTTCATTTTTTCAAATGGGGAAACTAAAGTACAAAGAGGTCAAGAAACTTATATAGTTTATATATGACCTGCCCTGCTTTTCCTAGTTCTGACCTTTGGCATGGGCAAGAAAAGGCATGAAACAAGTGACCCTATTGGCACGATGGTCTCAACACACCAAATGTATGTTGAGGGCTGGGCTCCTTTGTTTTGGGTCGAATCTTTCTAGTAAACAAAACTAATTTGCTTCAGGAAACATTTGCTGCAGTGAGATATATGCCCATTGCATTTCTTTCCAAAGGCAAGTTGCCAAGCAAAGCTGCCAGTAATTTTGTGACCGATATGACACTATTCTGTGGTGTTTGTAAGTTGAAACAGTATATTTTATTGCATTACAAAAGTTTGTAAAAAAAAAAAAAAAAAAAAGGGGCCCCAGCTGTGGTGGAATGATGATGAATTGAATAGAGCCTCAGCATCAGGGCTTCTCACTTGCACGGTCCTGGGAGGCCCTTGGGAATCTTTGTATTCATACTTTTCCGTGTTTTTATTATTAATAGGTAAGGTTCAGGCCCCATAAAATCCTCAAATCACCCTGGGTTCCAATAATTACAATTTTGAATGAAGCCTCTATGTTATTGACAAATACTGATCAGCCGAGTTAGCGGTGTGGTAGGGTCAGTCTATTTTGAATCTGAAACCCATCCCAAGGATATAGCAAGAGCTTATTAGCGGACTTAACTGGGGTCCACTGGCCCAGCACAGTAAAGCCAAACCATTCCGAGGTTTTGCAGTGGGAGAAAGGAGCACATTGGTTTGCAGGGCACCAAGCAAGGAGGACCAGGCAGTTAACAATCAAAGTCCCCCTCTGAATGGTAGCAATAATCATATCTCTTACAGATGAAATCAGGAATGAAATGGTCTATGGAAAACCAGCAGTGGTTGATAATCCTAAATGTTAAGTATGTACATATTTTTTCCCTGACTTTAAAGTGCTTCTCCTTCATTTACCTACACAGGTCCGGATTGATGGCTTATTTTAAAAAATTTTCTTACTCACTTCATTGGTTCTAATAATACAAGCTCCATAATTTTGGAAACTGAATGACTCTGCAATGTAGAAAGGCTATACCTTGGCCCGGCGCGGTGGCTCACGCCTGTAATCCCAGCACTTTGAGAGGCCAAGGCAGGCGGATCACAGGGTGCCCGGGCATTTGTAGAGAACACTGCCAAAGAAAAAAAGGCTCAGGAGTCCAGCCCCAAGGGAGCTGGAACAGCCTCACATGGTGCAGGGGCCAAGAAGTTAGCCAAGAACTACTTCATTTCCCACCCCCATCAAATGATGCCAAGGAGACTAACTCCGAAGGGGACTGATGTAAAATGCTTCTGCCCAGCATGGGTGTTCACTGCACGAGAGCACTTGGCCAAGGGGGTGAGTGGGGCTGAAAATCCTGCTCAGGCTCCATGCTGAGCCACATACAAAGTCTCCCTGAGACATTGTGGGGCCCTTCCGGACAGACGTGGAGAGCTTCTGAAAGTCCCGCATACTTGGAATTATTTTCAAGACCCCAGGTATGTGGTCTGCAGTGGTTCTAATCACTGTTACTATGGACTGAGGTACTCATTTAGTCCTAATAAGACCAGAGAAGTACATTGTGAGAGGCGTGGGAACGGCAGCATCACTCACTGTCTTGTCCGTGTGTCTCCCCGGAGGCATTTTCAGATTTCTGCCACATAGGAGATGCTCACGGCGAACTGAAACTCAGGTACATCGGAGGATTCATTGCTGTGGCCAGAGAAAGCAGAGGACATGCAAAATGCATATTTCCCTATCTTCCAGGATGGCTTTTTCTAGTTAAGACAGCCACTCTGGCTTAGGGATATGTACAGACCTCCCAGTGCTACACGCGTGAAAAACATGGCACAGAAACCTCACGGCAAGGAGTCTTCCAACAAGGATGACATCTTTCACAAGGACGTGGATTAAACGACAGAGCCTTCGTGGTTCCCATCTAAAATGAGGAGGGGGTGAAAAGTTGAATTGCTCCTTTCAAGAATCAACAACCTTGGCATTTTAATTCCTATCCCAGGGGCAGCGAAGCCCCACCAGAGAAAACTCAAACCAGAAAGTCGTCTGGCTGCTGAGCGGGAGGAGCGTGAGGTCCCCTGGGAGGACCTCAGGCCTCAGGCCTCTGCAAACTTGGGAAACTGCTGCTGAGGTTCTTCCAGCTCCATGGTCCCCAGGCTGGTGACTGATGGAGGAATATGGAGTCCAGCTGACTACCAGAGCCTGCATGTCTGCTGCTAGCCAGGAGGAAAGGATGACTTCTACCTCCTTTCCATATTCCAAATTTTACATGACTGCATTTTTTTGGCAGCACCCTGCTGGCAAAGGAGACTTGACGTGTCGTTCCTGGGCTTCCGGCACCTGCACAGACAGGGGTGAAATGAGTGTCACAAGCAGCCACCCCTCTGCAGCATACCTCCACATCTAGGCGTGGTGGGGAGCCCCACTTATACTTGGAGGTGTCCTGGCACCCTACCCACTTTTTGGTAGGTGTTTGGGTGTCCAAGGCTTTGCAGAAGAAGCAGGCAGGGAGTCTATGGTGGAGTAACGTGGTGGAGAGGCCTGGAGAGGTGTCATTCTAGCTGGGCAGCGGGTGACACGCAGTCATCCCCTCAGTGAACGCTGGATGTGCTCTGTGGCTCCCTGCAGGCCTGCGGATCCACCAGGGGGCTCCGTTCCTTCTGGGCCAAAGCTGAAGAAGCGGCTGCTGCACCAGAGAAGTGCATCTGGATGAAGGTGGAAGCATACGCGGGCCCGCAGAACCGCCTAAGATATCTTCAGGTGTGGGCTTGGAACTGGCAGGCTTTCATTTCTGCTTCATTCCATGGCCAAAGCAAGCCACATGGGCAAGTCTGAAGCCGGGGCAAGAAAGTATCCTCCACCCACAACGAAACCATGGCAAGCGGTAGGTACAAAGAGGGCTGAGGAATTGAGGCCAATAGTTCTATCTATCCAAGTGAGTGAGGAGCCCTGCTTTGGGGATTGCACAACCTGGGTCTGCTCTTGCTGTGGTGTCTGTCACTATGAACATGACAACATGGATCGCCATCAGGTCAGGGACCCTGACAAGACAAGAATCATGTCCTCCTCTGCACACAACCCCACTCCCTTCCCCACCATGCCTAACACCAAGCCTGGCCCTCAGGGATGACTCAGGAATATTACCGAGAGCATTTTAGGCCATTCCTTCATTATCCCCATGTGACTTGTTGATAAAGATAAGTTCCTCTTCAAGTTCACCTTTTTGAATAAAAGGGATTTATTTAAATATTTCTTTTAAATCTCCACAGCTTTTCATATCTCACACTAACAGATCTTTTATTCTACTAATAATTCTTTGTTAAGCCCAAGTAGTTGTTAAATGGAGTAAAAGAGTGAGTATATTCTGTGTTCTTATATTGTAACCAAGGCCTATCTCATTTTTTCCCTAAGTCTGTCCAGACATGCCTGAACATGCCCAGGCATGTCCCAGCTTGCAGCCTATGCCCCTTCCTTATTTGGAAATGTTATTGCCTTCCTAGTTTCCTGTAAAAAGTCCCCTCCCTTCCTTTGTTCCCCATTGCACCTTTACCTATTCAGGAAAATTTCAAGGTTTTAGCCAGTCGGGATCAGTTTAGATTGTGAGGTGCAGCTCCAACCAGTGGAGGTAGGACACAGCAGTAGAAGCCCAGTGCGTCAGGGATAAAAACTCCTGCCTTTTCTTTGTTCAGTGTGCTCTCATGGCAGTCCAGCTTCCAAGAAGCACCCTTTCTGCAGAAAGTAAATTTGCCTTGCTGAGAAAATTATTTGTCTAAGTGCTGGTTCTTCTTTGCGGCACTGAGGAACAAGCATTTGTTTGCAACACTTGTTATGAAATATAGACTGGGCGTGGTGGCTCACACCTGTAATCCCAGCGCTTTGGGAGGCTGAGGCAGGTGTATCACCTGAGGTCAGGAGTTCAAGACCAGCCTGAGCAACATGGTGAAACTCCATCTCTACTTAAAATACAAAAATTAGCTAGGCATGGTGGCATGTGCCTGTAATCCCAGCTACTTGGGAGGCTGAGGCAGGAGAATTGCTTGAGCCCAGGAGGTGGAGGTTGCAGTGAGCTGAGATTGCGCCATTGCACTCCAGCCTAGGCGACAGAGTGAGACTCTGTCTCGAAAAAAAAAAAAGAAAGAAAAATAGACTTATTTCCTAAAGATCAGCACATAGTGCTAAGTATTTCCCCTGTAAGCTGTAAACAGACTCTGCCATTTGAAACTGGGATCTGTCCCCAGATCTGTCAGACCACCAAATCCCATGTCTACTGCTGCCCTCCAGAAGAAAGGGTTTATACAGAGCCAAACACCAAGGCAGGTTAGTGAAATTTCTCTAAAGGCCATTTAAAGCTGGAAAGAGGCTCACCACCTGAAATGCCCTAAGAGGAAGGCTGTCTAGAGATCCAGATGGGACTTAAGGACAATTTTTTTTTGACACAGTCTCATTCTGTCTTCCAGGCTGGAATGCAGTGGTGTACTTGGCTCACTGCAAGCCTCAAGCTCCTGGGCTCAGGTGATCCTCTCACCTCAGCCTCCCAAGTAGCTGGGACTACAAGCATGAGCCACCATGCCCAGTTAATTTTTTTAAAGATTTTTTTTGTAGAGACGGGGTCTCCTTATGTTGCTCAGTCTAGTCTTAAACTCCTGGACTCAAGCAGTCCTCCTGCTTCTGCCCCTCAAAGTGCTAGGATTACAGGCATGAGCCAAAGCACCTGTCCTCTTAAGGACAATTTTAAGAACAGTGAGGCTCACCGTCAGAGCCCCTGCTGCTCTACAAAGCCCCTTGGCCCCTCTCATCAGGATAAAAGCAAGAGCAGCCCCAGATGTTTTGCCTTAATGGCCATCTTTCTCAGGAGACTTTGCTCTTTAAAGGAGAACCACTTAGAACTATGATTAACTCTAAAGAATGCCACCAGCACTACTGAATGCCAGGCATGGGCCTCATGGGTGAAGAGAATATTTTAGAGCAGTGATTCATGGTAAATTATCTCCCCCAGCCCCTAAAATTGACTACTCAATGTCAAACTATCTCAGGCTCAGGCCGACAAAAGTGGAGGTGTGACGAACCTAGGGTTGTTTCGAAGTGTCTTGGTTACGGTATATGTGGAAGATTTTAGAGCTTGTAAAAACATGATGACCCATTGCTCTCCAGGCTGGGTGAGGGATTGCCTTTGTAGATTACAAGAGGATATTATGCAGCAGTTTTTAAAAATGAGGCAGACTAGGCCAGGTGAGGTAGCTCACTCCTGTAATCCCAGCACTTTGGGAGGCCAAGGTGGACAGATCACCTGAGGTTGGGAGTTTGAGACCAGCCTGACCAACATGGAGAAACCCTGTCTTTACTAAAAATACAAAAATTAGTTGGGTATAGTGGCAGGCACCTGTAATCCCAGCTACTTGGGAGGCTGAGGTAGGAGAATCGCTTGAACCCAGGAGGCGGAAGTTGCAGTGAGCCGAGATAGCGCCATTGCACTCCAGCCTAGGCAACAAGAGCAAAACTCCATCTCAAAAAAAAATAAAGGGGGGGGGGGCGGTGGGGCAGACTGGGGCAATCTGTCTCCAGAATACATAGGTGCTGTTAAGGGAGTAAAGCAAGATGTAGTAGGGCGTGTATAGTATGCTACTGTGTGCTGTGCATTAGCTGTACAGAATTGTGTGGTCCGATGCAGTAGCCACTAGCCACATATGGCTACTTATGTATAAATTTAGGCCAGGCAGGGTGGCTTATGCCTGTAATCCCAGCACTTTGGGAGGCCAAGGTGGGAGGATAACTTGAGGCCACAGCCTGGGCAACATAGTGAAACCATTTTTATACAAAAAAATTTAAAAATGTAATAATTGGCCAGGCACAGTGGCTTGTGCCTGTAATCCCAGTACTTTGGGAGGCCGAGGCAGGTGGATCACCTGAGGTCAGGAGTTTGAGACCAGCCTGCCAACATATAGTGAAACCCTGTCTCTACTAAAAAATACAAAAATTAGCCAGGCATGGTGATGCACGCCTGTAGTCTCAGCTACTTGGGAAGCTGAGGCAGAATCGCCTGAACCTGGGAGGCAGAGTTTGCAGTGAGCTGAGATAGTGCTGCTGCACTCCAGCCTGAGTGACAGAGCAAGACTCTGTCTCTCAAAAAAAAAAAAAAAAAAAAAAAAGTAACCAAACATGATGGTGTGCATCTGTAGTCCCAGCAACTCAGGAAGCTGAGGTGTGAGACTAGCTTGAGCCCAGGAGGTCAAGGTGGCAGTGAGCTATGATTGCACTACTGCACTCCAGCCTGGGCAACAGAGTAAGGCCCTGTCCCAAAAAATAAATTTAAATTTAAATTAATACAAATTAAATACAGTTTAAAAGTCAGCTCCAGTTGGATGTGGTAGCTCACACCTATGATCCCAGCCCTTTGGGAGGCCAAGGTAGGAGGATTGCTTGAGGCCAGGAGTTTGAGACCAGCCTTGCCGACACTGCAAAACCCCATCTCTACTAAAAATACAAAAAATTAGCCAGGCGTGGTGGCGGGCGCCTGTAATCCCAGCTACTTGGGAGGCTGAGGCAGGAGAATCTCTTGAACCTGGGAAGCAGAGGTTTCAGTGAGGCGAGATGTGCCGTTACACTCCAGCCTGGGCAACAAGAGCAAAAGTCCGTCTAAAAAATAAAAATAAATAATTTTAAAGGAATATTTGTCAGAGGATCAAAATAGAATGTACTTTATTTAACAGCCTGTTAGTTTAATTTATAATTTGCAAATATTGAGACAGATGGCCTGTGGCATCCATCTGTCCTCTTTCCCTGAGCTGCACGTCCAGACTTGACTCATAGGCCCCAGCTTGGGTTTTCCAGTTCTTTGAATAGGTAAGAATCTACCCAGGGCTCATGTTTTTCCCAGCTGTGGGGCTGGGGTGGAGGGTCCTTCTGGTACCCCTTTGAATGCTGCAGAAACCAATTTCCAGCATGTGGTCCTGGGCTATGGAAACCTCTCCTTCTGCCTGGGACTCTCACTCTCCAGAGACGAGTTCATTCAGGTCATCTGAGGCCCCTGAAGATTTTTGGCCACAAATGGTTCCTCATAAAGTGGTGCCCCCAGGATGTTCAGCCTCCCCCCAACCCCTGCAGGCTTCCTATTCCAGGGTGCCATGTGCTACTGCCCTGCTGGGAAGAGAAGTCTGGAGGGGCACAGGGCAGCACTGCCAGCTTAGAAGCCCCTTGTCCTTTCTTTCTGTCAGATCCTGCCGCTCTGTTCCAGAGGGAAGAGTGGTCTGTCAGTAACAAAATTTTTTCTGTCTTGCCCCTTTTTTGCTACAGTTGGTAGAAATTCGTCCCAGACTTCTTTGGTAAATAATGATGTTGGGATGTTGTGGCCTTCACTGGGAGGAGACAGGTTGTCAGGTCATCCATTTCACAGATGGTTGACCCGATGCCAACCATAACAGGCAGGTCTCCTTTGGCTGCAAGTGACAGAAACCCAATTCAAACCTGTTCTGTGAGTAGGGACATTTCTTGAACCTCAGAATTGAAGGAAGGGGAAGGGTGTGTTTGGGTCCCAGAAAGGGTGAACCGTGGGACTAGAATCCCATCCAGACTCTACTCCCTCTTCACGGAGGCTTAGCGCCTCAGATGGGTTGTGTACTCTGGCCCAGCACCCACAGGCTTCCTGTGAGAAGCTGAGTAGCTTTACTTGCTTCCACTTCCAAATGTAGTGACTGGCACACAAGCATTCCTATGCCTATGGGGGGAGTGGTGGGGGACAGGGCCCTGGGACTGGCAGCCCCCGCTAAAGCCCCATGAGGGAAGGAGTTCCCCCAAAGGCAGTGCTGTTCTCAGACAGGAAGGGAAGAGTCAGTGCTCTCCACTCTGTCCCGCCTGGCCATTTTCCTCACAGATGTCACCTGTCCTTCCAGGCCCAGCTGCTATTTCTGCCTGACGTTTGGCCAATTTGCATGGTTAAAACCAGTGTATTTCCAGGAGATGGGCGATGTTACAGAACTGGGGTTCCAGAAGGCTGGGGTGGCCCGGCACTCCCACCTTCTTTAGAACACGGAGAGCTATTAGTTAGACAGGGCTGAAGCGTAGGTGGCGAGGAAGAGGAGGCTCCTACTGCAGACGGCCTTGTTCTACGGGTCCTCCCAGAAATTCCTGAGCCAGCTGGAACCCGGGGTCAGAGAGGGATGGGAGAGAGGTAGGCTGTGAAAGGGGATGCGAACACACCTTCTGCAGCCACTGTCTTCCTTGAGGGGACCCCGAGAGGGGGCTTAATGGGCAAGGATGGAGCTTCCTGCTTCCCGAGGCTCAGCGACACCTATCTCTGAGCGACCCTCCTGAGTTAGTGTGGGGTAGTCAGTTGTTGTTTGCCTGAAATTCTAATTTAACAGGGGATCTTGTAAATTTTATTTGCTGAATCTGTCAGCTCTGGGGGTAGGAGGATGAGAAAAGCAAAAGAATGGCCCCAAGCTCAGGCCACTGTGGAGTGAGACAGAACAAGAGACCAGAGAGGAAACAAGCCCACCAGGGTAGCCATCTTGTCCAAGCAGAAACTGCCTGACACCTGAAGGCGGTGGATGGAAGAATTCAGGCCTCTGCCCCCTCAGCAGCATACACCTAGTTTAGGGGAAGGACATACCTTCCCTCAGTGACAGAAATAGCCCCAGATTTTCAGTCTTTACAATCTATACATCTGACAAAGGACTAATATCCAGAATCTACAATGAATTCAAACAAAGTAAGATAAAAAAAACCCATCAAAAAGTGGGCTAAGGACATGAATAGACAATTCTCAAAAGAAGATAGACAAATGGCCAACAAACATGAAAAAATGCTCAACATCACTAATGATCAGGGAGATGTAAATCAAAACCACAGTGTGATACCACCTTGCTCCTGTAAGAATGGCCATAATAAAAAAAAAAATCGAAAAACAGATGTTGGCGTGGTGCGGTGATCAGGGAACATTTCTACACTGCTAGTGGGAATGTAAACTAGTACATCCGCTAAGAAAAACAGTGTGGAGATTCCTTAAAGAACTAAAAGTAGAACTACCGTTTGATCCAGCAATCCCACTACTGGGTATCTACCCAGAGGAAAAGAAGACATTATTTGAAAAAGATACTTGCACACACATGTTTATAGCAGCACAATTCACAATTGCAAAATCATGGAACTAACCCAAATGCCCATCAATCAACGAGTGGATAAAGAAACTGTGATATATGTATATAATGGAATACTACACAGCCTTAAAAAGGAATGAATTGACAGCATTTGCAGTGACCTGGATGAGATTGGAGATTATTATTCTATGTGAAGGCCAGTGGAGGAAAGGCCAGAAGGCTAGCAATGAAGGGGATTCTGGGCATTGCTCTACATGGGAGACTCAGTAAGAACTGGGTCACATGTGTGGAGAAGTTACTGAGTGTGAGGCAAGAACCATGTCTTTTTTCTCCACAGGGTAGAATGGAGGTTGCACTATTCGGGCCGGCCACTCTCCTACTGGCTGACAGGATGCTGCCTGCGATGAAACAGGGTGTGTGTGCACCACGGAGTCAGTCCAAGACTCCTGTTCTCACTCAGGGATTCTTCATTTCTTCTTCCTATTGCCTCCACTTCATGTTATTTTCTTCCCTTCCCATTTACAAGTAAAACTGACCAGAGCCCCGGGAATAAATGGTTTTCTTGGCTTCCTCCTTGCTCCCATCTGGACCCAGTCCCCTGGTTCCTGTTGGTCATTTGCAAACCAAGAGGACCACAATAAACAAATCTCTATTTTTTTTTTTAAATATTAAAGCATTCACTCTGCAAAGAATGTGACAATTTATTCATTACTAATTCTATGTATATTTGAGTACATAAGACAGTAGGAGTGTACTAGGTACGAGAAGGAAGATAAAACAGAACTATTTTTCTTGAGGTGTTCATAATCTAGGTGGAGAAGCAGAGACATCCACAAACATTACAATAGATTATTAAATGTATAATAAAATCCGTAATTATTGCTTTGAAACAGTATTGGCGTCCAAAAATTCCTCCGAAGAACAATTTTTGAAGTAAAACAGAAAGCTCAGAAGTAGGCAATGGGTGAGGCTAAGGGTCTGGTGTTGGGGTGGAGAAAGTAGTGATCGGATGGAGAAATAGTGGCAGATGACAATGATTTGGGGGTAATTTGGGAGAATAGGCTAGGATCTAGATGATTTTAAAAAAGGCTTCTCTGAACAGGATCTGGTTTGCTTGGAGGGTGCTGATGTGGAGTAGAACATGTTTAAAGAAAAGGCAAAGGCAGAAAAGCGACAGTTGAAGGAATATCCAGCATAAAGCCACCATCAGTAGTGTCTGACCAAGCTGGGGTTTTATCTTGGACCCCTCATTTCTCTACCTCTGAGCCTTAACTGCTTCTACCATAAAAGGAGAGATTTGACTATTCAGTGGTTCCTAGACTTTTGTTTTTCACAGGTCATAAAGTGTAAAAAAAATTAAACGAGATTTTAAATTTTTAATTATAATATCCAAGTAAGAGCATTAAAGCAACTATATTTATCCAACTATCCTCTATTTATCAGCATCTTTTCATAAAGGGAGGTCATTCTTGTAGGAGAATGGAGTGGAATCTATTTTATTTTATGAAATTATTAAAAACCTAATTATATTTTCCATATTGTCCTCATTTTGTAGAGTAGGGGTGGAAACTTTATCACAGCATGGGTCTGAGGACCATTATTTAGAAACCACAAGAGACTTGTCCTGCAGGGTCTCATCTGGCTTTGACATTCTAGGATTAAAGTAAAGAGCAGTAGGACCCACTTTCCCTCTTGTGTTACTGAAACTGCCTTTACAAAAATTATGACAATTCCAACCTAACTGACTCCATTTTGCTTCGAACCTCCAAACTGCCCTTGCTCATTCCTGGGCACAGGCCAAGCTGACTATGGGAGGAATTTAGGTTATTGTTTAACTTTGAAACAAAGATGATAATCCCTTCCTAAAACAAATCACCTCCTTGCTTGGGAATCAGACCTCCCTTGTAAGACTAACAAATTAGCCACAAGATTAGATATTATAGCTCAGGAATTATGTAGCCAGAGGCCACAAGATTTCAAACCTACCCAATTGCTCCTATAGATAACATTGTTGTAGGCTGGGCACAGTGGCTCATGCCTGTAATTCCAGCACTTTGGAAGGGGGGGGGGGGTGTGGATCACTTAAGGTCAGGAGTTCAAGACCAGCCTTGCCAACATGGTGAAACCCTGTCTCTACTAAAAATACAAAAATTAGCCGGGTGTGGTGGCAAGCACCTGTTACCCCACCTACTCAGGAGGCTGACGGGAGAGAATCGCTTGAACCCAGGAGACGGAGGTTGCAGTGAGCCAAGATTGCGCCACGGCCTGGGCAACAGAGGGAGACTGTCTAAAAACAAAGCAAAACAAAAACCCATAACATTGTTATAGTCTCAGCAATGCACCAAGATTTAACAGTCGCTCCTTGTCTGAGATAATGCGCCCCAGAGTTCTTTGTCCTACCTCTAAGACAATTAAGGAGAGCAGACACAAAGGTGAGGTTAGAGTGAAAGTTTAATAAGCGAAAGAAGAAAGCTCTCTGCCAGCAGAAAGGGAGTCCCGCACGGGTGCCCCTATGAGGCTGATGTCCAGGGTTTTTAAAGACTGGGAAGGGGAAGGAATGTGGTTAGTTGCCCCAGGACCAATCAGGAGCTGAAATGATGATTCCCAGATGCTGCTTAGCTTGGCCCAGGACCAATCACGAGCTGAAATGACGATTCCTAGATGCTGCTTAGCTTGGCCCAGGACCTATCAGGAGCTGAAGTGAAAGCTTGGCCCCGGACCTATCAAGGGCTGAAGTGATAATTCATAGAGGCCAAACTTATAGTCCAAAAAGGAAAGTAGAGTGTCCACTGGAACCCACTGGAGCCCACTGTACCCACGCCCACAAAAGGAGAAGAAACTTTGTCCTGGGAGCCCGCTGACTATACAAAGGACAAAGACATTTCTATGCCAGACCTTGTTCCTTTATGTGAGTGAGATGGAAGTTTGTTGAAGTTTTTATCCAAATGGACCTGAGGTTTTTCTATCTGTGCAGCCGTGGGCATGTCTCCAGGCACAACACCCTGTGCCTGTTCCCTTATGGGTGCCTGCAGCTTGAATGTTTTCCCAGGCTGCTTTTTCTGTTATGTGGGGATGAGGCACTGACCTGTGGGCCGGGAGCTCTCTGGGGACCCTTCCCTTGTTATCTACCTAAGGCAAGCTAACTAACTCCTTTCAGTATTACTATGGTAAAACCTAAGGGCCGGGCGCGGTGGCTCATGCCTGTAATCCCAGCACTTTGGGAGGTCGAGGCAGGTGGATCACAAGTTCAGAAGATTGAGACCATCCTGGCTAACACAGAGAAACCCCGTCTCTACTAAAAATACAAAAATTAGCCGGGCGTGGTGGCGTGTGCCTGTAGTCCCAGCTGCTGGGGAGGCTGAGGCAGGAGAATGGCGTGAACCCGGGAGGCGGAGCTTGCAGTGAGCCAAGATTGCGCCACTGCACTCCAGCCTGGGCAACAGAGCGACACTCCATCTCAAGAAAAAAAAAAAAAAACAAACCTAAGATTGGCGTTCTAGGTATTTTTCAGACCCTGTATTCTGGTGGACCAGCTGGGACCACTCAGAATGGCAAACTGGCTCATCTGGTCTTGTGGCCCCCAACCAGGAATTCACTCAGCACAAGAACACAAGTTTTGACACCCTATGATTTCATCCTTGACCCAACCAATCAGCATTTCCCACTCCCTAGCCCCCAGCCTGCCAAACTATCCTTAAAAAACCCTAGCTTCCAAATTTTCAGGGAGGCTGATTTGAGTAATAATAAAACTCCAGTCTTCTATTTAGCTGGTTCTGTGCTTATTAAACTCTTTCTCTATTTCAATAATGCTGTCTCAGTAAATCGGCTTTTCTGGGCGGTGGGTACAATGAACGCATCGGGTGATTACACTGCTCTACCACGTAGCTGATTATGACACCTACCCCTCTCAGACACCATCAGCTCCAATTTGGACCTATTCTTTGAATTTTTTTTTTTTTTTCAAAATTGATCTCTACTTCTCATTCAAACCTCCCATCTCCCACATCATCTGACCTCCACAAGTTCACATACACAATTCACCAGAATCACGTAGGACAACTAGGAAATTCTTTTTAAGGATTTCATGCTAGACTGTTAATAGCTTAGTGACTTATACTTTTATTTGAATATGTTAAACTCCTTAAAAAAAAAACCTCTTAAGTCAAAAGATTGCATCTTTCATGGTTATTTCCCACAAGCTCAGTAGGTAGTGCTAATACTTAGTACCCTAATCTCCAACAGGAGTGAAGATGAAACTGGCTGCTATAAACATGTCCCTACCCTTTCATGCTGTCAGGCCATTTTGGGACTGTACCCTAAACATGCACTTGAATGGAAGTTCTAAACTCAGGGATCGTGGCGGTGTGGCTGGAGGACAGGAACAGGCTCAGAGGCCGGCCCCAGGTAGGAGGGGCGAGGGAGCGATCCGGGCGCCGCCCCTCCCCTCGCCTGCGCCTCTTTTTTTAAAAAAAGCGCGGGCGTGCCTTGCGCAGGCGCAGTGCTGCGCGAGCCTTAGCCGCGCAGGCTCAGTGAAGGGAGGATGGCGGATCTGCTACCTTTTGCGGTTCCCACCAAGAGTGACAAAACCTTGCTAGTGTAGGAGCTGAGCTCTGGACCCACGGCCGACGCTTTGCATGTGAGCCTGGGCCAGGGTGGAGGGAGGGATGGAGAAAGCCGCCCACCCGCTAACTGGGAGTTCCAGAGTAGGACTCTTTTTTTTTTTTTTTTTTTGAGACACACTGTTGCTCTGTTGCCCAGGCTGTAGTGCAGTGGCGCGATCTCTGCCCACTGCAGCATCCGCCTCCGGGGTTCAAGTGATTCTCCTGACTCGGCCTCCGGAGTAGCTGGGATTACAGGTGCCCGCCACCACACCTGGCTAATTTTGTATTTTAGTAGACGCGGGGGGGGGGGTTTCACCTTGTTGGCCAGGCTGGTCTCGAACTCCTGACCTCAGGTGATCCGCCCGCCGCGGCTTCCCAAAGTGCTGGGATTACAGGCGTGAGCCACCGCGCCTGGCCCGCTGAAGGACTCTTAATTCTAGAGGGGACCCCAGCAGACAGCTACCCCAAACAGATTTTTAGAGTCCCGGAGAGGTACCTCTCCAGTCAGCACATTTTACCTTCTAGGACTTCTTAAAGTTTAGGATCTTAAGAAGAAAACTTGTTGGTTACGTGGGAAGTGTTTTGAATTGCATCCTTCTCGAGGAAGGGTTTGGGGAATATTAAGGCATGGGCGGTTTTGTTTTCTGGGCGTGAGATTTCATGCGCTTATTTGGCGTAGGACCAACCCCACAGCTTTCACTGTTCACAGCATTTTCCCAGTTTGACCTTTTGTATTCAGTCCGGGTCTTCTCAAATGCTGCAGTGGCCCATTCTGGTTTCTATGGCGTCATTAAGTTTTATTCAGCAATGGCTGTCCACGGAGCCCAAAAGGCATGCCACCGGAAGCAGCTTTTTCAGACATCTCCTGTCAAGGTGGCTCCAAATATGGAATTCCTAGCTCCGCTGAAATGAAGTGCTGAATTCAATAATAGATTAGCATTTGTCCAGCACTCTGGTTTACAGAATATTTTCAGATGCATTGCCACACTAATCTTCCAGTTCTCAGGTTTTTTTAGATTAAGAAACTCAAACTCAGGATGGTTAATTGACTTGCTTAAGGTTCCTGACAAGAATTATGGAAGCTTAAGGTTGAACGCAAACCTACTGATGCTAAACCCCATGTCATTTTATGCTGTCCCTTTTTAAGAAATCTCAGCTTGGGCAACATAGTGAGACCCCATCTCTACAGAAAAAATTTAAAGATCAGGCTGGGCACGGTGGCTCATGCCTGTAATCCCAGCAGTTTGGGAGACTGAGTCGGACGGGTCACTTGAGACCAGGAGTTCGAGACCAGTCTTGGCAATATGGCAAAACTCTATCTGTACTAAAAATACAAAAAAATACAGTTCCCTATTGCGCTGTGCCTCAGTGGCCTCCTATGTAGGGTAGAGGTAGCAATAGCACCCACCCCATAGATCACGATACAAGTAAATCTCCTAAAATGTGCCTGGAACATAGGAAACACCCAGTAAATGTGAGCTGCCAGCAGCACCACCAGCAGTACCATCCCAGAGGCCAAAAGTCAGTAGACCAGGACCTTTGGTTTTAAGTAATGTTTACCTCTGCCTAATTTTGTTAGTTGTGGCTCCTTCTTCACGGCTAAAGAGGGCTAAGTGCTTGTCTACAGAGGCAGAGGGAAGAGTGAGCACAGCTGGGAGGATTCTGCTCAGTCTGTAATGGGCCTGGGGGAGAAGAGCCCCAGGGAACAGAGAGGGGTGTCAGCAGCTGTAGAGAGGGGAGGCTCCATCCGGGCATGGTGGCTCACACCTATAATCCCAACACTTTGGGAGGCTCAGATGGGAGGATTGCTTGAGCCCAGGAGTTCAAGATCAGCCTAGGCAGAAAAACAAGACCCCATCTCTACAAAAAATAAAATAATTAGCCAGGCATGATGGTTCCCACCTGTAGTCCCAGCTACTTGGAAGGCTGAGGTGGGAGGATCACTTTAGCCCAGGAGTTCAAGGCTGCAGTGAGCCATGATTGCATCGCTGAACTGAATCCTGGATAACAGACTGAGACCCTGTCTCTAAAAAAAAAGAAAGAAAAAAAAGAGAAAAGGGAGGCTCTGAGAACGGGAAGGTAGGCCCTGCAGGAGGCTGCCCTTTTGGCCTTGAGGAGGGGCTCTTGGAATTGCTTAATGTTCCTTAGGAGAGCAGAGTCAGTGCACAGTTTTGCTGAGAGCAGCATCTTCATCTCTTAATGAAAAATGGGATCTAAGGCCGGGCACAATGGCTCATGCCTGTAATCCCAGCACTTTGGGAGGCTGAGGTGGTCGTATCACTTGAGGCCAGGAGTTCAAGACCAGCCTGGCCAACATGGAGAAACTCTGTCTCTACTACAAATACAAAAATTGACTGGGCGCAGTGGCTCATGCCTGTAATCCCAGCACTTTGGAAGGCCAAGTAGGGCGGATCACCTGAGGTCGGGAGTTCGAGACCAGCCTGACCAACGTGGAGAAACGCCATCTCTACTAAAAATACAAAATTAGCTGGGTGTGGTGGTGCATGTCTATAATCCCAGCTACTCGGGATGGTGAGGCAGGAGAATCGCTTGAACCCGGGAGGTGGAGGTTGCAGTGAGCCGAGGTCGCGCCACTGCACTCCAGCCTGAGCAACAAGAGCGAAACTCCATCTGAAACACACACACACACACACACAAATTAGCCGTGCATGGTGGCACACACCTGTGGTCCCAGCTACTCAGGAGGCTGAGGCAGGAGAATCGCTTGAACCCAGGAGGCAAAGGCTGCAGTGAGCCGAGATCGTGCTACTGCACTCCAGTCTGGGCAACAGAGCAAGACCCTGTCTCAAAACACAAAGAAACAAAACCACACAAACTTTGAGGGGGAAAGACTGAAAAAGGGGAAAGACAAGCTGGAAGGGAAGGTTCTAACCCAAGACTCTGGGAAGGTATGATGAAATTTTATTGGCCCATATTCAGGTGATTTTTTTTTCAGTGCTTTTAGCTTTGTGGAAAACTGTAGGCGTAATTTAGCTATCTCTAGGGACCAAATGTAAAAATGTTTTATGAACATCAGAAAAATCATTCCCCACAAAATTTCTCTTTGGATTTCACAGTTGAAGTAAAGATTCTACCCCTCTTCCTTCCTCCCTGCACCTCCGGCCCCATCATGGCGAAGGAAGTAATCCATTGTCCTCCATCCAAGAAGATAAATTAGATGGAGGCATCGCCTGGTGCTCTGTAAGGCTTGTGAGGAGTACTTCTAATTCTTCATGTGGGAGGGTCGCTAGTGTGAGCAGCGGGATGAGAAGGAGGCAGCAACAACTAGGACATTCTCAAGCTCCTGGGACTGTGCAAATAAATAGATGGTAAGCTCACAGTTTCGTGAGCCAAGAGCGAGGATCTGAAGTCATCACTAGGCATCTCTTCGAGGATCTCTACAGGCCTGGAGCAGTCTGTCTGTCATAATCCATAATCTGCTTCTATATTAAACTGTGGCCATGTGGTTCTGGCAACACCCTGAGGTACACAGAGAACAACCTCAGATGGGAATCCAAAAATCTGCACTTGGCGATTTTCTCTACTTACTAGCTGTGTGACCTTGTGCAAGTCACTTAATGGTACCTGGCACACAGGCGTTTAATGAATGTGGATCAAGTGAATAAATAAGTAAGCCACCTCCCTGAGCCTCAGTTTCCTCATCTGGGAAATGGAAAAACAGTGCTTCTCCAACAGGCTGCAATCACGTAGGTAGAATGGTGCCTTCCTAAATGGTGCATCTCAAACTTTCTTTTCTTTTTTTTTTTTTTTGAGACGGAGTCTCGCTCTGTCGCCCAGGCTGGAGTGCAGTGGCGCAATCTCGGCTCACTGCAAGCTCCGCCTCCCGGGTTCACGCCATTCTCCTGCCTCAGCCTCCCGAGTAGCTGGGACTACAGGTGCCCGCCACCACACCCGGCTAATTTTTTGTATTTTTAGTAGAGGCGGGGTTTCACTGTGTTAGCCAGGATGGTCTCGATCTCCTGACCTCATGATCCGCCCGCCTCTGCCTCCCAAAGTGCTGGGATTAAAGGCGTGAGCCACCGCGCCCGGCCGCATCTCAAACTTTCATGCCCTTCACAGGAGTCACCTGGGGAGCTGCTCAAATGCAGATTCGGAATCAGTAGTTCTGGGGTTGGGGGGCCTGAGTGCTGCATTTCCAGCTAACCCCAGGGAATGCTAATGCTGCCTGGCTGGACCACACTTTATTTTATTTATTTATTTATTTATTTTTGTAGAGACAAGGTCTCGCTGTGTTGCTCATGCTGGTTTTGAATTCCTGGCCTCAAGCCATCCTCCCATCTTGGCCTCCCAGAGAGCAGGATTACAGGTATGAGCCACTGTACCTGGCCTGGACCACACTTTATTATACAGATTTACATTTTTTTAAAGCAGGGTCTTGCTCTGTCCCCCAGGCTAGAGGGCAGTAGCGTGATCATGGCTCACTGAAGCTTGGAACTCCTGGGCCCAAGCCTCCCGAGTAGTTCGGACCACAGGGCATGCACCACTGTGCCCAGCTAATTTTTTTGTTTGTTTGTTTGTTTGTTTTGTTTTGAGAGAAAATGTCTCCCTGTGTTTCCCAGGCTGGTCTCAAACTCCTGGGCTCAAATAGTCCTCCCACCTCAGCTTCCCAAAGTGGTGGGATTACAGGCATGAGCCACTGTGCCTGGCCCTGGACCAGACTTTAACTAGCAAGGTTCTATATTCTAAAGTGCTTTCCAGGTGCTTGAAATCATTATTTCTTCAGCCAATGGGGTGGGAGGGCTGTGCCAAGGGTAGAGGGACCAAACATGGCGAGGGAGCTGGGGACACCCACACATGGGGATAAAGGAAAATCTTGAGTTCCTTCAGGGAAATCCTAGCTAGCCCTGAGAAGTAAATCAGCAACTTGATAAGCAGGAAGGTAATAGTAGTCTAAAACAATAGCTGAGGAAGTTAGAGCCAGGAGATATTTGGTTCCCCTCTCTACAAACTAAAGAGAACATCTTAACGTATGTCCCTGAGTTGTTTTTCAGAAGCCCAGACCCCTCCAAAAGGGATCCGCTGGCATGTAGACCTCAGATAAGCGGGTGCTGAGGACTGACTCTGACTATAGTTCATTGTTCTAAATTTCTTCCTGAGGGACCTGGAGGAGGCCATGCCCATGAGCCAGAGCTAACATTCTTTTCTGCTGATCCCACATGTCTAGACAAAGCTTCGCCTCCTGAACCAATCGCAAATCAGAAAATCTTTGAACCCACCTTATGACTTGTGGGTCCTGCTTTGAGACGTCCTGCCTTTTTAGGTCAAACCAACGTATAGCTTCCATATATTGATTTATGATTTTACCTGTAACATCTGCTTTCCTGAAATTTACCCCTGCCTTTTAAAATCCTTACCTGTGGCTGGGCACAGCGGCTTATGCCTATAATCCTAGCACTTCGGGAGGCCGAGGTGGGCAGATCACTTGAGGCCAGGAGTTTGAGACCAGCCTGGTCAACATAGTGAAACCCCGTCTCTACTAAAAATACAAAAATTAGCTGGACGTGGTGGTGCATGCCTGTAGTCCCAGCTACTCAGGAAGCTGAGGCAGGAGAATCGCTTGAACCCAGGAGGCAGAGGTTGCAGTGAGCTGAGATCGCACCACTGCACTCCAGCCTGGGCAACAGAGTGAGTGAGACTCTCTCAAAAAAAAAAAAAAAAAAAAAAAAAATCCTTACCTGCAAGCCATCAAGAGTTCCTATCTTAAGCATAAGCCACCCTATTCTCCTTGCTTGGAGTCCTGCAAACAAATGCCTTCCTTTCTCTATTGCTGCAAAGTCTCGGTGTGGACATCTGGTGTTATTGCGCCAGGTGAGAAGACCTGGTTTGGTTCTACAACATTCCAATGTGCCCAGGATTGAGGAGATTTCTGGGATGCAGGACTTTGTGTGTTAGAACCAGGAGAGTCCTGGATAGAACAATTTGGTCACCCTATCGGGATAATGAAAGAGAAAGGCATGCTTTGGTGTAAGTTGCTGTGTGACCTGAAAAAGGACCAGGCAGCTGATTGCTCAGGTCCCACTTTAGACCAGTTAGTCTAGTACCTCCTATTTCACAGGGGTGGAAGCCAGCCCAGAGAAGTCCAGTGACTTGTCCACATCACCCAGCTACTCAGGGGCAGGGCTGAGGCCAAGCTCCCACCTTCCCACTCCCCGTCCAGCTCAGCACCTTCTCCATCAGTTCATGTTGTCTTCTCTTAACACATTCCTCTTGATTTGGCAAACACAGCATGTTTATTTATAAATTGGCTTGTTTGGAGCCTGAAATGTGGCATCACTGATTTTGGCTGTGAGGTGTTCATATTTTTCCTCTCTTTGTTTTGGCTCGCTAAACCATGTTTTGTGAGCAAAACCACAAAGTAATAAAAACACAATGAGGCCGCTAAAGTTGTTCAAATGCAAAGCATCCAGAAATGTGACAGCATAGACTTTCTCAGATTTATTGTATGTCCTCAGACAGTAGATAAAAATGCATGGGGTTTACTTCCAGGGATTTACAGACCAATATAAGTAAACAGCTGGGGTTTCTTTTTAGGCTGTTTCTCTTGGAGGTGGTGCAGGAGGTTGAGGAAAGCACCTCTGATGAGCAGATAGCTGGAGGCTGTTCCCACAGTCATGTCTCAGCGAAGAAGTCGGAGTCCAGCAGCCATCAGAACCAAGGTATGTGTGGTGATCTTCGGAATGCCACTCCAAATCCTTTGCACTTTCTTTTGCACACAGCAGGAGTTGTAAAAGAATGCTTCCTTTTATTATTAACACTGAGAATCCATGCAGAGTTTACACTAAACACATGAATACATTGTGTTTTAGAAGGCTGGGTGCCCCCAGTCCCCAGATCTTTCAATTGTACCATTAAGTTCAGGTAGGTTTTTGGAGACAGAGATTGGCCGCATCATATCTGTGACACTGACTCCTCTGGTGTAGGTTTGCTTGGCCAGGGAGTCTGAGTGCAGCCCCTGATCAGTGCTTCATGCCAATCTGTGAGTCTGTTCCAGGAACTAGAGGAGAGAGAGCCTTAGCCTAGCCTGCAACCAGATGAATGGTTAGCTTTAGTGGTGAACACTTTGCTTTTTGAATAGTGTGGTTGGCTGGCAGCTCTTGTCATTGTTTATCTCTCAATTTAACAAACCAAGCTGAAGCCTGAGCACAGCTACAACCTTGTCCAATCTCTTTAGCAACAAAATACCTGTGTGTGCATATCTTATTGCTCAAAACATTAAACAAGGCTGTATACAAACACACACACAAACATACACAGATACACTGTACAGGAGACCCCTGATAAAACACACAAATTTTAAAAATTTATTTTTAAACAAATGCAGTGGGATGATCATAGCTCTCTGCAGCCTTGAACTCCTGAGCTCAAGCAATCCTCCTGCCTCAGGCTCCCAAGTACCTGGGACTACAGGCATGAGCCACTGCACCTGGCCATGTAGTGAAGGACTTTCTAAGCAAGACCTTAACTTGGAAAGTTGCCACCAACTCCCCAGCTCTGTGAGAAGTTTTAGGGGCAGGGGGTTTAAATTCTCAAATTTAGCTGGTTTGCAGGGGGAGTTCTTTCCCAGTGATGAGTTGGGGCTGCTTCTCCCCAGAGTAAAAAATGGCAGCAAATAAATGTTAGATCACAGCCTCTTCTTAGTCATACCCATTTATACATGTCATGAGGGTCATTGCCAAAGAAAGAAGTGAGTTAAGTGTAAGGGAATCTGGTCGGGGGTGGACCAATAACCAGACTCATCCGAACGCTTGGCTGATGGTTTTCCAGTTGCTCCGTGGTTTATCCTTTGTGAAGATGAGACTGACAATCAGAGTTGGAAACGTGGGGCCTCAGCTCTGCTTGATAAACCAGGCAAGGAAGAGCTGAGGGTGGAGTAGGGGGGTGCTGGTGGAAGGAGGGTCTGAATTTGAGGAAGAAAAAGGACAGTGCAGCAAAGAGTTGGGTTCCTTTCAAGCTTCTAAAGGACACAGTGGGCTGTAACAGAGCTCTCTGAATGAGGGAAGCACAGCCCACCAGCAAAGCATTTACCACCTGTGTGTGTCTCAAATGGCCAGTGGGGCAGTTCCTGCTGTGGCCTGATTCCATGGACAGCACCACTCATCTCACTCCCCAACTCTAGCGCACGTTTTCCCACTGGGAGCTCGGCCAACCATTTTGGATCCCTGAAGGGAAAGAATGTCAGGAGTGGAGGAAGGGGTGGTGATGCGGAGAAGCCTCTGCTGCTAGCCCCTGCAGGTAGAGAAAGTTCCAGATGCCTCGGCCTCAGTCAAAGCAAGCCTGGCTGACCCATAGGATGTCAGTGGCATGGGGAGTGGAGGTATTTGGCGGCAGATGGCCTGTTTGTTTATGACAAAAAGTACTAGAGATGTGTCACCAAGAGAGGCCTATGGATTTCTTAAGCCAAAACACTTGGACAAAGTCTCCCAAAAAAATAGAACCAAGCATCTCATAGAGTTAATGATTGTCTACAGGATCCCTGACAATGTAAGCATTTCTTTTTCCGTTCTTTTTTTTTTTTTTCGGAGACAGGGTCTCACTCTGTCACCCAGGCTGGAGTACAGTGGCATGATTATGACCCCCCACTTCAGCCTCAACCTCCCGGGCTCAAGTGATCCTCCTGGCTCAGCCTCCCTAGTAGCTGGGACTACAGGTGCACCCCACCACACCTGGCATTTTTGTTGTTGTTGCCCAAGCTGGTCTCAAACCCCTGGGCTCAAGCAACCCTCCCACCTCGGCCTCCCAAAGTGCTGGGAGTACAGGCACGAGCCATCAGGCTTGGCCAAATAAGCGTTTATTGGACAGATCCAGTTCTCCAAAGTTTAGAGCAGGTTAACTTGGTAGCTATGGAGTATGACCAGATGGAGACATGGGTCTTGTGGCCGGCCCTGCGACTGGCTGACAGTCCAGCAAGGCAAGGAGGTAGGTACTTCACACACTGTGCACACCCATCTCAGGCAGCCGTAGACCCCTAGGCCTCCCCACCCCACAGGCACATGCAGGCTCCAGGGAAAGCAAGTAGTTGGCAGGTGCCTCTCCAACCTGGTGTCTTTGGGCATCCTTGCCCTGGGCGACACAGTGAGACCCTGTCTCAAAAAAAGTCCCTCCCATGCCAGCTGCCTGTGTCCCAACCACTCAGGTGCTTTGCCTCTCAACAGAATCCACCTTCAGTTCCCTGCTAGGTATGTCTCAAGGAGCCCTCTAGCCACCCGACTTGTCTTTAATGCCTATAAAATCCAGTTCAGAGGAGGAAAAATATTTATCAGGCAAGTCCTGCCTTTGGAGGTATGTACAGGCACTGACATCAGAATAGGCCAGTGAGTAAACCCGGCACCGAACAGGCCATCAGAATAGGGAGCCCCACATGGTAAATGTGGCTGCGCATAGCAAGCTCACCGAGGGAAAGCTGGGCTGCAGGTTGGGGTAAAGCCCTTGATGCAGGCTATAACATGTTTTGATGCAGAAGTTATTGGTTCTGAGTAGAAAGGGCAAGGTAAGAGAGCAAAGCCTAAAAATGCAGTTTGCCCCTTGAGTTCTTTTCTCTCCTCTTATTTGACTTCCCTCCCATGATAACATGCCCCAAGGGCTGAGAGCCACTATACTGTGTTTAACAGATGGAGAGAATACCTTCTTTAGGCTTTCAGAGCTACAGAAGCTGGGGCTAAAATGCCAACTCTATAGCCATGAGGATCTGCTTTCTTTTTTTTTTGAGACGGAGTCTCGCTCTGTCACCCAGGCTGGAGTGCAGTGGCACTATCTGAGCTCACTGCAACCTCTGCCTCCCAGGTTCAAGTGATTCTCGTGTCTCAGCTTCCTGAGTAGCTGGGATACAGGCAAGCGTCACCACACCCAGCTAATTTTTTGTATTTTTAGTAGAGACAGTTTCATTATGTTGGCCAGGCTGGTCTCAAACTTCTGACTTCAGGTGATCCGCCTGCCTCAGCCTCCCAAAGTGCTGGGATTACAGGCGTGAGCCACCGCACCTGGCCAAGGACCAGCTTGTGAGTCTAGGGAACCTGGAATGCAGCAGCCCCAATCTTGACTTTAGTTAACCTGTGTCATATGCAGGGGCTTTAAAGGTGGCCAGGAGCAGGGCATCTGGCTATCTGGCTATCTCCAGGTAGTGGGTCGGGGAGGCTCTGAGACTGCCACAGAGCAGACCATTGACAGCCTGTAACTGAGTCCAAATTCATTCTGCTTGCTGCGTCGTAGCCAATACGTTGAGAGACAAGGAGTTGGAGCAAGGAAAGGGACTTTATTTCGGAGAGCCAGCAAACCAAGAAGATGGTGGACTAATGTCCTAAAGAACCGTCTTAAAATTATGCGGGCTTTGCCTTGTCTTTTATGTTTAGGTCAGGGGGAAAGGAAGGGGCTGACAACCGCAGACATCTGGACACCAGCAAGGGTCCAGGTGAGGTTTGCAGAACTTCTTTGTCCTTGGCTAACAGTCTATCATGTGACAATAGCCAAACCTCCTCATTCCTATAAATCTTTAACAAAAACAGTTAGCTGTTTACATGCTTCCCCTTTAATCCCAGAGTTAGTTTTGCAAACGGCATGATTCCTGCTTTTGCGTTTTATCTCAGTGCTCTAAAGTTATGCTAGCCTAGGTGCAGGAATAGGTAAAGGCCCCTTAAATAAAAATGGAGTAAGTTATGTTAGTTCTTCTGCTGTTTCATGGTTACAAGACACAGAAGAGAACCCTCGCATCAAAACAGGATGAGATTAGGTTGTTGTTCCTATAAAAAATCCATGTGGTTGTTTTTTGGCCCCCTCTTCAATATTCGGGGTGTGCTGACGAAGCGAGCAGCAGCTCTGGAGCCATAAACCACCATCTCATCTCAGCCCAGGGCATGCTGGGAGAGGCCAGGAAAAGTCACTTCTCTTCTTTGCTTTAACTGTCTTTTCTGTGGCCTCAAAGTCTTCAAAGGGGAGACTTGGTGTTCTCAGCACTGCTCAGCCTCCATGAAGCCCTCCTTCTCATGGCCCGAGGGCTCCACCTCCGCATAGGTGGAATGGTCAGGGTGGCTGCGAAACTTCATGGCTGGCCAGTGGTGAGGTCTACGCTGCAGAAGGCACAGAGGCAAAGTAAGTGGGCATGCCCCCGCCCCCATGGGGACCCCATACTCCTGAGCGACAGAGCCAACCAAGACTGTCTCTTACAAGGGCCCTGGGGCACTTGGGCCTACCAGGAGCCACACAACTGACCTTCAGGGACCCTCTCCCTAAAATATTCCGTGCTGTGATCTCCCAACCACTGGGAAACCTGCCGGAAGCTAGAGGGTGGAAGGAGGACACTTTATCCTTCACTGTGTGGTCTGCAGAACTCACAGCTGAAAGGTTCAGCAATACACCAAGTGGAGACCTAGGACTGCAATGTGAGGGAGTGGCTCAGAGATGGCTGGCATGATGCTTGAGGCTCTGAAAATGCCAAGATAACCCTCCAAGGTAGCACAGGATCCACATCAGAGTCAACAGGGGGCTTATTAAGATGCAGATTCTGGCCTGTGCAGTGGCTCATGCCTGTAATCCCAGCACTTTGGGAGGCCAAGATGGGCAGATCACTTGAGGCCAGGAGTTCAAGACCAGCCTGGCCAACATGGTGAAACACTGCCTCCACTAAAAATACAAAAATTAGCTGAGTGTGGTGGCATGTGCCTGTAGTCCCAACTACTCAGAAGGTTGAGGCACCAGAATTGCTTGAACCCAGGAGGCGGAGGCTGCAGTAAGCCAAGATTGTGCCACTGCACTCCAGCCTAGGCGACAGAGTGAGACTGTCTCGAAATAAATAAAATGCAGATTCCTGGGCCTGCGTTAGACCTGCCCTATCAGAATCCTTGTGGCCCAGGGATCTGCAGTTCCCAGGTGTTACCCAGGTAGGCTAAGACTTCAGAATGACTAAGCCTCCTAAGAAACTGGGGGAATGACCTAGGCCTGTGGGTTAATGAGGCTGGTGGGCTTGTGACCCACGTGGAGGAAACTAGGGTCACAGAGGCACCACTGCTGCACTCTGTGGGGAACTCGTAAGAAGCCAGAAGTGGAGGACTGGGGGCAGGAGCTGCTGAGCTCTGCAGCCCCGAGTGAAGGGGGCTGAGCCTCACATCCCATGCTGCCCCTCAGGCTGGCTCTTCAGAATTGAGACATTCAAAACTTAGTATCCTCAATTAAAGCTCCCAGAGGGCAGCTTTTATCATTATTTGGCTCGTCTATTTTATTTTTATTTCTATTTTAGAGATGGGGTCTCCTCTATTGCCCAGGTTGGAGTGCAGTGGTATGGTCAGGGCTCACTGCAGCCTCAAACCACTGGGCTCCAGGGATCCTCCCACCTCAGCTTCCCAAGCGGCTGGGACCACAGGTACGTGCCACCACGCTGGGCTAATTTTTTAAATTTTTGTAGAGACGGGGTCTCGCTCTGTTGCCCAGGCTAGTCTCAAACTCCTGTGTTCAAGTAATCTTGCCTTGGTTTCTCAAAGTGCTAGAATCTTAGGAAGGAGCCACTGCACCTGCCCCTCAATTTTAGCCTTAAAAGCAGGTATCAGTAGGCAAAAGAGGCAGAGACCCTGGTTCCCTCATGGCTTTGAGCAAGTACTGAGCCTGGTATTTGGGCATGAGAGACCATAAATCACTGGAGATAGGCTGCACAGCCACTAGATGAGCACTATGTGGCACTGTGGCCTTCTTTCTTTCCTCTGGGGATTCTTTTCTGATTTCACAAATGGGGGAACAAAAGCAGAGGGGCTGTTCCACAGGACAGGAGGGCCGAGGGAGTTCTGAGGTGCTGATTTATCAGGGTGCAGGACTTAACGGGCGCCAGCCATCTCGAAATGTGCCAGGATGGGGTGGACGAAGTTTTCTAAGGTATGTGGCAGGGGAGAGGGAGAAGGGGAAAGGCAGGAACCGAATGGCCCAGGAGACGCTGACGCAGAAGCAGACAGGAGCCCTGTGGCCACAGATGACACGGACCTCGATGAAGAAGAGCGCAGCATTGGATGTGGGGTGGCCATTGATGTAAATTCCAGCCAGGATGATGGCCGCCACAAGGAGGACTGCCAGCACGATGCCCACGATGGTGCCCAGGTGCACAGGAGTGCCCTTTGTCTTGGGGGACAGGTTGTTCTGAAGGCCTGTGGAGAGATCATTAGGGCAGACAGGGGCTGCAGGGGAGCAGGGAAGATCGAACCATGGGGTCTTGGGTTCTAACAAAGTCTCAGAGATGAAAGCCGACAGAGCCTTTGGGTCCACTTATCCAATACAGGAAGAGGTTGGGTGGGAGTTGGAATCATTATGAGTAAGGCATTCATGTTCTTGACACCATCTGGGTAGTTTTCCAAAATCATGTAAAAGTTGCCCCAAATGTCTAATAAGGATCATAAGAGAAGTTCTCTCTGATATCTGTGCCACTACATAAGTGCTATTAAGGAATTCACAAAGGGCATCGGAGGGTTAAGAGTTTGGGATCTGAAATCTGGCTGCCTGGGTTGAAATCTATGCTCTGCCACTTACTAGCTGTGTGACCGTGTGCAAATTATATAACCTCTCTGTGTCTTCATTATCATTTCTGTTGAACAAGGATAATAATACCCACCTAATGGGGTTATTGTGAAGGTTAAAATTAGATGATCCATGTCAAGCACTGAGGACCATGTCTCCCATTTTGGATGACTTCAATAAGTATTAGCTATTATGATGGCAAATGACCATAGTTTTTCCTATCACTGTCCACTCCCAGATTGTGACCTCTTGCAGGGCAAGGATGATGTCTTATTCAACTCTGTGTCCTCAGCTCTTAGAAAAACTGGCAGGGGCTGGCCGCGGTGGCTCACCCCTGTAATCCCAGCACTTTAGGAGGCCGAGGCAGGCAGGTCACCTGAGGTCAGGATTTCAAGACCAGCCTGGCCAACATGGTGAAACCTTGTCTCTACTAAAAATACAAAAATTAGCCAGGCATGGTGGCACGCGCCTGTAGTCCCAGCTACTCAGGAGGCTGAGGCAGGAGAATAGCTTGAACCTAGGAGGCGGAGGTTGCAGTGAGCCGAGATCGCACCACTGCACTCCAGCATGGGCGATAGAGTGAGACTCCGTCTCAAACAAAACAAAACAACAAAACTGACAGGCCCGTCAGAGAAGCTCAAAGAAAGTCTATGGAATGATCTAGGTCCTCTGGAAGCTAATAAGCCAACAGTCACCCTCTGAGAACATCCTAGGCATTTGAAATACGTCCCGGGGGAAAGAGTATTTTCCACAGAACTGGAAGCTCAACCCCTTTTGTGCATGACTGAGGTAATGGAAATAACAGAGAGGTTAAGTGATTTCCCCACAGACACACAAATTCAGTGCCCACCACTAAAAAACCTAGTTCCCTGACACTACCTTGGGTGGCTATTTGCCTCTTCACCCTATCCTAAAGGAAAGTGGAGATAATGAGGTAGAGAAGACAGATGAGCAGGTTGGCAACAAAAATGTTGCATTCTTCCTAAATAGCTAGTGGGTAGGTTGGGAGGGAACTAGGGGTGGCAAGTTTTAATGGGATGTTGCATGCACTCAGAACCATTGTCTTCCCCATCCCCTTTGCTCTGCTCTGCACTCTGTAAGCAGAGGACACCCAGGAGAGAAACTATCCTGGGGCACTCCAGGGCATGGCTAGGGCCTCTGTCTGCCAACAGGTGGGAGGACTGAGGTGAAATGCCCCAGGTGAGCCTCCCCTGACCTGGATGGCAGTCAGCCCGCAGCCTGCAGTGGCTCTGATGATTTGATGATGAGGGCTTCTGCTGATGAGCACATGGTGCACAGCGAGGGGATTATGGCCCAGCCACCCCCACAACACACACACACACCCACTGCCTATGGAGGAGCAATGGCTCCACCTCTGCTGGGGGACACCATCACACTGTGCTGCATTAATAATCTTTCCTCTCCTGCTGGAAGCCCAGATGACAATCTCCAGTCCCCGGAGCTGGAAGGCACTTTCATCTCTACTCTTGCACAGGTTGCAGCAAAGGCCTGAGCTGGCTCTGGGCAAAGGGCAGGGGAGGTGGGGGCAGCTCCCACCCTCAGAAAGGAGATTATCCTTCTAGGTAATCCTAGGAGGCTGCAGGGAGTCCCACCTTCTGGCATCCTGCAAAAATTGTAGTGGACAATTTTATGTCCTCTGCCAGCCTGAGTGAGGAAAGAGAAGCTGCTCTCCACCCCTTGCTGACTATGAGCCCATGGGGATCAGACGGGATGGCCACAGGCCCCACCTATACCTGCCCTGGCTCAGTCCTTCCCCTCCTCCCACTCCTTTCTGGGCAGTGAATATTCAAGGACAGAGAGCCAGGAGAAGAACCACAGGAGGTTCAGGGCTGAGATGAGAAATGTCTAGGGTAGACATGTTCCTTCGATCTAGGGCACCTGTGCCCAGAAGCCCCCCTGCCTCCCCACCCAGCAGGAGGTCTGGGATGCTCAGGCTGCCGTTGCTCCCTCTCCGCACTCATAAAAATAGCCCAGGCGACTGCTTGCACCCTCTTCTGGGGTGGGTCCAAGAGGCGCTGGGTCTGACGCTGAGGGCAGGCAGTTCTGTACTCACCGTCTCCTCCTGCATAGGGATTCAACTTGGTGTCATCTTCAAAGAGAGAAGACAGAAGGAGCGAGATTAGTGGAATCATTACAGCCTTTGTCACTCTGAGTCCAGATGGGATGAAAGTTCAGCCCAAACTTTCATTTTAGAGGTAAGGAAACTGAGGCTCAGAGAGGGGAGGAGACTTGCTCAAGTCACACAGCAGTTGAGTGTAGCTGGAGGCTGGGGAGTAAATGAGCGGGGACTGGTGAGACATGAGGCTGGGAGTGGAGGGCCGGCTGCCTGGAGAGCAATAGGAGGCCATGCACGTTCTTCTGCGGGGCGACAGAGAGATGTGTAAGGGTTTGAAGAGGGGCTGTATGTGTCACAAGGTCAGATCAGCCTGGAGACTCCCTGGGGCTGCAGTGTGCAGGAGAGAGTCCCAACCCACTTTCTGTCTATATCTCGAGGCCTGTAGCCTGTGGCTTTCTAAGTAAGTTTCAAGGGTCCACCCTTCCTGTGGTTCCTTCCCATGCAGATTTTTATGGGGAAAGAAAAGCAAGAGTTCCATGTCAGGAGAATGCTGTAAATGACTGAAGATTCTTGCCCTAAGCACCTGAACTTTATTTATTTATTTATGTATTTTAGAGAGAGGGTCTTGCTCCGTCACACAGGCTGGAGTGCAGTGGTACAATCACAGTTCACTGCAGCCCCGACCTCCTGAACTCAAGTGATCCTCCCAACTCAGCCTCCCGAGTAGCTGCGTCTGGCTAATTAAAAAATATTTTTTTGAGATGAGGTCTCACTGTGTTGCCCAGGCTGGTCTCCAACTCGTGGGCTCAAGCAATCTTCTTACCTCAGCCTCTCAGAGCACTGGGATTACAGGCGAGAGCCACCTCACCTGGCCTAACAAGGTATTTAAACACAACTTTGAATCTATTTCGTTACTGCAAATTGAAAACAATGAATTGATTCATGAAAACTAAGCAAAGGAACTTAAATATCACTGGGCAAATTAACTTGATTTGAATCAACTTGTTGCAAATCTAGACCATTGAAAATCAATTATAGCTCAGTCTGCACCTACCACTGGTAGACAAAAGGACACAGTGCCGCCCACTGCCAGTCCCTCCCAGAGTGACTGAAGGTGGCCACACTGTGCCCACGCAGCCTCTCTCCCACTCACCAAGGGCTGGTTCCCAGCTGCCATCTTGCTGGGGCTCCATGTAATGCACATTGGCTCCTGAGTTAATGGATCACATGAGAACTCACACAGGAAGAAATGCATGCAATGTTGATCAAATGAGTGGTCATTTTCTGTTGTTAGTTGTCACTTCTTGTGGCTATCAAGGTGTTCTGTTCTGTTGCTTATAAGATAAGCCCTTCTGCACACAGTTGTTCTGGGTGAGTGCCTGTCTCTCTTTGCAATCAAATGCATGGGCTTTGTGACAGCTACTTGCCACTCAGAGGTCATCTGGTTCATTTAAGTGAGTAGCGTTTGACTGCAAGTGAACAGCTCTTAAATCCAGGCCCCATGTCTCCCACTCCTCCTGCCCTGCTGCTTTCTACCTCTGCCTGCCCAGGCAGGCCCCTCTGGCTGGAGTGCTGGGTCCCTTCATTCAATCTCCCTGTTAGAGCCTGTACCCTCATAGAATGTATGGGAAAGACTATCCCACACCTGCCTCTGCAAGTCTCCGTGTGTGGGCTGTAACCACACAGGCAGGAGAGTGACTCAAACTGTCCTGCCAAGATGCCTTGCAAGTTGGGCATGTAGGGGGAAGTCATCATTAAAAATGTTTTTTCTTATAAACCAGGCACAATGGCATGTACCTGCAGCACTTAGTAGGTTGAGGTGGGAGGATCCTTGAGCCCAGGAGTTCAAGTCCAGCCTAGGTAACATAGCAAGATCCTGTTCCACCCTCCAAAAAGTTTTTTCTCTTATAGATGTAACTTCAGAATCTTTGCCACCTCTTCCAGGACTGGAAGGACATAGAGCCCTAACTGTCTTCACTTTTTATTCTAATGAATGTTTTCTGTTGGGAACCACTACACAAAACACGGAAATGAGACCCATTCCTTAGCTGGCAGGGGATGCACACAGATAATAAAACTGGCAAACAGAACTCGCTACCTCTGTAGGACAGAGGACCTACATGGTGGGCTGTAGGACAGCCCAGGGGGCTCAGTAATAACAAGTCAGGATTTAGGCTTGGCCCCCAAGTGCTGTGCCCTGGGCTCCCCATGCCACCACATACCCCCTTCTAGCCTCTGACACTGTGCCTCCACCAGACACTGTCTGGCTAAACCCTCTGGGTGGGGCAGGGTGTGTTTGCAGCACCCCTCCCTGCCCTGGCCCAGTGCTGGGCTCAGAACATGCCCTCAGTAAGCCTAGGGGGTTAGCTGGCAGTAACTAATCAGGGACTACCTCCTTGTAGGAGGAGCTTTCTTTGACTGGAAGGTTAACCCTGGACTCTGTCACCAACTCCCCAAAGGGCAAAGTTTCTTTCTGCTTCTTTTTCTTTTCTTTTTTCTTTCTTTCTTTCCTTTTCTTTTTTTGAGACAGTGTTTCACTTTGTCACCCAGGCTAGAGTGCAGTGGTGCAATCATAGCTCACTGCAGCCTCAACCTCCCAGGCTTAAGCAATCCTCCCACCTCAGCCTCCTGAGTAGCTGGGATTACACATGTGCGCCACCACGCCCAGCTAATTTTTTATTTTTTGTAGAGACATAGTTTTGCCATGTTGCCCAGGCTGGTCTCGAACTCCTGAGCTCAAGTGATCCGCCTGCCTCAGCCTCCCAAAGTGTTGGGATTACAGGCGTAAGCCTCCTCTCCCAGCCTCTGCTTCTTTTTCATTGAATGCCCTGCAGCACCACCATGTGCTCTGCTCTCAGTGCCAGCTCCTTGTTATTCCAGAGCAACTTCAGAGTAATGGGAGCTGTCGGAATCTGCCTCACTTTTTCACACTTTGCTACTCTGCCCTGACCCTGAATTCACATAGACCGTTTTCCATTTCTTTCAGCACCAAGGGAGTCAGTGGCGTTGAGGGGAAAGATCTCTGCTTTTGGAGCTAGATGAAACCTGACTCTATCCCTTCTTGGCTGTGTGACCTTGGGAAAGTCATCTGCCTCTCTGAGCCTTAGTGTCTCCTTTATAAAACAGGGATATAACAGTATCAAGATCCAGGATTGTTAGGAGGACTGAATGTTAATTTATGCGCTACTTTAGCACCCTACTGGGCATATAGTTGGTCCCCACAAATGCTGGTGCTTTCTATCATTCATTCATTCTCCTCCACAACCTCCCCCCAGCCAGGTCCATGGGTCACTGACCTTGTTCTCTAGTTTTCTAGGTAACGTTTAGAAAGGCAGGGGACACACCAGGTGCAGTGGCTCACGCCTGTAATCCTAAGACTTTGGGAAGCCAAGGTGGGTGGATCACATGAGGTCAGGAGTTTAAGACCAGCCTGGCCAACATGGCAAAACCCCGTCTCTACTAAAAATACAAAAATTAGCTGGGTGTGGTGGTGTGCGCCTGTAGTCCCAGCTACTTGGGAGGCTGAGGTGGGAGAATTGCTTGAACCTGGGAGGCAGAGGTTGCAGTGAGCTGGGATTGTACCACTGCACTCCAGCCTGGGCGACAGAGCAGGACTAAGTCTCAAAAAAAAAAAAAAAAAAGAAAAAAGAAAGGGGACATTGTGGAAAGAACATCTCACCACTTACCCCTCCCATAACCCTGAATAACCTACTTTGCGGCTTTACGAGCCTCTTTCCTTATCTATAAGAAAGGACTATGGGCCAGGCATGGGGGCTTAGGCCTGTAATCCCAGCACTTTTGGAGGCTGAGGCAGGAGGATCGCTTGAGCCCAGGAGTTTGAGATCAGCCTGGGCAACATAGTGAGACCTCATCTCTACAAAAAATTTTTAAAAATTAGCCAGATATGGTGGTACATGCCTGCAGTCCGAGCTGCTTGGGAGGCTGAGGTTGGAGGATTGCTTGAGCCCAGGAGTTGGGGGCTGTGGTGAGCCATGATCACTCCAGTGCACTCCAGCCTGGGCAAGAGTGAGACCCTGTCTCAAAAAAAAAAAAAAAAAAAAGTAAAAAAAAAAAAAAAATCCTAACATAGGGTTAGAGGGGGAAGAAAATCGCGGCTGAATAATGTTTTAAAATATTAACTTTTTTCTTCTTTCCTTTCCTTCTTGCCATTATTCCTTTCAAGCAGATATTTGGTTCAGGGGAGGCTGTAAAGAACCCACAAGTCTTTCAGTCTTAGCCTAAGGGGAAGGGGCTTTCAAAGCTGGATGCAGGGTTTTGTTTTGTGTTGTGTTGTGTTGTGTTGTTCTGAGACAGGGTCTTGCCCTGCCACCCAGGCTGGAGTGCAGTGGCACAATCTTGGCTCACTGCAACCTCCACCTCCCAGGTTTAAGCAATTCTCCTGCCTCAGCCTCCCGAGTAGCTGGGATTACAGGCGCCTACCACCACGCCCAGCTAATTTTTGTATTTTCAGTAGAGATGGGTTTCACTGTGTTGGCCAGGATGGTCTCGAACTCCTGACCTCGTGATCCTCCCACCTCGGCCTTCCAAAATGCTGGAATTACAAGCGTGAGCCACCGCGCCCGGGCAATTTTTGTATTTTTAGTGGAGACGGGGTTTCACCATGTTGGTCAGGCTGGTCTCAAACCCCTGACCTCAAGTGGTCCGCTCACCTCAGCCTCCCAAAGTGCTGGGATTACAGGTGTGAGCCACTGTGCCTGGCTGAGATGCAGGGTATTGAAAAAGGATAAGGGAGAGGAATGTCTCAGACATAGCTACAGAATCCTGGAGGGGGCATGGGAGAAAGGGAAGAGATTTGAGGCCTAGGACCGGAGGAGCCTGCACAAGGCTTCCTGGGACACCGCCTGGTGCATTCACGGGGATGGACCTCTGGCAACTTCAACCAAGACCCCCAGGCCTCCAGGTAGCAGGGAAGCCCCTAGATTGCAAGACCTGAATAGTCAGGGTGGATGGACAGCTGAGGTGGAATTCCCCATCCATCACTCCAGGGCCTGAAAGTGAGAAGCCAGGTGAACTTACAGAAAAACAAGGCAGCCTTTCTCTCACGCCTGAGTGTATGGACTGAGTTCATACCTGCTACAGGGATGAGCCTTTTCAGGTTCTGTGAGGACTGCTATTAAGATTAGCTGAGATAAGTTACATAAAATACCTGGCACTGGCCTGGGCTATTAATTTTTCCCCTCTTCACAGTGAATTTTCTGTAGCCCTGATGTGGGCCAGTATGGTGGTTAGAGCCCAGGAGTAGAGTTCAAGTTCTAAATCTGGCTCTGCTTCTCACCAGCAAGTGACCTAAACTGTCTGAACTTCAGGCCCCCTTAGCTATAAAAGGATGGGGCAGTTCCCATCCCATGAGATCATCCCTGTCAGGGACAGAGAGGGGGCCCCAGAGGGGTAGCTCTCCTTCCTGGCCTCCTCTCTGCTCCCCACCTGGGCTCAGAACTTACCTTCTGTGGTGAGGCTGTCGATGAAGAGGGAGGGGGAGGTAGTGGTGAGGTCTCTATCATAGGGGCTGAAGGAAGTGTCAGGGGAGGCTGAGTCGTGGTCCTCATCCTGGAAGTCCTTGCACGTCCTGCCATCTGCCTGCAGGAGAGAGCCAGTGCTGTGTCTTGAATGCATTTACACGTTTCCCTTCATCCTGAAAGCATCTTCTCTTACAGGGCAATTTATCTGTCAGCTGCTTCAAATCCTTCCTCAAGGAAGGGGCTGAGATGCCAATCTTAAATAAATAGAGCAAATCTGAATGGTCACCAACAGCTAACTTCAAAAGTAGGCAGCTGGACAGGATTTTTTAAAAGCCCAGACTCAGACTAATAAATAGACCGTGGTAAGTGTATGGCCACGGGGTCTGGAGAGTTGATATTTAAATGCTGGGCCCGTCACCTTCTAGCAGCGAGATGCAGGCCAATTCATTAAACTTCTCTGAGCCCCAGTTTTCCCCTGTGATCGATCAATGGGGGCAATGGCCCCCAGCTTTTGGTTCAGGTTAAATAAGAGCGAGGGTAGGGCAACTCACAGTGACATGCTTGGCACATGCAGCATGCTTGCTTTGCAAGAAGATATAAAGGGAGGGGGCAAAAAAGAGGGCACAGATGAATAGACCCATCTATGTTAGTCTATGGTGTGAGAATAGGATGCTTTCCACCCAGAATCAGTGTTGAGTGTACTGGAAAATTCTTGCAGTGAGAAGGAACCTGGATGGGATTCTAAAGAGGAGATGCCTGGAACCACCCTCCTCACTCCCAGAATGACTGCCTTCCTCAAAAGCCAGAGGACCAGAGGCTTAGCAGGTGCATCATTAATGTCAGCAGGTGCACAGTCTCCCAGAGGAGCCAGCAGTGGCCGAGGCCATGCCCAACATCCCCTCTGCATGCACCAAAAGAATTCCTTGAGAGCTGCCCACTTAAGGTCAAGGCATCAGAATGTTCGTCTCAGAGACCCACAGAGCCCTCTGAAACCTTCCAAAGTGGGTCTGATTGGCTCAAGGCAGTCTGGAAAACAAATCTTAGATGGAAGGGAGGATATTGCCAAGAGCTAACGCCACCTTGAGAAGAGTTTCCAGGGGCAGGCCCTACTGGCTGCCCTCCTGTTCCTCACCACCTGGCACAGGAGTTGCAGCAGATACTTATGCTTCTCACCTCCTGTGCACAGCCATAGTCCATCCACTCCTGGCGATAGCGGTCAAAGCCACTGGAGCATCTGCAGGAGGACCAAAAGGACAGAGTTATGATGGGATCGACAAAGAAGCCTTCCCCTTTCACTGTTCAGTAACAGCTCTCTGCTGATAGTGAGAAGAGGAGCCAAGGTCCCCAGGCTGAGGTAGTCAGGCACTCCCATTCCCTCTACTTCCCCGGAAGATGAAGGTGTTTGTGGCATCCCTGCCTTCCTTCCCACCCAGCTCCCCAGGACCAAGGCCACATCTGCCCATGTGAGTAGGTGTAGGGGCTAGCAGGACTGCATGAGCTCCAGTAATCCTCAAGGTCGCCTTGACTCTGAGCTGCCATGACACTGCTGAGAATCCAGGCAATTCACATACGTGTTTTCATCCTGGTTGTTGAGGTGCCTAAACTTGGGAAAGAGAGTAGGGCTAAAGGTAGGCCTCAGCAGACTTAGTCAACACCTCCCCATGTGATCATTCAAGGGCATTTCTGATGGTCCTGCCAGAGGCTGGGAGACAACTGGCTGACAAGGGTCTCCGGAGAGGGCATTGGACAGCTCAGCTGGGCTGGAAGACACCAAGCGCCCCTGTAGGGAAAGGATGGGGGCATGACGATGCACCAGAGAATGTTCTCCGTCCATCATTCCCAACTTTTCGTTCTTTACTCTGGTGCTAGGGGAACCCACCAAGCCCTACTCAAGCCCAGGGATGTCTGCATGGGAAGAATAACATCATGAACCACCAGTGCCAAGAAGGAATTCTCAGCAGGTTAACTGCACCAGCACCCACTGAGGTTTGGTGAGGCCAAGGGCCAAGACTTGCCAGGAACTGTCAGTCTTTCCTTCTACAGATGCCTCTGGGCTCTGAGCTGCTCCTCCTGCAGCAGGGATGGCTGAACTGAGCCAGCCACACTCTCCTTCTGTCAGGTCCTCTATGCCCACTACTTTGGGGGATGGAGGATTAGGAAGGCTATTGGAGGCTGAGAACTAAAGTTTCTTTTAGGGCTGGGTGTGGTGGCTCATGCCTGTAATCCCAGCGTTTTGAGAGGCTGAGGCAGGAGGATTGCTTGAGCCCAGGAATTTAAGGCTATAGTGAGCTATGATGGCACCACTGCACTCCAGCCTGGGTGACAGAGCAAGACCCTGTCTCTTAAAAAAAAAAAAAGTTTCTTTTAGACTGTGCTAACTGATTCTTTCAAAGATTGAGCCTTTGGTATGGGTTTATGACCCCCGTTTCTGGAGCTAATCCTGGAATTAACATTACCCTTAGACTTCAGAGTGGGTCATGGTGGGGGCGGGGGCGGGCAGGCACCTGCCATGAGAGATGAAATTGTTTAAATCCATTCCAGCCCAAGAGCAAGGAGAAAAGCTCTGGGAGGCTGTGAAAGGCAAAGTGGGTGGAGGGGAGGGGAGCAGAGAACCATGCAGGGACTGACTGCAGCTGTTGGCAGAAAGACCATGTCAGCTGGCCCTGCCCTCTGGGTTTTTAGGGACCTAGGTTCAGCTCTCAGTTGCAGCTGAGGCTCCAGAGAGCTTGTAAGAAGGGACAATGTGCAGGAGTGAGCCCAGGCCCATGGGGCGCCTGGGGATGGGATGGTTTTCAGCCTGCACCAGCCGTGCTCCCCCAGGTGGAGTTTCTCTGTGCTCCTCTTTGCTGACACAACCCCTGCAGATGCACACAGTCAGAGGCCTTGCCCTTCCCCCAGCCTGACCAACCTCCTAATGTTGAGGAGGGCTCAGCCCTCATTTAACTCATAGTCTCTGAATTTGGGCATATGCTTTAAATGGGGGTTGTGTTGATGGGAGAGGTTGGCTGTCATCTGACCCATTTTGCAGTTCTCATGGCTCAGCGCTTGTGAAAGCTGAGTCATGTGGTGGCAGCCAGCCCCAGGATCCCAGGGCTCATCTGAGGCCATCTCTCCATTGCTTAGACCATGGTTCTCAAATTTGAAAGTACACAAGAGGGACCACTTCAAAAATCAGATTTCTGGGATCCTGGTTCCAGAGGATCATATTCAGTGGGATGGGGCCCAGGAATCTGCATTTTACAAGCCCTCCAGGTATAAGGAGAGCCTCACAGTCTGCAGACTATTCTGCAACGCTCTGCTCCAGGAAGAACCAACCTGGGGTCTATCCTACATATTCTTTCTGAGGCTCTGTGAGTCTCATGCGAAGGATGCTGAATGCTTTGTAAAAATGCTTCTTGTGGCTGGGCGTGGTGGCTCACGCCTGTAATCCCAGTACTTTGGGAGGCCGAGGGGGGCGGATCATGAGGTCAGGAGATCGAGACTGTCCTGGCTAACAGGGTGAAACCTCATCTCTACTAAAAAAAAAAAAAAAAAAAAAAATTAGCCAGGCATGGTTGCAGGCGCCTGTAGTCCCAGCTACTCCGGAGGCTTAGGCAGGAGAATGGCCAGAACCCGGGAGGCGGAGCTTGCAGTGAACCGAGATCACGCCACTGCACTCCAGCCTGGGCGACAGAGCGAGACTCCGTCTCAAAAAAAAAAAAAAATGCTTCTTGATATCTTGATAGCCTGGGTGCAGTGGCTCACACCTGTAATCCCAGCATTTTGAGAGGCCGAGGAGGGCAGATCACTTGAACCCAGGAGTTCAAGACCAGCTTGGCCAAAAAAGTGAGACCCCATCTCTACAAAATATTAGCAAAATGGCCGGGTGTGGTGGTGTGCACCTGTGGTTTCAACTACAGGGGAGACTGAGGCAGGAGGATTGCTTGAGCCAGGAGGTTGAGGCCACAGTGAGCTGTGATTGCACCACTGCACCCCAGCCTGGATGACAGAGCAAGACCCTGTCTCAAAACAAAACAAAAACTGCTTGAGGAGTTTAAATAACAGTGTGTTTGTTCCCACATCTTCCTGAATCACATGACCCCAGCCCATTTTACAGGGTAAACATCTGAGGCCCCAAGAGAGTGAATAAAAGCACAGCTGGTGGGAAGAACACCTGGGAGACCTGATGGGCACACCCCATCCCCTCTGGGCCCAGAGCTGTGTCCTGTGTGCTAGGCAGGCTGCCTATAAAGGCGAGAACTTCTACATTTGCAGCAGGATATTGGAAAGGAGCAAAGGAATCCTGGAATTAATGTTACTCTTAGACTCCAGAGTGGGCCATGGTGCAGAGGCAAAGGAAATCACTGGGGCCAGGGCAGTGGCTCACGCCTTTGGGAAGGCCGAGATAGATGGATTACCTGAGGTCAAGAGTTTGAGACAAGCCTGGCCAACATGGTGAAACCCCATCTCTACTAGAAAAATACAAAAAAATTAGCTGGGTGTGGTGGTGTGTGCCTGTAATCCCAGCTACTCAGGAGGCTGAGGCAGGAGAATCGCTTGAACTCAGGAGGTAAAGGTTGCAGTGAGCCAAGATCACACCATTGTACTCCAGCCTGGGCAACAAGAGCAAAACTCTGTCTCAAAAAAAAAAAAAGCACTGGAAAGGAGCATTGGAAAGGAGCAGCACGACAGCTGCACAGGAACTCAGAGACTATAATTTAGCAATTTTCAAGATTGCCTTAAAAGCCCTTGGAGTTCATAGGACTTCCCACTCTCATGAGAACTCTAGTCCCCAAGGAAATCTTTTTCTTCCCCCTCCTCCTGTCATTTATTTATCTTGGACAGGGAACAGAGCTTGAATGCTGAGTCTAATCTGTGAGGAAATGATTTCAGAACAAGGAGTGGAAGAGGAGATGGATTTAAGAACATTATCACTGAAACTGAATCTCACCCAGAATTTTCTGAGCTTCTAAAAGCAAGCAAACACAGCTTTTTAGCTCTCCCAACTTTCCACGGATGCCTGTAGTCCACACCCCGGTCTTCAGAAAAATCCCTTGCAGCCCAAGAAAGATCTTGAGGTGGTGTTTTGGGATCATGGGTCTTTGGACCAGACTTTGTCTCTGAACTGGCAGTTCTCACACTTGTTTGCAGATGAAGCATGATGTTAAAATGCAGCTTCCTGGGTTCTCTCCCAGAGATCCTGATACAGAGGGTCTGGGATGGGTCCCAGGAATCCAGTGTGTTTAACTGGAGCCCAAGGTCTAATGCCCACAGCTGTGGAACACTCTGAGAAGCCCTGTTCCAGGATGAACCCTCTCCTCCTGGGTGTGAGGAGGGAGCCTGAGCAGCTGGAATCCCTAAATGGTCTTCCAGAAGCCCCCAGGCCATGTTCTTGTCCTAAGAGTCAGAGTGGCACTGGCCAGAGATACTCTCATGTTGGCTGACTGTGGGCAGTGAGGCCAGGAGTGGGGCCATGCCACCCTCTTCCCCTCCACGGTCGGCCAGTGGGAGTCAGCAGGTAACCCTGGGCACAAACCTCTGGAGGACATGGCACCAGCTGCAGTTGAAGGTCAGGTCTGAGGACATGCAGGCGTCACAGCTCCTATGCTGCAGGCAGGCTGCAAGAGAGAAGGCAGTGGCCGCTCAGCACCGAGCCTCTCCTTGGGCTCCAAAGGGTGCAACTCTGAATTCCTGGTATTTACAGAACTATGGAGCCCCTGACTTTGAGGAGACCTTTAAGGTCATTAATGCCACCTCCCTTGGTCCAGTCCAGCCCCAATTCCTAACTTCTTTTTTTTTTTTTTTTTTTTTTTTTAAGGGATGAGGTCTCGCTGTGTTGCCCAGGTTGGTGTGTGATGACCTGATCATGGCTCACTATAGCCTTGAACTTCTGGGTTCAAGTGATCCTCCTGCCTCAGCCTCCCCACCATCTCTCCCTCCCTCCCTCCCTCCCTTCCTTTTTTCCTTCTTCTGTCCCTCACTCCCTCGCTCCCTGCCTCCCTCGCTTCCTCCCTCCCTAGCTTCCTTCCTTCTCACTAGAAGGTCAGGCCCTAAACTGGGTGCTGGGGATTCAGCAGTGAGACCTAGTCCCTGCCTTCTTAGGGCTTAGACTCATATGGGGACACAGACACTAAACAGATAATCAAAAATCACTACAGAATTAGAACTGTCATGAGGTCTATGACGGCAAATCACAAGGTGCTGTAAGTGTGTACAAAGGAATCTCACCTAGTCGGAGACATTATACTTTCAGGTGTGTGTCCCACAGTCAAAGGGTTGAAAGGGATTTTTTAAAGGTCAGAGCATACAAAGTAGCAGGTATGTAGGATGAACAAGGCTAGAATCTACTGTATAACATGAGGACTGTAGGTAATAAAATTGTACTGTATGTGGAGTTCATGCTAAATGAGTAGATTTTAGCTGCTCTTGCCACAAGAACAAAAAATCTAAGGGAACTGTGAGATGATGGATATGTTAATTGCTTCATCATGGTAACCATCTCACTGTCTATATGCATCCCATAGCATCATGCTGTATACCTGAAATATGTACAATAAAAGTTATTGTTTTAAAAGATGCTCTGGTTGCCCCCAGTGCTTGTTGGGGGCACTCACTGCCCACTCCTGATGTTCGGTCCATGGGGAGAAAACAGCTCTCCTGGGAGAGAAGAAGTCAAGGCAGAAAGGTCCCATGTGCAGAGCCGAGAGGGGAACGGCCCAGATGTGGTCCCAGCAGCAGCCAGAACTGCTACCAGGCTGCACAGAGTGAAGGGGCTGGAATTAGTACGAATGAAGAGGGAGCGACAGCTGGGGCCCAGCCTGGGCAGGACAGAGCCAGAGAGCAGATTAGTGGGACCAGGTTGCTGGAGGGTGTGTGAACCCTTCTGGCACAGGCCAGGCACAGGAGCAGCAGGGCAGGGGGCGCAGTAGGCACGGGGGCTGGATTTAAGAGCTGTTCACTTGCAATCCAGTGCTACTCACTTTAATGAACCAGATGACCTCTGAGTGGCAAGTAGCTGTCACAAAGCCCGTATATTTGATTGCAAAGAGAGACAGGCACTCACCCAGAACAACTGTGTGCAGAAGGGCTTATCTTATAAGCAACAGAACAGAACACCTTGATAGCCACAAGAAGTGACAACTAACAACAGAAAAATGACCACTCATTTGATCAACATTGCATGCGTTTCTTCCTGTGTGAGTTCTCATGTGATCCATTAACTCAGGAGCCAATGTGCATTACATGGAGCCCCAGCAAGATGGCAGCTGGGAACCAGCCCTTGGTGAGTGGGAGAGAGGCTGCGTGGGCACAGTGTGGCCACCTTCAGTCACTCTGGGAGGGACTGGCAGTGGGTGGCACTGTGTCCTTTTGTCTGCTGTGGTGTTGAAGGCCCTGGGAGAGTGGATGGAAAGAGCCATGGGCAGGAAAGAAGCAGGGGCTGCCCTGTGCAGGAGGATGAGCACTCTCTGGCTGTTTTGTTCCCTGTGTATCCAGAGGGTCTGGAACAGTGCCTGGCACATGGTATGTCGAATCAATATATAAGTGCTCTTGTTATCCCCATTTTATGGAGGAGGGAACTGAGGCTTGGAGAGAGTCATGGAGCTGACAGTGAGAGGTCTGGGTTTGAACCAAGGTCTGTTTGAACATAGAGATCAAGCTCTTAGCCTTGAGGTCTCACTGTGGGTTTCCCCTGCCCCTTCCTCAGCTCTCACTCCCACCCCAGGCCACTTTTTTATGGGTCTCTCCTAGAAGAGGGACCAGGAGGGACCAGCTACAGAATACGATGGCTTGGAGATAAGCCACTCACCCCTCTGAAGTAATCTGGACAAGTCCTTCCCACACCCAAATGGTAAGGGAGAAGCCAGGGGATACAGAGAGTTTTCTCCCTATCTGGCTTCCCAGGGGCTCAAATCACAGCCTTGATAGCATTACCCCTCCTTTACCAGCTGCTTCCAGGTGGGAGCCCTGCCCTTGCCTTTCCCAGTGACTTTGGAGGCCCCTTAAAAGACTCCAGTCAAACTGGCCACAGAGAAACTCCTGGGATCCTCCTGGGGTATTCATAACACCTACTGACCTTTATTTCTCATCAACATTTCAGATGGCCTGAATGCTATTAAATGCTCACAAAATTCACCGGAGGGGTGAGAAGTACCTTAAATGTACAGTGTCCCAGAAATGCATTCCCAAAACATTTCACTGCTTCCACCCAGGCAGTCAGCCCTGCCCTTGGATGTCCTTGCTCCTAAATGCAGTTTTATCCACATCATAGAGCCTGAGGTTTGCTCTCACCAGTCCTCGAGGAACCCTGGTTCTCAGGCCCTGAGCCTTCTGCCCCGATGGAGAGTGATAGGGTTGGGGTATGGCTGTGACCCCTAAAGCGTCCCAGCCCTGTGACCCCTAAAGTGTCCCAGCCCTGTGACCCCCTGGTGTCTGAGTCCTTCCTGTTGTCCAGGGAAAGACACCTGCTGAGCCCTGTCTGAGACATGGCCTAGCATTTGAGAAGGTCCTCTCTCCTTCTCTTCCTCTTCCTTCTCCATCCCCTGCTCTCAGGACCTCCAAGGAAGAGGAAGCAGGGGTAAAGAGAGGCAAGAAATGCCACTGAAGACCGGGCATGGTGGCTCATGCCTGTAATTCCAACACTGGACATGGTGGCTCACGCCTGAAATCCCAGCACCAGGCGTGGTGGCTCACACCTGTAATCCCAGCACTTTGGGAGGCCAAGGTGGGTGGATCACTTGAGGTCAGGAGTTCAAAACCAGCCTGGCCGACAGAGTGAAACGCTATTTCTATTAAAAATACAAAAATTAGCCGGGCATGGTGGCGGGTGCCTGTAATCCCAGCTACTTGGGAGGCTGAGGCAGGGGAATCACTTGAACCTGGGAGATAGAGATTGCAGTGAGCCGAGATCACACCACTGCACTCTAGCCTGGGCAACAGAGTGAGACTGTCTCAAAAAAAAAAAAAAAAAAAAAAGAAGAAGAAGAAGAAGAAGAAATGCCACTAAGGCAGGGAGAAGGCCATGGCTTCAGCAGGAAGCTGGGGGCACCACAAGATGGGAGAGGAAATGAAGACCTTCATAAAACAACAAGAAGGAAGATGCTGTCCTCCTTCCCGCAGTCTCAGCCGTCCCAGCCCCATCCCGAAGAGCATCCACTGCGGATCCTGTGGGTTCCACAACAGCAGGTGGCTGCCTTCAGCATGGGTGAGTGGGGTGCAGAGGGCCAGGGTCCCATGGTTTATGGAGGCCACCTGCTAAATCCCTCCATTGCCTCCTGCCTGTGGACCGCAGCATCACCTCCTCTAAGGAGAATACAATGACAAACTGAGGCCCATCCAGTTCCTGGATCACCTTTTCTGGTGGCTCAGTCTAGGCGTTCTCAGAGGTACAGCTTTCCCGGGTTTCAGTTATGTGGGAATAACAATAGCTGTCCTAGATCAAGCCCTAACCCCCACCCCAAGCCCGGAATGGACCCGTCAGTGTCAGAGCTGCGGCCGATGTGCTCAACTCCACCTAGGTGGTTCTCACCCTTACCCTATCTCTGGGAGGGAGGTGGCATCAGGCTTGGATTACAAAAGAGAGATGGAGGGCCCCGAAAAGTTAGGTGGCTGCACAAAACAGGAGTCAGTCATGGGCCTGGGACATGAAGCCAGTCTGCTTGACTCCAGAGCTCTTTCCGGGATGGTGGAATGACCCCTACTCACTCGGCAATGGGGTGAACTCCACGGCCGACATGCTGGTGACCTTGCTGGGGTCCAGCTCTATGCGGTGGTATTCAAAGATGCTCCTTCGCCGAGATTCTGAAACAGAGGCAGAGCCTGTTGTCAGGAGCATATCACAGGCAGAGGGCATCGAGGCCTCTTCCCAGACAGTCTGACAGGTCAGCCTGCTGCACTGAAGGCAGTAAGTGCACCCAGCAGCCTGGGACAATGATGTTGGCGCTGCTGGTGACAGGGACAGGTGTGGACCTGGAGAGGAGAGTGTCGTGGTGTGAGGCTAAGTGACTCAACGCAGAGACCTGGCTGCTCTTGGGGGCAGGACAAATGGGATCCCATGCTTGCTTCTCCTTGCCTCTGCACCTTCACAACTGCTATTCCCCTGACCCAAGATGTTCTTCCACCCCTTCTTCCTGTCTAGCTCATCCTTGCAGATCTAGCTCAAGGGCCACTTCCCCTGAGCAGCCCTCCTTGGCCAGCTCCCTCCTCTGCCTGGCTCAGGCCAGGTGCCCCCCTCCCACTGCACTCATCACACTGTGTGGACATGAGGGTCTATTTGGAGGCTGGGGATGTGTGAGACCATGATCATCTGGTCCTGAACCTCGCTGAGTGCTCTGTGAATGTCTGCAGATGGACAGGCTGACTTTTGCATGTTGCTGTCCACCATCCACCTCACCCCTCCTGGACGAATCCCCCAGCAAGGCTCAGGGCTTGCAGCCGGGCTCAAGTCCTACTTTGGTCCCTGCAGAAACTTCTCACAGGACCTCAGAGTCAGGAGATCCAAGTTCGTTCTAGTTCTGCTCACGACTTGCTGGATAACCTCAGGCAAGTCATTTGGACCTCAGTTTCTTGTCTGTGGAGTGGAAAGACAGAAACACCTACCACAACACCCTTGGGAGGAAAAAGCTGGAACTGTAGATGAAAGGCTTCTTTTTTAAAATGACAATCTGAGGTGCTCTGATACTTCTCTCTAGGCCACGATACCCACCCAGGAACCATGACTTGGGGTTGGTTTTCTTCAATTTTGAAAGGCAGGCAGCCCAGCCAGGCATGGTGGCTCACGCCTGTAATCCCAGCACTTTGGGAGGCCGAGGCAGGTGGATCACTTGAGGTCAGGAGTTCGAGACCAGCCTGGCCAACAGGGTTTTTGGTAGAAACCCTGTCTCTACTAAAAATACAAAAATTAGCTGGGTGTGGTGGTACACGCCTGTAATCCCAGCTACTTGAGAGGCTGAGGCAGGAGAATCGCTTGAACCTGGGAGGCAGAGGTTGCAGTCAGCTGAGATTGTGCCACTGCACTCTAGCCTGGGTGACAAGAGCAAGACTCTGAAAAGAAAAAAAAAAAAAAAGAGAGGGAGAGAGAGAGAGAAAGAAAGAAAGAAAGAAAGAGAAAAAGAATAGAAAGAAAGAAAAGAAAGAAAAAAGAATAAGAAGCAGACAGCCAGGAATTGAGCTTTGAGAATGAGTTACCCCACAAGAGGAAAGAGCCACTCAGTGTTTGGTCCGCCCAACACCCTTTCGTCTTCTGGAAACAGCAGCATTCCCCTTGGGGTACTGTGCCTGGCCCATTCCTACAGGTGGACTGAACCACAGCTGCCATCTTCTTCCATGATCCTGCCTCTCTGGCCACGCTGTGATTGGTCCAGGCCTGGGTATCGGCTGTGAGCTGGACCAATCAGAGACCTCCCCTGGGACTTTTCAACCGTAACCAAGAGGCCTTTTGCTGTCTGGTAATGAAGCTGAGAAGATGCAAGCTCAGAGCCTGTGAATGGCCACAGTACCGGGCTCATGGGGAAAGGCAGAGAATGAAGCCACCTCATGGAGAGAAACAGGAAGTGCTGGTATGTTCTGGGCCCTGGGGTTCCAGGACCTGCCCCGCTGTTCAGCTCTTCTTTTGGTTCTTTGGGCTACTTCAGTATCCTCCGTGCACCCCCCTTTTCCATTTAAGCGAGTTTGAATTGGGTTTTCATCACTAGAAGTAGGTGGGGACATACGTTTCTCGCTCAGCTGAAGGTGGTTTGGAGGAAAATTTCCCAAGGTGGCAGAAGAGCTGAGTAGGGGCATCCACAAAGGGGTGGGCGTCCCGTGCCACTGCTGGGTGCCCCGCCCCCACATCCCCTCCTATGTAAGGAATCTAGAGGAGGTTTGTCCATGGTTCACATAGTATCTCATTATTTATTTACTTATTGAGACTCAGTCTCGCTCTGTCACCCAGGCTGGAGTGCAGTGGGATGATCTCGGCTCACTGCAACCTCTGCCTCCCAGGTTCAAGCAATTCTCCTGCCTCAGCCTCCCGAGTAGCTGGGATTACAGGTGCCCACCACCACACCTGGCTAATATTTTGTATTTTTGGTAGAGAGGGAGTTTCACCATATTGGCCAGGCTGGTCCCAAACTCCTGACCTCAGGTGATATGCCTGCCTCAGACCCCCAAAATGCTGGGATTACAGGTGTGAGCCACCATGCCTGGCCTGTATCTCATTATTTATTTATCCTTAACATTGGAATTAGTCCCTCCTACTTAACCCAGGACTGCGCCCCCGTGGGTCTGGCACCAAAGCATGCTCTCTTCCCAACATACTGCCCTGCTGCAGGACACTTCAGCCCCTGAAACATTCAAGACCTTGGAATGTCATTCCATGCAGTGAAAAGAAGACTGCTCTGGCATTGGTGTCAGTAAAGATTCCCTGGAGCTGAGCAGCATCTACATCCCTGAGGCCTATGTCTGAAATGCTGGTGCCCCCCACTCCCATGCCACTAGGAGGGTGCACCTGCTACCCACAGGCCAGATGCTGCTCCAGGCCGAGTGGAAAGGGGAAAGCAGATGGGGGCACTGATGAGAGCATGGAGGAAAAGAAGCTCGGCCCCCGGAGGGTGACCACACAAGGAGAGGAGGCTTAGGGTTGCCGCAGCTGGGCAGACAGGCTCTGCCCTTACCGCCTGTGTGACCTTGAACAAGGGACTCAGTGAGCCGCATCCACACATGGGGCTGGTGATGCCATGCGAATGGTGTTGTCCTGAGAATTAAGGGAGACACTCAACGCACAAGGACCCCAGGAGCCCTCGAAGCATGTGAGCCCCTTTTCTCTCTGCCCCGACTGCTTTTTTGCTGTTCTTCTCATGGCTGAGTCTCTAGGGCATTTTCAGCCTCTTCTAACACCTCAAAGTCCACCTTAAGCAATGTTTATAAACTTGAACATGAGGAGGAAGGATGGCACGCATTGCTTTCTCTTTCCTGTCCTTACTCTGTCTTTCTCCCTCTGTCTCTCTCTCTCTAGGACGGCATATTTCTTGTCAGCAAGTCTGATGGGTCCCCCAGTTCCCCGCTGCTGTGGAGAGAGAGGAGGCCCACAGAGGCGGCCTGACCGCGGTACTGTGCTGGCACTCCAGACGCCCTGTTCCCACCCGTCATCCTGCAGGCCTCTCCTCTCTTCTGCTGCTTCTCCTGCTTCTCCTGCTTCTGCCTGCTTCTCCTGCTGTGGATGCCACTGCCCCCACCCTAGCTTCCCCTTGTTTCTTCCTGATTACTGTTTCTTGCTTTTGCCCCCACTGGAGAATGAGGTCATGGGAGCAGTAGGGGACGGCAGTGCTCAGGTGGTGAATGGACTGGGGACCCTGGAGACTGAGGTGAATTTCCCACGCCCCCTCTGAGGGCTGCTCAGAGAGTACTTATCTTGGAATCCATCTCCCCGCAACACACACCCATTGACTCCCATGGGGAGAGGCGGTGGAGAGGACTTTAGCCTTGGTCTTCCTTTCCTACCAGGAGGATGACAGCTCCAGCCCTGCAGCTCCTTCCTTCGCCCGACTCCTGCACTGGAGCCGGATGGTTTAGAATGAGATCCAGGCCTCCTCCCACGTCTCCCTCCCTTCCTTCCATCCCAGGCAGATCAGGGAACTTGCTCCTCCTCAGGAAAGCAGCTGGACAGAGTGGGTGGGATGAGGAGTCCAGGTGGTCCCCAAGGCGAGCACTGCGCAGGTGTGGGCTTTATGAGAGAGGAGATGAACTACAGCTTCAGAGACTCAGACATATCAGGTTGAGAGAGCAAGGGAGTTAAGAAGTCAAGTTGGCTGTACACCTGTAATCTCAGCATTTTGGGAGGCTGAGGCAGGTGGATCACTTGAGGTCAGGAGTTTGCAACCAGTCTGGCCAACATGGTGAAACCCCGTCTCTACTAAAAATTTAAAAAATTAGCCAGGCATGGTGGTGAGCACCTGTAATCCCAGCTACTTGGGAGGCTAAGGCGGGAGAATTGCTTGAACCCAGGAGGTGGAGGCTGCAGTGAGCCGAGATTGCACCACTGCACTCCAGCCTGGGCAACAGAGTGAGACTCTATCTCAAAAAAAAAAAAAAAAAAAATCAAGTTGTCTTGCCATTCATTCATAAGTGGGGAAACTGAGGTTCAGACAGATTAACCCATAGACGGATACAACTTTGTATAGCACTTTACTTTTTCATTTATTTATTTATTTAGAGACAGGGTCTCGCTCTGTCACCCAGGCTGGAGTGTAACGGCGCAATCACAGTTCACTGCAGCCTTGACCTCCCAGGCTCAGTAATCCTGCCTCAGCCTTCCAAGTAGCTGGTATTACAGGCACACCCCATCATGCCTGGCTAATTTTTGTATTTTTAGTAGAGATGGGTCTCCCTGTACTACCCAGGCTGGTCTCCAACTCCCAGGCTCAAGCAGTCTGCCTGCCTCAGCCTCCCAAAGTGCTGAGGTTCTAGACATGAGCCACCACACAGGCCACATCTCTTTACAATTTACCAAGCCTAGCCATTAAGTAGACGGAAAACATCTACTTAAATGAGAAAACTACAAGAGCACAGCGCCACCATGCAGCACATTTGTTGACTCCTTCAGCATGTCAGTGCAGACACCTGCTCTGTGCAGGGGCTGTGCTGAGTGCAGAGCACTCAGTAAGCTCGCAGCCTTGCAGGTTCCCTGGAGCTGCACCACCTCATTTCCCCTTACAACTTTCTGAGGTGCACAGACAGACATCCCTGCTCTCCCCACTTTACAAAGGAGAAAAGTGAGATCGGAGAGGGGACGTTATTTGCCCAAAGCCACACAGTCTTTGTTTTAAAATCAGAGGCTAGACTTTTAAAAAACCTCAGGGCTGGAAGCCACTGTGGCTCCAGAAAGTCACCAAAGTTGTGAGTGCAGATAAATATTTAACAACTGCCTGGGGGCTGGGGTGCAGGTAGGGGCAGAGGAGTCCTGAATTGCCGTTGTTGCCAATTTCTGTGGTGTAAATACTTCCACGGTAGCTGACTTCCAGCTACCCTTTCAAAAAAGTTACTGAACATGGAGTTAGGAAGAGACATGTTCAGTTGCCTCTCACCCAGCTGCATACATGATCTCCAGCACACCCCTGCTGAGAGCTTCCTGATTTGTGTTTCTAAAAGAGTCAAAGGGAAACATTTACATTTCTTTCTTTTTTGTTTTGTTTTGTTTTGTTTGAGACAGGGTCTCACTCTGTTGCCAGGCTGGAGTGCAGTGGCGCAATCACGGCTCACTGCAGCCTTGGCTTCGTGGGCTCAAGTGATTCTCCCACTTCAGTCCCTGCCCCCAGCTCCACCTCCCCCACCAAAGGCTCATGCCCTGGTAATTTTTTTTTATTCTTTGGTAGAGACAGGGTCTCCCTATGTTGCCCAGGCTGGTCCCAAACTCCTGGCCTCAAGCAATCCTCCCGCCTCCAATTCCCAAAGTGCTGGGATTACAGGTGCGAGCCACTGCGTCAGGCCACATCTCTTTACAATTTACTGAGCCCAGTTGTTTATTTAAAAATAAAAAAAATTATTTAAAAATTACGGGCACAGTGGCTCATGCCTGTAATCCCAGCACTTTGGGAGGTCAAAGTGGGCGGGTCACCTGAGGTCAGGAGTTTGAGACCAGCCTGGCCAACATGGTGAAACCTCATCTCTATAAAAATACAAAAATTAGCCAGGCATGGTGGCACGCGCCTGTAATCCCAGCTACCCGGGTGGCTGAGGTAGGGGAATCGCTGGAACCCGGGAGGCAGAGGCTGCAGTGAGCCGAAATTGCACTATTGCACTCCAGCCTGGGCGACAGAGAAAGACTCCGTCTTAAAAAAAAAAAATATATATATATATATATATATATATATATATATATATATATATATATATATAAAATTAAGCCAAAATCCAAAAGATGGAATGATTGTGTGTTTGTCTCCTAAAGAACCCTAAGTCTGAGAGAGGAGGCCCCGTGGCAAGCCTCGTAAATATCAGGCAGTAACTGCCAGGTGTCTACAGAGTCACTGTGGCTCTAAGAGGAAGGAACCCTCCATGGAAAGCTGAGGTGGCGAGGGGTCCACAGAGCCCCGCACACGCATGTGCACACCCCAGCCCTCCAAGACACACACACACCTGCACATGAGCACATACTCATATGCACACACATATGCGACCCTTTGACACAAGAAAGACCCTTTGCCAAGCCCGAGTGGGATCTGACAGAGATTGGAGGATGGGCACCTTTTTGTAATTCACATGCCCAGAGGTGGCACCAAGGCCACCTGTGCTGCAGGTGCCCCTGAGTGATGCCAATGGCTATGAGAAGGTGGCCTGGGCTCTGAGTAAGCCTGGGGGCCTGGGAATATCTAGATGAGGATGGAAAGTTTGAAGCAGACTTTCACACACCATCCCCACTCATTACTCCCAGGGGCCATCTCTCCTTCCCCTTCAGCACCAAAATGCAATGGGATCAAAAATAAACATGAAACTCCAAGTCTCCCATGTCCTGACTTCCAGGGTGCCTGAGGCCATAGGTTCTAGAGTCCAATGTCAACCTTTCTTGCTTCAACTGCCTCATACTTCAAGACTCAGCTCAAATGACGTCCCCTCCTTGAAGACTTCCCCCACTCTCAGGCAAAGTGACTGCTCCCCGACCCGGCCCCACTCTGAGTCTACAACTCCCTGAGCAATGTCCAGTGTCCCCCATTACATTGCTTGGTCAATATCTGCTCTCCTGGCCACTCCCGCAGCCAGACCACAAGCTCCGCTAAGACAGAGTCTGCATGGAATTTATCTCTGTACCTCATCCCCTAGCACTAGGCCTTGCACTTAACAGGACCTTAAGAAATGACTGTGAGTGAATGAATGGGTTACAAATAGTCATGAAAACCTCAGCAACTTATAATGTCAGCCCATAGCCCAAAGGAAGCACGCCCTTCCTCCCCAGCCCACCACAAATTACTGCCATTCTCAAAAGGACAACCCTGAAAGACCACAGTAAACCAGACATGCCCCCTTCTAAGCTAGAGCCCAAAGCGGGAGGAGAGCTGGCTTTCAGGATTTCTCCACCTGCAAGGCTGCAGGGCAGAGCTTTCCCTCATCAGAAGGAAGGGGAAATGGGAGGGACAAAGGGACTCAGGGTGGGGCACAGATAGAGACTCAGACTTTTCAAGGGAACTGAGTTCGAGGATAGAGACACAAGTGGCAGCCAGGGAAGGCAAGTCTCCTAGAAACCTCACACCAGGCTCTAGGGATGGGTTTCCCCACCATCCGGGCTGGGGGGCAGAGTTGGGGATGTGCCCCAAGCATGGGTGCAGCCAGGGACGCCAGCTGTCCTCTGAAAATACAGTCCTTCCAGCGGAGTGGGGGAGGCTGAGTGGTGGCAGAAAGGGGGATGAGGGTGGGGGGTGGAACTATATCTCTAATTGAAACTATTTGCTCACTTCAACTGCCAGCTTGTACTTGTTCGAGTGTGGGTTTGGTGATATTTTTATTTTTTTAATAAAAGAATCCTTACGCCCCCCCGCCTGGGTTATTTGTTTTGGATTGTTTCACCAACATCTGGAGCTTGCCCAAGACAATGACTTCCATCTCCATGACCAACAGATCCTTTCTGGAACCAAGACGCAGGCTGCCCCAGAGCACCATTTCTGGCAGTTTAAGGCGTTCTGTTTTATCTCTGCTTCCAGGCATCAAAGATTCAGAAATACTCAGGTCCAGACTTGGCAAACACTGCTGCCCAAACAAGAAATGTTTTTGTTTTTTGTCTTTTTTTTTTGGGGGGGGGGGTTGTTTTTGTTTTGTTTTGTTTTTGTTTTTGAGACAGGGTCTTGGTCTGTCGCCCAGGCTGGAGTGCAGTGGCACAATCTCAGCTCACTGCAGCCTCCACCTCCCGGGTTCAAGCAATTCTCCTGCCTCAGCCTCCCGAGGAGCTGGGATTACAGGTGCCTGCCACCACACCTGGCTGATTTCTGTATTTTTAGTAGAGATGGGGTTTCACCATCTTGGCCAGGCTGGTCTCAAACTCCTGGCCTCAAACGATCCACCCCCCTCGGCCTCTCAAAGTGCTGGGATTACAGGCGTAGCCACCATGCCTGGCCCCAAACAAGTAAGGTTAATGGTTCAAGTGAGAGGTTTGCATGTCCCTTTGTGTTTCAATGCCAGATGCCCATGGGAGAGTGCTGGCTTGGCCAGAAGAAATTAGGAGATGACAGGTCGATCCACAAACTCCCACCTGGAATGGGTGGTTACCATATAAAAAAATCTAAGAGGTTGGGTTGGGAAAAAGTCTTCATGCATTCTTTTGTTCCTTGGCTCATGTGATTATTCATTCAATAATCACGAGTGGAGCCCCAGCAGGGGACCCTGCCCCACGGGGGAGAAGTAGGGGGGTCCCTCAGCATTGAAGCAAAGCAGAAAAAGGCAGAGAAAGAAGAGGCCAGAAATGACTCAGGGAGCAGAGTAGTGGGAAAAACAGAAGTGAGAAGGGAAAAGAGGGAAGGATGGGCCCCCAGATGGATTAAAAACTTCCAACGAAGGGCACTTTAAAGGATCCTTTATCAGAAAAAGCAAAATCGGCCAGATCCTCAGCTTCTCCCTGCACCCACTTCCTCACGTGGCTGCCCCTAGATCCCTTCTGTAGCCAGCTCTGGGACCCACCCCTCCCTTACGTGCAGCCTGGCAGGAAGGTACACACAGCTCAGGCCCTGACATATATCTGGACTCAAGTCTGCCTCGGAAAGGACAGGAAAGTTCCGGTAAAGGAGGAGGACCAGCATGTTGGGGCCGTCCAAGGCCATTCGGGGCCAGCCAAGGGGCAGGCTACATTCTGGAGCTCTTTGTAAGAAAATCCTCACTAACTGATCCCACTAATTCAGAATCCCTGTCAGTTTCGATGTTGGCAATGCTAAAGTTGCTTTTATACTAACCATGAAATAAAGAGTTTCTTAAGCAAGTGAACAGAGGAAATAATATTGACTTCCGGCGGTCTCCCCAGCCACAAAGTGGATACACTGTCCTGTGTGTTTTGAGTGCCTCTGCAAACAGATGCTGCTAATTGCACATGACTTTTCTTTTCACCAAAGATGCTTTGCAGACTCTGCTGAAAAGCCTGCAGAAGAGTTTATACGAGGAAGTACTGGTAAGAACTCTTGTGGTTTTCAGCCTCTTCTACCCTCTCCCCCAGGAGTGAGGCTGTGAAGAGTCCTCCCCATCGCACCTCCCATCCCCTTGCCTAGCAGGGGTGGGGAGGAAAGTGTTTAGAACCTGGGGGAGGAGAGTTTTCCCCAGACAGGGTTCAGTGGCTGGGGATTCCTAAATAGTGAGGAATCAAACTCCCCTCCTCACACTGCCCCAGGCAGGGAGCAGTCAAACCTGGCACAAGGACAGTGACGCCACCCATTCTGTATGATCAGGTGGGCTTGGTCAATAGGATTATCCATGGTGATCATAGGGTCTGCAGACCAGATGGCTCTTCCTGAACTTCTGTTTCCTTTAAGCCATGATCATTTGGGGTTTACTATTACCTGCAGCTCAACCTAATCCAAACAAATTCCCTGCTTGCCAGATTGAATGTGAGACCCAAAGTCATCTGACCCCTTAGCCACATAAAAGCCATTTCTCCCCAGGAGCAGAGGCTGTGGCCCATTTTAAACCCCAATGAGGGCCATGGATACTGTCCCAGAAAAACGCATGGATGTGAACATGTTCCACTTGCATTTCAATACTCCACATACAGGCCTTGCACGGTGGCTCACATCTGTAATCCAGTGCTTTGGGAGGCCAAAGCCGGAGCATGGCTTGAGGGTAAGAATTCAATACCACCCTATTTTATTATTTGTCTTTACAAATAATAAATAAATAAATAAATAAGCTGGGCATGGTGGTGCACACCTATAGTCTCAGCTACTCAGGAGGCTGAGGCAGGAGGATCGCTTAAGCCCAGAAAGTTGAGGTGGCAGTGAGCTATGATTGTGCTACTGCACTTCGGCCTGAGCAACAGAGCAAGACCCTGTCTATAAAAAAAAAAAAAAAAAGGGCCAGGTGCAACGGCTCACGCCTGTAATCCCAGCACTTTGGGAGGCCAAGGTGGGCGGATCACCTGAGGTCAGAGTTCAGGACCAGCCTGGCCAACGTGGTGAAACCCCGTCTCTGCTAAAAAATACAAAAATTAGTCAGGCGTGGTGGCGGGCACCTATAATCACACCTACTCCGGAGGCTGAGGCAGGAGAATTGCTTGAACCCAGGAGGTGGAGGTTGCAGTGAGCCGAGATTGCGCCATTGCACTCCAGCCTGGGCAACAACAGTGAAACTCCATCTCAAAAAAAAAAAAATCCATATACAATTTTAAGATTTCCAGACTTCCTGAATTTTATGCCTGTTCCCGTAAGCTAAAAACCTCTGACAAAAAGGGATGCAATTTCCAAAACACTCAACTCCCAAACTCAAGTGATGTCAGGCCCCTGTTCTCACCTAGAGTCACAATAGAGCAGAGGACAAGGTCTATGCTATGTCCATTCCCTTCAGCGGTGCCCTAACCCCAGCAACTAGGTCCACTTTCTTGTAGTTACTCATTTTCTAAAAATGTTAGTGCCTGCCCACTGGGCTCAGTGCTGGGGGCCATAGAGAGCCCCCAAGGAATTCACACCTAGCTGGGGAGGATGATAAGTTCTATGTTAAGAGTATCAGCATTTGTTCTCGCCACCACTAGAAAGAAAAGAAGAAGAAAAAAGTATCAGCGAAGTGCCGGGGGGAAGAAGAGGAAGCCGTGAATTCCACTGCATGGCGGAGTGGTTACTTGCACAGCATCTGACCTGGGCTGCTGGAGAGGAAGAATGGTGCCAAGCAGTAAAAAAGATTGGAGTAAGAGGCGTTTTATACAAGGGGACTGTGTCATACCCATGTGGACAGCCCTTAGCATGTTCAGGGAACCCAGGGGACACAGACCAGAGCTGCCCAGGCAGAGGGCGGTGAGCAGAGGGAGGGTTTGGAAATGCGCCTGCGTGGTTGACTGCACCCAGCTGTGCCCGGCCTTGAATGCCACACTGAGGATTTTGACCTGACCTGTGGGCAGCAAGGAGTCAGAGAGTGATGTGATCGGATCTGATGGTGACAAGGAGGAACAGGAGACAGAGGGAAGGAGGACGAGGCCAGGAGCTGCTGGCAGTGTCTGGGGGTCAGGTGCTGGCTTTCACCTGGCAGGTAGACCCAACACCTCAGCACACAGCGCCTGGAGTCAGACTCCAACCACTCCCACCACCGAGATTTCCTCCTGATCCTGCAGAGCAGACATAGCCTCCCTGCTCTTTCAGGTGGGCTGTGCTTCCCCGCCCCCTTCACCCCTCATCTCTCTGGTTTGCTCTAAAGGAGCTTCTCATTCCAGAATCACAGAGGAGCCTCAGAGGCAGATGCTACCGGGGATCTGACCCCCTCTAATTCACCCTCATTCCACAGCTTGATCAGGCACACGTTTCCTGAGACTCTGCCTGGAAGAAGCCCTGTGAGGGAGGTGCAGATGAAACAGACACATCCCTGCCCCGACAGTGGGCTCAGTAATGTACACGGGATGCGGGATAGGGAAGGAAATAAGGCATAGACACCAAGAACAGTCCCAAGAAGCAGCCTGGGGAGTTTGTACACCCCACTCTGTGGGTGTTTGGGGGAGCTGAGGAGGAAAAGATTCCCCTGGGTGGAATAGGGGTGGGTGAGTCTAAGAAAGGCTCAGTGGTGGACTCCAGGATTTAAATGGAGAAGATCTGGACTTGAATTCTTCCTTTCATAGCTGTGTGACCATGGACAAGTCACTCTACCTCTCTGAACATTTGTGTCCTCATTTAGAAAGGGACAAATGTACAAACTCACAATGTTTGGGGAAGATGCAAGACACTGTCCAGCTTAGTGTGTGGGAAAGAGGATTATAATCAGTGTGGTAGGCAGACACTAGCACGGCCCCCAGAGAGCCTCTACGGTGGCTGCCTGGTATCCACACCCAGGTGCAATCCAGTCCCTGAGTGTAGACTGGATCCGTGACTTGGTTCTAGCCAGCGGAATGTGGCAAAAAAGATAGGATGTTACATCTAAAATTAAGCTATAAAAAGACCCTGGTTTGCGTCTTCCTCGCCCTCTGCTTTTGTCTCGCTTGCCTGCTCTGATGGAAGCCAGCTGCCATATCATGGGGAAGTTTACCAGGCAAGGAGCCAAAGAAGGCCTCCTTGGGGAACTGAATCCTGAATTCTGAATCCTGAATCCTGCCAAACCACATGAAAGCTCTGAAGCCGGTCCCAACCCTCCCCACCTGCCACCCCATCACGGGGGTAACTGTGACCCTGGCTAACACTTTTTTTTTTTTTTTGAGACAGAGTTTCACTCTTTCACCCAGTGAAATCATGAGTGAGTGGTGTGAGGAGTGAGGTGGTGCGATCTCAGCTCACTGCAAGCTCCGCCCCTCAGGTTCAAGCGATTCTCCTGCCTCAGCCTCCCAAGTAGCTGGGATTATAGGTGCCCATCACCACACCCAGCTAACTTTTGTATTTTTAGGAAGGATGGGGTTTCAACATGTTGGCCAGGCTGGTCTCAAACTCCTGACCTCAGGAGATCCCCTGCCTTGGCCTCCCAAAGAACTGAGATTACAGGCGTGAGCCACCGTGCCTGGCCGCTGGCTAACACTTCAGTCGCAGCCTGTGAAAGACCTTGAATGAGAGGTCCTGGCTGAATCGTGCTTTGCTTCCTGATCCACAAAAACTCTGAGATAATATGTTGCAGTTTTAAGCCACTAAATTCTGGAGCAATTTGTTATACAGCTGTAGCTAACTAATGCAACCAGGTGATACGGAGATGATTTAACAACTGGCTCAACACAGGCGTTTACCAATCAGTCAGAGCAGATGCTGCCTGCAGCCATGGAGCCGGGTCCTGGAGCCCAGGCTGTAATACTTGATAGAGAACTGGGAGCACAGGGGGCTAAGGGGAGGGCAGGAGGGGTCGTGGGAGGTACGAGGGGGCTCAAATCAGCAGCAATTTGCCAACAAGAATGCAAGTATTTCAATATTTTGACAACTGATACAACTGTAGTGGGGTGCACTGACTCTCAGCCCAGGATCTAATATCTAGGGTTGGAACTCGGCCTTAAAGGATAAGGTGATCTCCACAGGGCCCCATGGCATGGAGCAAGGGAAGCCACACATTGGAGCTGAAGGAAGAGTTTTCTGCTGTCGCAGCTTGTGTGCAGTTTCAAAGACTGCTCCATACACACGTGGCAAAGACAGGAAAACAGCTCTACTAGCTTAAAAACAGTTCCTCGTGTAGCAGCAACATAACAGAGGCACTGAAATATCAGAAACGCACAGAAGAGTTCAAGGCCATGTTTGAGAAAGTGAAGGAGGGAGGGACATTCACACGTATCACGTATCGAGTAGGTGCCTGCTGTCTGACAGACACCCTGCCTGGCTTTATATCCAAGTCTAGGCCACTGGGGCACAAAGGCCTCATGAGGAGCCATGTGGTATGGGTGGCAATGAGTCACAGCATCTAGGACGGTTTTGTGGAAGAAAGGAGACAGAAGGCACGGGGCCCTAAAAAGGGAGACGGAGAAGAAGGGAAGGGAGGGTGAGGTGCGAGCCGAACACTTCTGTGGCAGGCTAGGCCTGGGGTACAGCCACCAGCCAACTGGCCCATGGATCAAGACTATAACCCACCCAAATGCTGACCAGGGAGGAGGGATTCCTTATTTGCCGCTTAGCAGTGGGCGCTTTGCCCTCAAGCCACCAGAGCCATTTGCTCCCAGAACCATAAGCCGAGACCACCCTAGTTATGCTGAGAGCTGAATTAGTCCCAAGTAGAAGCAGCAAAAACTTGACCACAAAACTCCTTTCTAGTAGCATATGCAAATCAGATGCCCCTCCACTCCGATGCCCTGCCCTCTGCCATCTCCCTCGATATCATGCAGTGTTGCGTGGGAAGGGTGTCTAGCGGCTGGCCCTACTGAGAGGTGGTATGCTTCGGGGAGTGAGTCTATGCCTGCTTACCAGCTGGGAATGCTGCAGGCAGGCAGATATTGGGAAGAAAGAATAGAAAGGGAGGTTGTAGGAAGGTGGAGGAAAAAGAAGCTGGTGAATTTCTGAAGAGGGGAAAGAACTCCTGGCCTGTTGGGAATTAACCAGGCCCCATTCACCAGCCCCTTGACCCTTGAGTGCCACCCACCCCACCCACAGATCTGCCCAGATGAAGGTGTGGACTGGGGCGAGATGCTTGGTGGGTGCTAACCAGCCTTTACTGGGCACCCCGCCCAAGCCAGGCACAGTGTCTGGTGCTCTGTGCATGGATATCTCAGCTAATCCTCACCACAGCCCTTGAGGTAGCTCGAGGCAACTCATTAGATGGTGACAGCTACAGCCCAGACCTTGCCTTGGGACACATGGCAAGCGAAAGAGTAGGTGACAGGCATGCCCACCTATGAGGAGGGTAAAGTGCCAGAGTCTCCGTGGAACCCACTTTGGCCACAGCTATCAAAATTTTAAATGCCCCTGCCCTTTGACCCAATGATTGGACTACTGAGAATATAGCGTACGGAAATACTCACATGGGGGTATGAAAGTACCTACTGTATTATTTGTTATAGCCCAAGATTTAAAACAACTGAAAAGTCTACCCCCCCAGGAGACAGGTTAAATTAAGGTCCATCCATGGAATGGACTATCAGGCAGCCATTAAAGAGAAGAATGAGGCAGCTCACTGTGTGCTGAGACAGAACAGTGGGCAGGATGTACTCTGTTCAAGTGCAGAAACACTGACGTCGTATTCTATCAAATACACACACACACACACACACACACACACACACACACACACACACACACTCTCTCTCACCTGAAGGCTTGCAGCTCTGGAGATAACCCAGAACCCTGGTTTCCCCTCCCTTTGCCTCCAGGGAGGAGAGCTGAGAGATGGGGAACTGAGAGACAGGGTTCAGGGGCAGGTGAAAAACCTAATCTCTGTACATCCTTTTATATCTTTTGCATTTTAGACCAGATACATTTATTCATGAAAAAATATAATTTTATAAATGAAGATAAAGAAATGCATTAGTACTTTGGGAGGCCAAGGAGGGTGGATCACAAGGTCAGGAGATCAAGACCATCCTGGCTAACACGGTGAAACCCCATCTCTACTAAAAATACAAAAATTAGCCAGGCATGGTGGCAGGTGCCTGTAGTCCCAGCTACTCAGGAGGCTGAGGCAGGAGAATGGCGTGAACCCGGGAGGCGGAGCTTGCAGTGAGCTGAGATCACGTCACTGCACTCCAGTCTGGGCAACAGAGCGAGACTCCGTCTCAAAAAAAAAAAAAAAAAAGACATGCATTAGTAAATAGGCTGGGCACAGTGACCCAGGCCAGTAATCCCAGCACATTGGGCACTGGGAGGCTTGCAGGGGAGGTTAAGTTGAGCCCAGGAGTTTGAGACCACCCCAGGCAACATGGGAAAACCCTGTCCATCTCTCCAAAAAAAAAAAAATTTAAAAATTAGCTGGTCATGGTGGCATGTGCCTGTGGCCCCAGCTTCTTGGGAGGCTGAGGTGGGAGGATGGCTTGAGCCCAAGTGTTTGAGGCCGCAATGAACTGTGATGGGGACACTGCGCTCCAGCCTGAGACCCTGTCTCTAATAATAATAATAATAATGAATAGTAATTCATGGCTGGGCACGGTGGCTGACTCCTGTAATCCCAGCACTTTGGGAGACCGAGGCAGGCAGATCACCTGAGGTCAGGAGTTCGAGACCAGCCTGGACAACATGGTGAAACCCCGTCTTTACTAAAAATACAAAAATCAGCCAGGCGTGGTGGCCGGCACCTGTAATCCCAGCTACTCAGGAGGCGGAGGCAGGAGAATCACTCGAACCTGGGAGGCAAAGGTTGCAGTGAGCCAAGATCGTGCCACTGCACTCCAGCCTGGGCAACAGAGCGAGACTCCGTCTCAAAAAAAAAAGAATAGTAATTCATGGAAACGGCAAAAAATCTCAAAGAGGGATGTGCAAACAAGTAAAGGTAGGGAAACTCTGCGCCACTATAGCATGTGACTTTTTGTCCCTAGTCACAAAAGCTGCATGAAAGTATGAAAGTGCTGTGGCGGCATCTGACCTGTGACACCAGCATGAGGACACTGCTTGTTCCTAGTCCTGCACTGTTCGCTACAGAACAAGGTGTCCTGCTGGATTATAAAATGCTGAGTTATAAAGTCTACTGTAGTAAGATATTCTTATACTGGACTCACAGACCTGATGTGCCAGACATTAGGCCCAACACTTTACATACACCATTGCCTGCGTGTTTGCAGCAGCTGTAGGGGCAAAGTATCACTCTTATCCCTATTTTACAGATAAAGGAATAAACGCAGAGAGGTTGAGTGACTCACCAGAGGTCAGATGCTTGTGGAAAGTGTGGACTCCAGCTCAGGCTTCCAGTTCCAGAGCTGAGCCCCTAACACTCCACTGAACTTTGCATATAGAAGATACTGGGTAAGGCCTTTTAACTAAGCCCTGGTCCTTTCCTTCAGATTAAAAAAAATAGATTAAAGGCCCCATTGTTCCCCAACCCTTAAAATTTCTGTTAAAGAGAGGTTTGGGGCTGGGCATGGGGGCTGACGTCTGTAATCCCAGCACTTTGGGATGCCAAGATGGGAGGATCGTGTGAGTTCAGGAGTTTGAGACAAGCCTGGGAAACATAGCAAGACCCTGTCTCTCCAAAAATAACAAAATTAGCCAGGCATGGTGGCATGTGCCTGTGGTCCCAGCTACTCAGGAGGCTGAGGTGGGAGGATCACTTGAACCTGGGAGGTGGAGGATGCAGTGAGTTGAAATTGCACTACTGCATTCATCCTGAATGACAGAGCAAGACTTTGTTTAAAAAAAAAAAAAACGCTGTGCTCAGATACTGAATGCCTCAAGGGCAGACGCCCTTCCTCTTCACTGTATCTCAACAGTGCCTGGAACATAGTGGCCCAGTGTGTAAGCAGGAACTCAGAACACGTGTACCGATGGAACCGAACAGAAATAGGCAATGATGCCTCCCCCTGGGAAGCCCTGATTTCACAGAACGGCGGTACCTTGCCCTTCTACAGGAAGGTGACTTGGGGGCTCCCAAGCGTGTCCTTCCATCCAGCCTGGCATGGCGAGAGTGGAGTTGAGAATGCCCCCAGGCCCCATCAAAGCCCAGGTGGGGTGGGAAGGGCAGACAAAGGCTCCTCCCCAGACCTCCCGGGGTCCTACATGGCAGAACTTGTGCATACGGCTCAGCAGAAGAGGTCAGGTTAAAAAGTCTCTGAGACAAGGGTCTAGAAGGAGCGGCAGTGGATGGGATGCCTGCCACGCTCCCCAGGAGTACAAATCCAAGACCCTCGTGAGCACGCATGGGGGTCGGGAGCAGGGGAGAAAGAGCTATGACCTCCTAAAATGTCAGCACTGGAGGAGGGCCTGGGAGGGAGAAGCACTCCTTCAGCTACTACCCCATTTTGTAGATGAGGCAACTGAGGCTAGAGAGTTGATGTGGTTTGCTGAAGGACAGGGAGGTAACAGCATGGCCGAGGCTGGATTCCTGTCTCCTGGCATCCTATGATGCTCCCTTTATCACCTGGAGTGGGAGGTGGAATGGTTGTATTCTGGGAGGACTCAAACCCCTTACTAGGGCATCTTTGGAGGTTTTCTACATAGAACAGGGGCTGAGTGGAAGGGCTGTGGCTCCCTTTCACCTCAACAACCAGAGCAGTGCCTCCCATTGGAGATTTTGCTGGAGAAAATGGTCCTTCTGCTATAACAAAGAAAAGCTGGAAGTCACTGGGCCTCCTTTCCTGCCTGGTTTCCCTCTCAACTCTCTGCTCCTTGTCTACTCCCTGCCGCTGCCATGCCCCCAGCAGCTCAGGTTCAGTCTGAGTGGAGTCCTACCCCCATCAAGTCCTCTGTGGGGTCCTGAAGACTCACCTGGCACATCCGGGGATGGATTGAGAATCATGAAGGCATCCGATAGGCCGGTTTTGACAGGATGCTGGGAGGAGCTGATTTCCAGGACAGACATAGGGATCTGCGGCAGGGAGAAGAGACTCCGTCCACCTCCCAAACGCTCTGGGGCCCACCCAGCCCTCCCCTGTGGGCTCCAGACCCATCTTTCTGGATGGCACCACCTCCTGGAGGACTCCAAGACATTGGAAGCCCAGTGGGACCCCACCCAAATTCCAAGTCCTCTCCACATCACCTCCAAGCACATTTTCTTCTTTCCTCTGTCTCGGTGAATGGCACTCCATGCAGGCCGGAAACCCGGGACTCACCCTTTTCCCTTCCCTTTCTTTCATTTCTTCCCTTCCCCATCTAATGCATCTCCAAATTCTGTTGCTTAACCTGCTAAGTGGCTCTCAAATCTGTCTGTTTTCCATTTCCCCTCATCCTACTCTAAGCTGCTGTCACCCTTCTCCTAAATTACTTCCCAGTATTCCCTCTAAGCCCCCAACAACCTGTTCTCCACTCTGAAGCCAGAGTGACTTTTCTCAAGGGCAAATCTGTGGTTCCCTTGCCCCGTCCTGCCCCTCACTCTCTCCCTTCCAACCATGCTGCCTTCTTCTATTTTTTTTTAAATAGAGGTGTGTGTCTCACTATGTTCTCCAGACTGGTCTTGAACTTCTGGGTTAAAGCAATCCTCCCGCCTCAGTCTCCCAAAACGCTGGGGTTATGAGCCACCACTCTGGCTCATCATGCTGCCTTCTTTTTTCTTTTTTTTTTTCTTTTTTTTTTTTTGAGACAGATTCTCACTTTGTTGCCCAGGCTGGAGTGCAGTGGCACAATCTCGGCTCACTGCAACCTCCAACTCCTGGGTTCAAGCTATTCTCCTGCCTCAGCCTCCTGAGTAGCTGAGATTACAGGTGCCTGCCACCACGTCTGGATAATTTTTGTATTTTTAGTAGAGATGGGGTTTCATCATGTTGGCCAGGTTGGTCTCGAACTCCTGAGCTCTGATGATCCACCCGCCTCAGCCTCCCAAAGTGCTGGGATTACAGGTGTGAGCCACCGCGCCTGGCCCATGCTGCCTTCTTTCAGTGCTTTGTGCCAGCCGTGCTCTGTCCTGCCTCAGGACTTTTGCATGTGCTGTGTGCTGTTGTCTCTCCTAGAACATACTTCACTCTCCTCTTTGCTTCCTGAACTCGTATTTATCCTTCAGATTTCAACTCTTTTCCTCAGCAAAGCCTCCCCTGGCCTCTGCCAAGGTTAAGAGGTCTGTGAAAGGCTCAGCTAGCACCAGGCACCTCTACTTGGGAGCGCTTGTCACAGTGGTGATTCTACATTTCTCCCTGTAATTATTGTCCACCTCCGCAACCAGACTTACTGCTCCAAAAGGGTAGGACCCGCAAACATCTTGTTAACTGCTGTATTCCCAGCAGCAAGCCCCATGCCTGGCACATTGCAAATTCTCTAAATATTTGCTGAATGAAGAAAGGCTCCAAGACCCAGCTGTCTCTGCAGCTGGGCCCACTCACCTCTTTATAGCCAAAGACAATGCGGCCGTCATGGTGCAGAGCTGCCTGGAAGGTGAAACTGCCCTTGTCTTCCCAGCCTTGGAGATAAACATGGTCCCACTGAACCACAAAGACTGTCCCTGGGGAGAAGAACAGAGACCCGGCTGGACGGGAGATCATGCAAGGAGCAGGGCCCTACAGAAATGCCAGTCGGAGGGCAGTGGCCACAGGTTGGGTCCCTTCGGGATGATGGGGAAGTTTGCAAATGTAAGGAGGCAGGAGCTGGGCAGCTCACTAAAGCAGCCTGGCTTCCGAGCAGCAGAGGAGCCAGAAGATCCTGCTTCAGCCCCAGATACTCTACTTGATCATCTCCTTCCCTTTCCTTCTTGTCTATTCTGACTCCTTGAGATAAAAGAAGGAGGGATGTCTGTTCTCCTGGATTCAGACGGGGCTCAAGGGACATCCTGGTGAATGTAAGTAGCAATAAAGGCCCCTAACATTTATTTTACCTCGACTAAGAGCTAAGCACTGTCCTTTTGTTATCTCATCAGATTCTTCTGGGTAGCAGGCATTTTTGCCCCTATCTGACAGGTCAGGAAACTGAGCAGAGAAAGGTAGGTGGCCGCTTTGCTGTGGGACTGTGGGACCCTTGCCCTCTCTAGTCCCTGTGCTCCTCTAAAGGACTGGACAAGGGATCCCTGGAGCTGAGTGACTTAAATTCTGACATCCAGTCTCACCATTGTCAAAGTAAACAACTGTGGAGTTGTCGGAGTAGCCAGGGTTGAAGTTGGCCATCAGGGGCGCCACATACTGAGTAGCTGTGAGCATCCGATGGATCACGTCCCCCATGAAGATGAAGCCTAGGGTGGGAGAGGTGCAGAGGAGTCACCAGAAATGGCCCAGAGGGGCCGCTTTGGGGGCCTTTTCCCCAAGGGCAAGAAGGGCAGCGCAGGCAGAGCTGGAAGTGAGCCTGAGACCTCTGTCGCCCATCCCCATCTGGCGGGCTCTGGGTCTGGTGTGTATGGAGCCAAAGGACCCCAGATAGGAGAAGGTCCTCCCTGTCCCTTCAGCGGGGCACAGACTATAGGGTGAGGGGGCAGGAAGAGGAGGGGACTCACAGCTTTCCCCATCCCTGGGGAAGTGGGATGTGGAACTGAAGTGCAGGAATTAAAGACAGGTGCCTCCTATCAACAGGGAGCCTGGCCCCAGGAGCCCAGGCTCTCAGTGGAGTCTCCCTCTCCCTCTTATTCAGCGACTCCAGGACACAGGGCTGTCCACACTGACTCGTGCTGGCCCGAGGAGACACACACGCGCACGCACATGAGCAGGTCAGCTAATGCAAGGGGGATGCTCTGACGTCCACTGACCCCCCTCCTGAGAATCAGACTCCTATTAGAGCCAAATGTGCATTCCTCCCATTTCATATAACCCTGTCTCCAGTGAGCCACCCCTGGGAGGGCCCCTGAGTTCGGGCTGAGGTCTCCAGACCCTCCCCGGGGCCCCACGACGTGGCCTTACCTCCAGTTGCTATGGTGATCTGCTGCAGAGGATGCCCGTAGAAAGGGAAATCAAAGGACAAGACCACTCTCTGCAGGGGATGGGAGAAAGTCAGCATGGGCCAAGCTGCAGGCCAGGGGCCTGGGCACCCACACTGCCTCATTCTTGTTTGGACAGAGTGGGGAGCAGGCATGCCCAGGGCCACTGCTGGGCACCCCAACTCTGGCAAAGTCCCATGGATCCCTGGAAGGTACCTCCCAGGTCACAGACCTCGGGCCACAGCCATGCCCACTGACCAGGCAGGGTGGGTTGGCCCCCCGCCTACCAGCCCAGGGAAGCATGGCTGGGGACTGGGACACTCACCGAAGCCTGCCGGTGGGTGTTGGAGAGTATTGTGTGGATCTTCACGTGGCTCCGGTTGGCCTCGGCCACATCTACCCACAGTTCCCGGCTGTGGGGCTCGCTGGGGCCATAGAGACGGGACACATAATAGCTGTGGTTGTCCTCCTGCCGGCACCCAAGATAAAGCCCACAGGAGGTGTGAGTAGTCAGCATGCCAGGACTCACTCTCCACCCTTCCCCACTCAGATTTCTGGGTACAGGAAGTCACCACCTCCCAGGGTGCTGGACCTGTGGCCCCAAGGGCTGGTTTAGGCCTAGGACCCCCTGGGCTCGCCCTTGGCCCCAGACAGCTCACTAGCTGGCCCCTAGTGGTGCCCCAACAGGCCTGGCCATAGCCAAATCCACGCCTGCTGCCCTCATGCTCAGCCCTCCTGTTCCCAGACAAGCCAGGAGGCCGGCAGCCCCTGCATCCCTTCAGACCAGGACCAAGGCTGAGCTTGGCTTGGGGCATGAGGGAGGAACAGACAGGATGGCCTCAAACCGGGCCCTTGTTTTCAGGGAGCTCCCAGGCCGAGGGAGAGTCATAGTCCCTGCCCTGGAAGAGTACCCTATTTAATGGAAAAGAAAAATCTGGGCTGGACGCGGTGGCTCACGCCTGTAATCCCAACACTTTGGGAGGCCGAGGCGGGCGGATCACGGGAGGTCAGGAGTTCGAGACCAGCCTGGACAAAACAGCGAAACCTCGTCTTTACTAAATATACAAAAATTAGCGTGGCCTGGTGGCACACGCCTGTAATCCCAGCTACTCGGGAGGCTGAGGCACAAGAATCACTTGAACTCGGGAGCCGAGATCGCGCCACTGCACTCCAGCCTGGGCGACAGAGCGAGACTCTGTCTCAAAAGAAAGAGAAAAATCTGGATCTTAGAAGGCACCAGTCTAAAGGAGGAGGCTGCCTCTTGGTCCTGGGGAGTTTCCAGTCTGGCATGGGACTTATATAAACAGAGGAGCAGAAACAGACCCTCAAGCAGAGCTAATACAGAACCCAGAGTCCACACAGCATCACCAGGGTGGTGGGAAGGGGAGAGAAGCAGCAAGGATTCCTTTGAGGCATATCTTTGAGCCTTTGCTGTGTGCCTGATGGAGATGAAATAAAGAAGCTAGAATGCTATGGGCTGGGGGTTCATTCTGCAAAGGCTCTCCTGCAGAGGAGCACTTGGGCCAGGGTTTAAAGGAGGCCAGGGAAATGGTTGGCAGAAAGACTTAAGAGCCAGAGAGGGGTGATGTGGAAGCACTTCCTGGAGCCGACCCAAGAGCACCAGCCGCAGGAGGAATGGAGGCAGGGCAGGCAGGTTCCCTTGGCAGCCACCGCCACAGAGGTGGGGCCGCTGACCCGTGAGGAGCCCTGGGTCATTAATCAGGCTGCCCAGCGGTGGTGGCGGCAGACACAGCAGAGTAAACGACATTCTCCCTGCCAGGCTGCCAGCTGCCCAGCCGGCCCTTGCTCTGGGCCCAGCGTGAGCGGGGACAAGGGGTTCCTGCACTCCTCACCTGCCAGAAGGCACTCTGCTCTTACGATAAGTGACACAATCTGGAGACCTGGGGTCGGGGCAGGCTGGGGGAAGATGAGCGGAAGAAGCATGGTTGGTTGGTGTCGGGGGCTATTCCCTCTGCCACTGCCCTCCCTTCCTGCCTCCAGACAGCCCATGCCTCCACCCATCCTCAGCACGGCAGTCAAACCAATCAAAAACACCTTGCTCTGTTCACAGGCTATCCAGGGCTCCCTGAAGACACTGTCCTCGAGACGAAAACCAAAGCTCTTAGGCTGGCATGCAAGATCCCACCATCAGCCAGCCCCAGCCTCTCTCTAGCTCCTTCTCTCTCCTCTCACCACCTTGTGCATCCTTGTGTGCCCACCCCCCAGACCAGACTCCCCTGACAGCCTCAAGCCACCAATGGTCACTCGTGCCACTGCCCACGCTGGTCCTCCTGTCTGGAATGGCCACCCTCGCCTTCTCCCCTTGACAGATTCCTGGTCATTCAACACTCGGCTTAAACTCTACCTTCTTTTATTTTTGAGACAGAGTCTCGTTCTGTCGCCCAAACTGGAGTGCAATGGCATGGCCTCGGCTCACTGCAACCTCCGTCTCCCGGGTTCAAGAAATTCTCGTGCCTTAGCCTCCCAAGTAGCTAGGATTACAGGCACACGCCACCATGCCCAGCAAATTTTTGTATTTTTAGTGGAGACGGGGTTTTACCATGTTGGCCAGGCTGGTCTCAAACTCCTGACCTCAAGTGATCCACCCACCTCGGCCTCCCAAGGTGCTGGGATTACAGGTGTGAGCCACCGCGCCTAGCCAAACCCTGCCTTCTTATCAGCCTTTCACCCCTACCTCCCCAATGAGGACCTCCACCCCCTGCAAGTGGCCTCCAACATCCCTTATTTCAGGGAGTCCTCAAGGGGTGACTCATGTGTACTATTTGCAAGAGTTACATGGGGCCACTCTTGTTGGATTCCTGGTTTTACTCATAAAGCCACCTGGTAGGGGGGCTGCCCTGACGCCACGGCCCCTGGGGTGAGGGCTAAGGATGCTGCTTCCCATTGCTGCCACAGCCACCAGCCCTGGAGTTTCAGGAGGGTACCCAGAGGGGGACACACTGCTCTCCAGCTCTGCCCACAGGCACTGAAGCCACTGCTTCTGCCCAGAGCTCTTAGCCTCCCTCGGGAAAGCAGCTCCCTCTGTTTCTGCCCCTTTCCCCATCCTCCAGGAGAACTAATGCTTCATGTTTTTCCTTGGTGTCTGTCTCTCATATTTCCACCCATCTCTGCTGGAGACCCCTACCTCAATTTTTTAAAAAATCACCCATCAAGAAACAAAGCTCCGTGGGTAGCACTCTGTGCAGAGAGATCTGCACAAAGGAAGAGTCCGATGGCCGCCTCCCAGCCTGCTTCCTGGATTCACAGGTGAGCAGTTTTTATTCCACTTCCAAGCATAAAAAATGTAGGGGGCCCTGCCCAACGCTGTACATCTGATAGTCTGTAGGACTCCAACTCTGCAGCTGGTTATGGTTCTCCTGGGACCACCTGCCACGGCCGTAGCTACAGCCTGCCCTCTTCCCCCCAGTTCAAACAAAAAAGTGGCTTATTAAGAGACATCAGTTAGCCTAAAATTTTGCCTGAAGAAAGGAAACCAAGTTTAGATGCTATTCGGCCCATCTTTTTTTTTCTTTTTTCTTTTCTTTTTTTTTTTTTTTTTTTTTTTGAGACGGAGTCTTGCTCTGTCGCCCAGGCTGGAGTGCAGTGGTGCGATCTCAGCTCACTGCAATCTCTACCTCCTGGGTTCAGGCAATTATTATGCCTCAGCCTCCCAAGTAAGTGGGATTACAGGTGTGCGCCACCATGCCCAGCCCAGCCCATCATTTAAATGTTTGTTTGCCCCTGAACTACGAGCCCCTGATACACAGGGATGGGCAAGGTCACCTCTGTGCCTATGGCTCAAGGTCCCTCACTTCCTCCATGCTTAGGAAGTGTTTGCTGGAGGTGGGGGTGGGGGGACTGGTGCCTTGCAATGTGTTAAAATTAGGGAAATAAACCTGCCTCCCTAAATCCTGGGCTATCTTATGATCTGTGGGTGAGGGGAAAACGAGTGGCCCACCTTAGCACAGCCAGCACCAGATAGCCTTTCCATCCTTTTGCATGCTGTAGTGAGTTTCAACTGTGTTACCCAAAACGATATGTTCAAGTGTGAACCTCTGGTACCTGTGAATGTGACTTTATTTGGAAATAGTCTTTGCAGATGAAGCAAGTCAAGATGAAGGCAGACCGGATTAGGGTGGGCCCTAAATCCAATGACCGGTGTCTTTATGTAAACGAAGAGGGAGATGTGGATACAGAGTCGCAGAGGAGACACAGGGAGGATCCCTGTCACAATGAAGGCAGAGATTAGAGTGACGCTGTTTACAAACCAAGCACACCAAGGATTTCCAGGAGATCCAGAAGCTAGGACAAGACAAGGAAGGCTCCTTTCCCAGGGCCTTGAGAGGGAGCGTGGCCCTGCTGACACCTTAATTTCAGACTTCTGGCCTCCAGAACTGCAAGTGAATAAATTTCTGTTGTTTTCAGCTACCAAAATTGTGGTAATTTGTTCTGGCAGCCCTAGGAAATGAATATCTGTGCCACAGGTGTGTGTTACTGTGGCCCAGTTGGGACAACCTGAAATTGTTTTCCCTGCTCCACATCATCCCCTTGCTTAGGCCATTCTGTGGCTCCCCAGTTGCACTCAGAACAAAGGTTACGCCCCTTCCGCCATTCCCTTCTCTTCTTTACGAATAGAAAATTGATTTCGGATTGAGCACAGTGGTTCATGCCTGTAATCCTAGCACTTTGAGAGGATGAGGCTGGAGGATCACTTGAGGCCAGGAGTTCAAGACCAGCCTGGGCAACATAGTGAGACCCTGTCTCTACAAAAAATACAATAAAATAAAACAATTCACTGGGTATGGTGGTGCATGCCTATAGTCCCAGCAACTCAGGAGGCTGAGGCAGGAGGATCCCTTAAGCCCAGGAGGTCGAGGCTGCAGGGAGCTGTGATTGAGCCACTGCACTCAGCCTGAGTGACACAGTGAGACTCTGTCTCAAAAAAAAAAAAAAAAAAAAAGATTGATTCTGTAGCAACCAGCGATGATGTAGCCATCTAATAAACCTCATTCCCTGGATGTCTTAAGGATTACCATGTGACACAGGCTGGCTCATGACATCAGCTGAAGGTTCTAGTGGAGCCTTCTGAAAGAGATCAAATTTGACTGCTTGTCCCTCTTATCTTTGCCCTTCTTCTTCCTGCCTGGAATGCAGACATGATGGCTGGAGTTCCAACAGCCATCTTGTGAGTATAAGGACAAGAGCCACACCCTAAGGATGGTGAAGTGGAGAACTAGATGGAGACTTGGTCCCTGATGACATGCTAGAGGGCTGCTTCTTAAGTCCCTGGGTTTAGCTCTCTGTTACACAGAAACACAAATCCTTCCCCACGTGTGGTGGTCTGGCCCCAACTCAGCACCTCCTCCTCTCCCCTGCTCTCTTGTTCTGGGAATCATCACACAGTTGTCTGCCTCAGGACCTTGGTGCCGCCTGTGCCTCAAAATTTCTTCCCTTCGCTGTTCAGGAGCTGACCCTTCCTCACCTATCCAGCCTCAGCTCAGGAGTCACTTCCTCAAGAAAGCCTCTCTGATTCCCTGTTGCATTCCCATCACATACTGTGCTTCTTTCTCCTGGTGTTTTGCACACTTGTGACAATTTACTTGGATTTTATACACATCTTCATGTCTGCCTTTCCTGTAAGATCGTAAGACCCCAAGAGTAAGGTCAGCCTTTATTTATCGTGTTTAAGCACAGAGTATGTGTTCAATGGAGGATTTGTTGAGCAAAGAATGACCACAAAGTATAGCTGCCTGTTTTACAGGTACCACTACATATTCTGAAGTCCAGGATAGGATCATTTTACCAAACAAAGCAGGACAGCTGCAGATGCTAAACAGGTGCTCTCAGGTAAGTCTCAGAGTCAACTGAATACAGCTTCCACCTGGGAACCTGAGCAGGCCAGTGTTTAAGACGGTTGCTTTGAGGCTCGGAGAAAGGTCTGGTTTCAATCAGCCTGCTTCCTGGGCCCCACACAGCGAGAGCTTTCCCCAAACCTCCGGGCGTCTGAAATGAGTGCCCGGGACAGAAGCCACGCTCTGCAGTTGTGAAGCCCAAACAGATGCTGACGTGTCTCTTGCCGCCTCAGCTAAGACTGCAAAGCGTGAGCTTCCTGGGAATGCATCTTCCTGGCCCGTTGCTCGGAGTTCTCTGCTTCACAGCAAAGACAAGTGGTCTGATCCAAACTAGTGCTGTTCTGCAGAAAAACCAGGCCCTGTGTCACGTGCCTCAGCTCTGACACCTGGATGACCCTTGGACTCATTCTTGGAGTTCCCAATGACCCCTGCAATGGCACCTCTTAACTGACACAAAACTTCCATCTATTCTGACTCAAGGAGAGTCAGAAATGAAATGAGCTGCTGCCTCTAACTCCTAAGCTGATTCTCTCCAATGAGTCAGCAGATCCCAGGGAAGGCAAGAGCCTCGAAGCCTAACAATGCCCTACTCAGGCCAGCGAGGGTGAGGCCAAGCTCTGCTTCAGGCCTCAGAAGTGCCAAGTACAGCTGGCCTGCCAGGGGGAGGACTGGCTCAAGGGCAATGCCATGCAGAATCTGCTGCAGGTCCCAAACAGGCCCAACAGACTGCCCTCCTGGCACGCCTGACTTTTATTACTCCAGGACAGTGAAGCCAGGAGCCATATCTACTCAGCTCTGGCTGAGGGTGGCCACACAGTGATGGGTGAGGCCAAATTGCACCCTGGAGGGAAGGGGCGACTTGCAGTGGGATCACTCCTGGGCAGAGCCAAGCACAAAGCCTGCAGGGGAGCATTTGGGAGAGTGGGAGGAAGGAGAAGGGAAGCTGGCATTTGCTTAGTGGTGATGGGAGAGTGCTGGGCATTTCGTATTTGTTACTGCAGGGCAACCCTAGGAGGTGAGCACTAACATTAGTCCCATTTTCTCAGTGGGGAAACTGAGACTAGAAATCATGTAACTAGGCCAGGCATGGTGGCTCATGCCTGTAAGCCCAGCACTTTGGGAGGCTGAGACAGGGCAGATCACCTGATGTCCGGAGTTCAAGACCAGCCTGGCCAACATGGTGAAACCCATCTCTACTAAAAACACAAAAATTAGCTGGGTGTGGTGGCAAATGCCTGTAATCCCAGCTACTTGGGAGGCTGAGGCAGTAGATTCAATTGCTTGAATCCAGGAGTGGAGGTTGCTGTGAGCCGAGATTGCGCCACTGCACTCCAGCCTGGGTGACACAGTGAGACTCCGTCTCAAAAAGACAAAAAATAAAAAGAAATAATGTAACTGTATGAAACCAGGTCAGTTCCACTCAAAGACAGTGACCTTTCCTCTATCCACTGTCTCTGAGATCTTTAAGCAACAGCTCTCCGGGAAGGTGACTTAGGCTACCTACCAGTCATTGGTTAAACTCTCAAACAGAAGGACCACTGTCTGGAGGTTGGAGCTCAGGGACGGTGGCGCATTCATCTCCGCCCCCAGCACCTCCCTAGCGCAGGGGCTGGCACCTGGCATCTGGTGGGTGTTTAGCATCTGCTTGCCAAATGAGCTGAACCACAAGGATTCTGCAGCCAATGGTGTCAAGACTGTGCTGAGAATGTGCAGTGTGGCTCTGACAAGGACAGCATCCTCCCCCATCTCCAGTGGCAGGTGACACAAAAGCCACTTGTGGAGGAACCAGCTGCCTCCTCTGGGAATCCAAGCCCATAGACAGCATTCCCAAACCTGGGACATCCTGGACACAGGAAGGTGTCTCTGGATTCCTCAATTTCTTCTCTGAGGAAGTAAAGCCAACAAGGCAGATACCTTCGGGGGCAAGGAAGAGAAACCCAGCTTCAACACGGAGGACATGTGTTAGACCAAGCGTCTGAGAGCCTGGCAGCAGGCATGGAACATGGATGATCCTCGTGTCATCAGGACGTTGTCCTAAATGTGACTGCCTCCTGGTCCAAAGAGGGCTGCCTGTAGCCACTAAGGTAGCATGCTTCCTTGTCGGGTTCAAAAGGAGAAACCTCTCACCAAGAGTGGAACGCAAGATCTTCCCTTCAGTCTGATGTGGCCCCCGACTATTACAAGGGCCAGGGAGTGCCAGATTGGTTAAACCAGTCTACTTCCCCCAGGAACTGGGGATCATGGCTCCGCTAGGAATGGGGAATGGAAGCTGGGTGAGCAAAGGCCTGACATCAGGGTTGACGGGGAATATGGCTCAATGACCAAGACCAAGCTCTTTCGGTCTTTCTTCTCTTCCACTTTCAGTATGGGCTTCATTGTAAGGTTAGGCATCTTGTAGTGACGGGATGGCTGACAGTGGCAACTAGCCCTGGCTCATGGAAGCAAGACAGGCACAGCACACCTCTCCCCGACCACTGAATGAACACGTGTGCTTCAAGATGGCAGGGCCAACCTGTGTCCCCTGCCACCTCTGGACTAGGAAGCCCTAGATGCTAAACAGCTTCCACCTAAACCAAACACCAGCTAGGGGGTAGGATTATCATGGAACCCAAGATCCCATTCGTATTGTACAAGGCTGTAAGGTAAAATATATGTTGAAAAGTCAACCACAATGTCCACTTGCCATCTGAATCCAGCCAATGAACCAGTACTCTCAAAAGACAAGAAGCACTTTGGGAGGCTGAGGCAGAAACATTGCTTGAATCCAGGAGTTCAAGACCAGCTTGGGCAACATAGTGAGACCCCCCTGCAAGTCTACAAAAAAAAAATGCAAAAATTAGTTGGGCATGGTGGCATGCACCTGTAGTCCCAGCTACTTGTGAGGCTGGGGCAGGAGGATTGCCTGATCCCAAGAGATCAAAGCTGCAGTAAGCCATGATCATGCCACTGCATTCCAGCCTGGGCAACAGAGCAAGACATTGTCACAAAACAAAACCAAGAGACATGCCTTTTACTTTCTGGAAGCAGAGCTGAGTAAAGGGTTTGATTGGCCAGCATCCTCCAATCTGTCCACATGCCCAGGGAGGTGCAACAATTCTGCCAACCACTCAGGCCTTGTGGAATGAAAAAGAAGAGCCTTCAGCTGGGGCAGGGCTGCTCCATTGCCTGTACTGATTGTCTCCATCCAGTTCTTTATGAGGCCAGAGTTTACCCAGGTTCCTCAGGGCTGAGCATCAGTGATGCAATTAAAGCTATTGCCACCTACCCGCGGCATTCTAGAGCCAGTCCTTTTAGTCTAGAATTCCTTCCCTCCCTCCCTCCCTTTCTCCCTTCCTTCCTTCCTTCCTTCCTTCCTCTCAATCTCTCCCTTCCTTCCTTTCTCTCAATCTCTCCCTTCCTTCCTTTCTCTTTCTTTCTCTTTCTTTCTTTTCTTTCTTTCTTTCTTTCTTTCTTTCTTTCTTTCTTTCTTTCTTTCTTTCTTTCTTCCTCTCTGTCTCTCTCTCTCTCTTTTCTTTTCTTCTTTTTTGAGATGGAGTTTCGTTCTTGTCGCCCAGGCTGGAGTGCAATGGTGAGATCTGGGCTACTGCAACCTCTGCTTCCTGGGATCAAGTGATTCTCCTGCCTCACCCTCCAGAGTCTCTGGGATTACAGGTGCATACCACCACGCCCAGCTAATTTTGTATTTTTAATACAGACAGGGGTTTTACCATGTTGGCCAGGCTGTTCTTGAACTCCTGACCTCAGGTGATCCACCCACCTTGGTCTCCCAAAGTGCTGGGATTACAAGCATGAGCCACCATGTCCTCCTAGTCTACAATTTCTGATGCTCCTGAAACATCAATGTTGTATGGAGCCCTGCTAATAAAATTTCAGGTATGACATTATATTTTAAATAATATCCTTGTACCAGACATGTTTTAGGATGCTCCATCCCCATCCCAATGATGTTTGCCCCCCCACCCGTAGGCCCTGCTGAGTTGACTACACCCATCACAGTCTCCTACATGACCCTGTGCTTCCTCAGACTGATTGGACATAGGTAATCACATGATTCAAAAGCAGCTCATCTATCGGAAGCCTACAATCTACAGCTTGTGCAGCCTGAGCCAATCAGATCACCACCCGGGAGGGTGAAATTGGGAAACTGAGAAGCTGGCAGCAAGAGAGCTGAGTTGAAAGATCTTGGAGACTTAGGAACTGAAACCATTCAAGATGAACAGAGTCTGTGAGAAAAAAAGAAAAAAAGGAACCGAAACCATCCTGAGCTGTCTGCAGAAGACTTCTGATCCACAGAAAGGAAAAGGCAGACCTTATATACATCTGGCTTCAATAAACATATGATGAATTAATGAAAAGGAGGCAAGAACTGGGGGAGGGGACCTGGTTCCCAACAGCTTTCCAGCTTCCTTGAGGTCTGGCTGTCCTTCATATCCAGCCCTTGGGTCTCCCATGATCGTCTTCTGCACCCTCACGATAATCCTTCTCTGTGGGACAGCTCAAATAGCTCCTCAGAACCAAAAGGACCTTAAATAGAATAGCCTTGCTTATGAGGTGATCAGAGGAAAAACCTCCAGGGTGAGCCCAGGCAGTCCTTCATTGGTACAGACAGCAAGAGTCTGAGTGAGCCCCACCACAAAGCAAGGATACGTGTTTGAGATTATGAATGTGCGAATTACCCTGATCTGATCACTATACATTATATGTATTGAAACATTACTATGTACCCCATGAATATGTACAATTATTTGTCAATTAAAAAATTAAATTAGATCGGGCGTGGAGGCTCAGGCCTGTAATGCTGGTACTTTGGGAGACCCAGGTGGGTGGATCACTTGAGCTCACGAGTTCGAGACCAGCCTGGGCATCATGTTGAAACCACCATCTCTACAAAAAATACCACAACTGGCCAGGGGTGATGGCGTGCACCCGTAGTCCGAGCTATTCAGAGTCTGACAGGCAGGAGAATCGTTTGAGCCTGGGAAGTTGAAGCTGCAGTGAGTCAAGATCGCACCACTGCACCCCAGCCTGGGCGACAGAGTGAGACCCTGTCTCAAAAAAATTTTTTTTAACTTCATTTTTAAAAAGAATATGAATGAGAAGAGAGAACTGAGAAACTAAATTTCTGGGAGAAAATTTCCCTGGCAACACATCAGCCACTGTAAACTAAAAATAAAATCCTAAGTCCCCCAACCAACTGAATGGACCCCCTCTTGGCCAATGGGACCCCAGAAAAGCTGAGTTCCCAGCCATAATGGGATGGGAGACCAGACACACCTCATTTAACCCCTCCCTTTTGCAGTTTAGACACAACTACCAGCATTAATATTAAAATAGAGATCAGAAGACAGACAGAATGGACTCTGTGGCAATATGATATCAAATTATAAACAGGACCTAAGGCCATGACAGGCACGGGTTAAATCACGCACCCCTGCAGGCCACTCTGACCTAGTGCTTTTTTGTTTTGTTTTTTGAGATGGAGTTTCGCTCATGTAACACAGGCTGGAGTGCAATGGCACCATCTCAGCTCACGGCAACCTCTGCCTCCCAGGTTCAAGCGACTCTCCTGCCTCAGCCTCCCAAGTAGCTGGGATTACAGGCACCCGCCACCACGCCCGGCTAAATTTTGTATTTTTAGTAGAGACCGACCTCAGGTGATCCACCCTCCTCGGCCTCCCAAAGTGCTGGGATTACAGGCGTGAGCCACTGCGCCTGGCCTGACCCAGCATATTGAGTCTTGCTCTGACATATCACATGACATATCAGATAAGGCATGAGATGATGTGACTCTGGCAGATCATACGATACATGGCATGATATGATTGGCAGATCACATGATGATTAGCAAACTTCTTTATCTTAAACATTCTTTTCCACTGACTCCAAGTTTTCTATTTTTATTTATTTTAGATTTTTTTTTTTTTTTTTTTGAGACAGGGTCTCACTCTGTTGCCTGATCATGGCTCACTGCAGCCTCAGTCCTCGACTTCCAGGGCTCAAGTGATCCTTCCGCCTCAGCCTCTTGAGTAGCTGGGATCACAGGCATATGCCACCACACCCAGCTATTTTTTTTTTTTTTTGAGACAGAGTTTTGCTCCTGTTGCCCAGGGTGGAGTGCAATAGCACAATCTCGGCTCCCTGCAACCTCCCAGGTTCAAGTGATTGTCCTGCCTCAGCCTCCCAAGTATTTGGGATTACAGGCATGCGCCATCACGCGCAGCTAATTTTGTATAATTTTGTATTTTTAGTAGAGACAGGGTTGGGATTACAGGCATGAGCCACTGCACCTGGCCAAACACCCAGCTAATTTTTAAATTTTTTGTAGAGTCAAGGTTTCACCATGTTGCCCAGTCTGATCTCAAACTCCTGGACTCAAGCGATCCTCTCACCTCAGCCTCCCAAAGTGCTGGGATTACAGGCATGAGCCACTGCACTTGGCCTCTACTGACTCCAGGTTTTTGAACAAAGCCTTACTCCTTTAACCAATTGCAAATTAAAGAATCTCTGAACCCACCTATGACCTGTGAGCTCTCACTTCAAGATAGCTCACCTTTTTTGGGCCAAAGCAACATATAAACTCCATATATTAATTTATGACTTTGCCGGTAACTTCTGCTTCCCTAAAATGTACAAAGCAGAGTTGTCACCTGTCTCAGGATCACTTACTCAAGGCTTCTTGGGTTTGTGTTTTCTCCAGGCTGCAATCGCTCATAGAGGCTCAGAATTAACCTCCTAGTTTGATTTCTCTGCCAACACCACTGTGATTCTTCTTCTCTAAAGTCAATCACTGCTAGCTTCTTGGCTGGCCATTGGGAAAAAGAGTCCCATGGCTTGAAATTCACCAACTTTGGGGATACTTCCCAACTGCCACCATAGGCCCCTTATCACGCTGCCACCCACATGGGCAGTTTTGATGGAGGAACCCCACCCATGGCAAAGACTAATAACTGCCTCCCAATAACCACTCTCTCCTTCTTCCTTGAGTTGCAGAGGCTCCCAATTATAGCTAGGCACACAGTCACACAGTTAAACCATATTTCCCAGCCCTCCTTATGGCTAGGTATGGCTACATGACTATGTCTGGCCAATGGAAGATGAGCAGAAAGATTGCCCGTAATAAGAATGGGTGACCGGGTCCGGAGGCTCACCCCTTTGGGAGGCTGAGGCCGGCAGATCACTTGAGGCCAGGAGTTCGAGACCAGCCTGGCCAACATGGCGAAACCCCATCCCTACTAAAAATACAAAAATTATCTATGTGTGGTGGTGGGTGCCTGTAATCCCAGCTGCTCGGGAGGCTGACACAGGAGAATCACTTGAACCCGGGAGGTGGAGGTTGTAGTGAGCCGAGATCACGCCACTGCATTCTAGCCTGGTCGACAGTTCAAGACTCTGTCAAAAAAAAAAAAAAGGGGGGGGACTGGGTGCAGTGACTCACGCCTGAAATCCCAGCACTTTTGGGAGGCTGAGGTAGGCGGATCACTTGAAGTCAGGAGTTTGAGACCAGCCTGGCCAACATGTTGAAACCCCGTCTCTACTAAAAGTATTTAAAAATTAGCCAGGCGTGGTGAGGCACACCTGTAATCCCAGCCACTCGGGAGGCTGAGGCAGGAGAATCACTTCAGCCAAATCGCACCACTGCACTCCAGCCTGGGTGACAGAGCGAGACTCTGTCTCAAAAAAAAAAAAAAAAAAAAAAAAAGACTGGGGTGCCCTCTCTCTGCCTGGCTGGGATGCAGATGTGATGGTGGGAGCTGCAATAGCCATCTTGAGCTACAAAATGGAAAGCACATGTTTTAGAAGGCAGAGCTGCAAGATAGCAGGAACCTAGGCCCCCAACACCAGGCCAGTCTATCCCAGGGTATGGTCACTATAATCCCTATTGATGTGCCTCTTAAAAAGGATGCGGAGACCTTGCCTGGCAGTGAACCTTCCCAAGGAATTCACACAATTCACAGCCCATTGTAGAAGCTCTGACCAGGATGACTTGACATTACAAAGGAGCTCAGTGAGGGTTACACGAGCCACGCCACTTGGCAAGTCCACCAAATGGAATGATGTTTCCTTGAAATGTGTGCAAGAAGCCCTGATCGATAATCCACATTTGTTTTGGGAGGCAGTGTGATATGGATTTCAAACATTTTTGGTCCTGAAATCATTTCTTCCAACAAATCTTTCATAGAAGCTCAATACACAAATCACATCAAAGTAAAGCCACATTGGGAGAAGGACAGAGAAGGGTTGGAGCCTAGCTTGCTGTGCTACTTCCTTTTCCGCCACCCTCACTCCCACAGCAGCCCGTGAAGCACTCCTCAGACCCTCGGGGTTCCATGGAGCACAATTCGAAAACCATTGCTCTAGGATCAAACATATTGTCTGTGGAGTAAGACAGACCCAAGTTCCAAAATGGGCTCCATTATGTAATGGTTGGTGTCCAGCATTCCTCTCTTCTCTGAGGGTCAGTTCCCTCATCAGTGACCTTTCTTGCAAGGTTCCTCTTTTTTTGAGACAGAGTTTCACTCCTGTTGCCCAGGCTGGAGTGCAATAGCCGCATCTCAGCTCACTGCAACCTCCACCTCCTGGATTCAAGTGATTCTACTGCCTCAGCCTCCCAAGTAGCTGGGATTACAGATGTGAGCCACCACACCAGCTAATTTTTGTAATTTTAGTAGAGACGGGGTTTCACCATGTTGGCCAGGCTGGTCTCCAACTCCTGACCTTAGGTGATCCACCCGCCTCGGCCTCCCAAAGTGCTGGGATTACAGGCATGAGCCACCGCGCCTGGCCTCTTGCAGGGTTCTTGAAAGGGGGTTCTTGAAAGGATTAGACAAAACATATCAACACAAAGCTCTTAGCCCAGTGCCTGGCCCACAGGAGGTATTTGAGAAGTGGGAGCTATTACCCTGATTTGTTTGGGCCTTTCCAGGAAAGGGCTTGATTGTGGAGGCTGCCTCCTCAAAGCAACCCCCAGCTCCATCTGAAACGTCAGCAGTTACAGTATTTCTTCCGCCTCAATTAGTCATGCCCAGAGGCCCGACAGGCACTTCATTTCTGACAGCGGGGCAGCATTTACCTTGGCTGAGCTCAAGACATTTCTGGACAGGAACTCTGGCTAAGCTGTCACAGTCGGCCCATCACCTGCCAGCCAACTGGCAGGAGGAAATGCTGGGGCAAGCAACCAAGGACGTCCTGCAGGGCTGCTAGAGAGGCTTGGCCGGCCAGGCTGGTCAGGATGGTGCTGAGGCAGCTGGGTCCAACCCAGGAGGCGTGGATGGGATTACTGTGGGGAGGGGGACATCCCAGTCCCTGCCCTTCGATCACAGGGCACATATACCAGGAAGCCTTACAAGGCCAACAGAAATGCATTCTAGATCCTGCTTTTCCAAGAGCACCCCTGGGCCGCAACATCAGCATCACTGGGAGCCCGTTAGAAATTCAGATTATTGGGCCCAACCCCAAGCCTGCTGAATCGGCATCTGCCTTTGGAAGCACTTCCAAGGGGATTTTTTGCAAAGCACAGTTTCAGAGGTCCTGGTCCAGAAGTACCTTCTGCATCAACACGTCACTCATTTTTGTCCCTGAAGAGACGGTGGGTAAGAGCTCAGACTGCCTGGGCACTGTGGCTCACGCCTGTAATCCCAATACTATGAGAGGCAAAGGAGGGAGGGTCACTTGAGGCCAGGAGTTCAAGACCAGCCTGGGCAACATAGGGAGCCTCCATCTCTACAAAGAAAGACAAAACTAGCTGGGTGTGGTGGAGCACATCTGTAGTCCCAGCTACTAGGGAGGCTGAGGTAGGAGGATCACTGGAGCCCAGGAGGTCAAGGCTGCAGGGAACTATGTTCACACCACTGTGTTCCAGCCTGGGCAACAGAGCAAGACCCTATCTCAAAAAAATTTTTTAATTAAATTAAGTTAAATTGTGAGAAAGAGCTCAGGCTCTGAAGGCAAAGACCTGGGTTCTTGTCCTGGTTTTGCCACTTACTGGCTGTGTGATCCTGGATAGGCAACTTCACCTCTCTGTTCCAGATAGCTAAAGAGAGACATGCCTGCCTCATCAGGTAGTTGTGTGGATTAAACATAAAGCCATACAATGAGGCTGGCACTCAGGAAGGGCTTATTTATTTATTTAGAGACAGTCTCACTCTGTTACCCAGGCTGGAGTGCAGTGGTGCCACCTCAGCTTACTGCAACCTCCACCTCCCGGGCTCAAGTGATCCTCCCACCTCAGCCTCTTGAGTAACTGGGACTACAGGCACAGGCCACTACGCCCAGCTAACTTTTTTTGTAATTTTTGTAGAGCCAGGGTCTCACCCTATCAGCCAGGCTGGTCTCAAACTCCTGGGCTCAAGCAATCCTCCCTCCCTCCGCCTCCCAGAGTGCTGGGATTACAGGCCTGAAGCGCAATTGCTTTTAATGTCCCCTGTTATTATTTTCTCTCACCTCATGTATCCATACAATAACCCCCAGCTGCCCTCTGGACATAGCCAAACCTCAGGTTGAAATAAACCCACACAGAACATTTGTCATCACAGAAATGCAGAAAGTATGTCCCCTGGTATAACCCTGAAAGGGGAGATCCAGGCTAGACAAAGAGGCTCTGCCTCGCTGAGGGTCTGGGGTAGAGAGATGTCAGAGTGAGTGAGGCTGACCTAAGAAAGCCCTGGAAACAGGGCTTTGGATTAGGCTTGTACAGAGGATATGGACCGGCATTGGGGGTATTAAGCATTTCTTAATACCCCTAACAGTTCATGGAAATGGAAAAATCATCCTATCCTGGCAATGACCCAAATGTGGGCTTTTTGAGGGATTGTGATAGGGTAAATATAGACCATATAGCCACAGAGAATTAGGACAAGGACAGACAAAAACAAAAACAGGCCTTCCCCATCCCTCATCTGGTCCCATGCTGGCCTATTTTCTTCTAGTGTTTTTTCATATGTATGTTAATTTCACAGTCACAGTTCTGCTGATCATGCAGTTTCATGGACCGCTTCTGTCACATTTCATGATATCAAAAGCAGCTTTTGATGGTAAACAAGGTATTTCCAAACATCATTTGTAACAGCTGCATGACAGTCCACTCAGGAGAAAACCCACAATTTTCTTCACTATTTCTCTTTTATTGAGCATTTAGGTAGCTTCCAATTTTGATGCTTTTATAAATACTACTGTGATGAACTTGTTGATACATTTTCCATATCTTGGATGACTTCCTCTGCTTCGTAGCCTTTGGTATAAAGCAATGCTTCTCAAACATGAGTGCGCATGGGCCGGGCGCGGTGGCTCACACCTGTAATCCCAGCACTTTGGGAGGCTGAGGCAGGCGAATCATCTGAGGTCAGGAGTTCGAGACCAGCCTGGCCAACATGGTGAAACCCTGTCTCTAATAAAAAACTATAAAAATTAGCCGGATGTGGTGGTGCATGCCTGTAATCCTAGCTACTTGGGAGGCTGAGGCAGGAGAATCGCTTGAACCCAGGAGGTGGAGGTTGCAATGAGCCAAGATCGCACCACTGCACTCCAGCCTGGGTGACAAGAGTGAAACTCCGTCTCAAACAAACAAAAAAAAAAACCAACATACAAACAAAAAAGAGTGTGCATGTGAATTACAGTAAGCCCTCACTTAACATTGTTGATGGGTTCTTGGAAACTTTGACTGTAAGCAAAGCAATGTATAATGAAACCAATTTTACCATAAAGTAATTGATATAAGCAAGAGTTAAGTTCCTAGGGCATATTTCCAGTTGCTTCTAAATAAAGTCAAACTACTAAATAAAGACCAAAACACTTCTAATATTAAACAGACATAAATGTGAGTTATGTAATACATACATTTAAAAAAGACTCATAAAAACAAGTTAGAATAATTATTTACACAATTATTCCAGTTCAGGGTCTCTGGTGGCTGGAACCTATCCCAGCAGCTCAGGGAACAAGGCGGGAACTGACTCAGAGCCCATTCTATCACAGGGCGCACTGACACACATTCACACTCACTCATCCTGGGACAACTTAGACACTCTAGTGAACCTAAAGTGCACATCTTTGATATGTGGGAGGAAACCAGAGTACCCGGAGACGTGAAGAGAACATGCAAACTCCACACCAGTGGTGCCCCCAGCTGGGAATCCATTTATTTTTTTCTCATCAACACTACAACAAAACAACGGTGACCACAACGGTGTCATTGGAGGACCTGCTGTACCTGGGAATCGGATTCTGATTCTGCAGGTCTGAGGACTCCGACATTCCACATTTCCCACGAGCTCCCAGGCACTGCCAGTGCTGCCAGTCCCTTCCCACACCTTGAAGAGTATTAAGAATATGAAAGATAACACCTGAAGCTTCAAGGCCAGGAAATCCTCTTTTGTGACCATAATCCTATTTTTGTACTTTCAGGTAAGATCTGGGAGGGATCTTTCTAGTTAACTTTCTCAAGCAATCAGTGCATCTGATTTTTAGAATAACCCTATGAGAAATGATCAGTCCCACCTTACAGATGAGGAAACAGGTTTAGAGTTAAGGCCCAGCAAGGATACGCATGGTCTACCTCATCTGGGACCTGAGGAGGGTGAGCAACTGCCCCAGTTTACATAGAACTTAGGAATTTCCAGGATGCCAGACTGTCAGAACTAAAGCCGGGACCATCCTGGGAAACCCGGGATAGTTGATCCCCTAGACCAGAGCCAAATTCCAAGTCAGCTCATGCTTCCCACTCCCACGGTGTGCTAGGCCCTGAATGGACATTACCGCACAACACCTTTGCAATAACACTTCAGACAATAGCATCCCCATTAGACAACGAAGAAATGGGCTCCCGAGTACAGGGGCTAAGAAACTTGCCCAAGACAAAAAGACAAACATTCTAATTTAAAAATTGGCAAGGGGGAAGAAACAGACAAATGACTTGAATAGATATTCCTCCAAAGAAGATATAAAAATAGCCCAAAAAGACATGAAAAGATGCTCAGTAAGGCCGGGTGCAGTGGCTCATGCCTGTAATCCCAGCACTTTGGGATGCCAAGGCAGGCGGATCACGAGGTCAAGAGATTGAGACCATCCTGGCTAACACAGTGAAACCCCATCTCTACTAAAAATACAAAAAATTAGCCGGGCATGATGGTGACGGGCGCCTGTAGTCCCAGCTACTCGGGAGGCTGAGGCAGGAGAATGGCGTGAACCCAGGAGGTGGAGTTCGCACCACTGCACTCCAGCCTGGGTGACACGGTGAGACTCCATCTCACAAAAAAAAAAAAAAAAAAAAAAAAAAGATGCTCAATATCAGTAATCATTAGGGAAATGCAAATCAAAACTACAATGAAGTACCACTTCATACCCACTAGGACAGCTCTCTCTCTCTCTCTCTCTTTCTCTCTCTGTCTCTCTCTCTCTCTCTCTCTCTCTCTCTCTCTATATATATATATATATATATATATATTTTTTTTTTTTTTTTTTTTTTTTTTTTTTTTGAGACAGAGTTTCACTCTTGTTGCCCAGGCTGGAATGTAGTGGTGCGATCTCGGCTCACTGCAATCTCCACCTCCTGGGTTCAAGCGATTCTCCTGCCTCAGCCTCCTGAGTAACTAGGATTACAGGCACAAGCCACCATGCCCAGCTAATTTTTGTATTTTTTTAGTAGAGACAGGATTTCATCATGTTGGCCAGGGTGGTCTCAAACTCCTGACCTCAGATGATCCGCCCACCCAGGCCTCCCAAAGTGCTGGGATTACAGGCATGAGCCACAGCACCCAGTCCTATAATTTTTTTAAAAAGGGAAAATAACAAGTGTTGGCGAGGATGTAGAGAAATCGGAACTCTCATACATTGCTGGTGGGAATGTAAAATAGTTCAGTTGCTGTGGAAAACAGTCTGGCAGTTCCTCAAAAAGTTAAACACAGAGTTACCATATGACCCAGCAATTCCACTCCTAGGTATAGATCCCAAGGAATTCAAAACAGATACTCGCCAGGTGCAGTGACTCATGCCTGTAATCCCAGCACTTTGGGAGGCCGAGGTGGGCAGATCACGAGGTCAGGAGATCGAGACCAGCCTGGCTAACATGGTGAAACCCTGTCTTTACTAAAAGTATGAAAAATTAGCTGAGTGTGGTGGCAGGCGCCTGTAGTGCCAGCTACTCAGGAGGCTGAGGCAGGAGAATGGCTTGAACCCGGTAGGTGGAGGTTGCAGTGAGCCGAGATTGTGCCACTGCACTCCAGTCTAGGCAACAGAGCAAGACTCCATCTCAAAAAAGAAAAAAAAACAGATACTCATGCCAGATGCGGTGGTGCACGCCTGTAATCCCAGCACTTTGGGAAGCCAAGACAGGTGGATCACTTGAGGCCAAGAGTTCAAGACCGGCCTGGTCAACATGGCAAAATCCCATCCCTACTAAAAATACAAAAATTAGCTGAGCGTGGTGGCACACACCTGTAATCCCAGCTACTCAGGAGGCTGAGGCACAAGAATTGCTTGAACCCAGGAGGCAGAGGTTGCAGTGAGCCAAGATCATGCCATTGCACTCCAGCCTGGGCAACAGAGTGAGACTCTGTCTCAAAAAAAAAAAAAAAAAAGAGGCTGGGCACAGTGGCTCAAACCTGTAATCCCAGCACTTTGGGAGGCTGAGGTGGGTGGATCACGAGGTCAGGAGATCGAGTCCATCCTGGATAACACGGTGAAACACCGTCTCTCCTAAAAATACAAAAATTAGCCAGGCATGGTGGCACGCGCCTGTAGTCCCAGCTACTTGGGAGGCTCAGGCAGGAGAATCGTTTGAACCCGGGAGGCGGAGGTTGCAGTGAGCTGAGATTGCGCCACTACACTCCAGCCTGGGCGACAAAGCAAGACTCTGTCAGAAAGAAAGAAAGAAAAGAAAGAGAGAGAGAGAGAGAAAGAAAGAGAGAGAAAGAGAGAGAGAAGAAAGAAAGAAAGAAAGAAAGGAAAGAAAAGAAAGAAAGGAAAGAAGCAAGAAAGAAAGAAAGAGAGAAAGAAAAAGAAAGAAAGAAAGGGAAAGAAATTTAAATACATTTACACATGTTCACAGCAGCACTATTCACAACAGCCAAAAGGTAGAAACAGCCTAAATGTCTATCAATAAATAAATGGATAAACGAATTATGGTACATTCATATGATTAAATATTATTCAGCCATAAAATGGATAAACCTTGAAAATATTATGTTAAGTGAAAGAAACCAGACATAAAACATCACATATTATATGATTCCATTTATATGAAATATCCAGAATGGGTAACTTCATAGAAATAAAACACAGATTGGTGGTTGCCAGGGGTTGGGGTGGAGGAGTGAACAGGGAGCAACTACTTAATGGGTAAAGGGTTTTCTTTTGGGTAATGAAAATGTTTTGGGGCCAGGCACGGTGGCTCATGCCTGTAATCCCAGCACTTAGGGAGGCCAAGGCAGGAGGATCACTTGCGTCCAGGAGTTCAAGACCACCCTGGGCAACATAGTGAGATCTTGTCTCTACAAAAAATTTAAAAATTAGCCTGTTGTAGTGGCATATGCCTATAATCCCAGTTACTTGGGAGGCTGAGGTGGGAGGATCCCTTGAGCCCAGGAGGTCGAGGCTGCAGTGAGCCATGATCCCACCACTGCATTCCAACCTGGGCAACAGAGCAAGACCCTTTCTCAAGAACAAAAACAAAACAGAAAAGGTTTTGGAACTGGATGGGGGGTTGGTTGCACAACATTGTGAATTTATTAAATGCCACTGAATTGTTCACTTCAAAATGGTTTATTTTATTTTACTTTATTTTATTTTTGAGACAGTCTTGCTCTGTCACCCAGGCTGGAGTGCAGTGGCGTGATCCCAGCTCACTGCAACCTCCACTCTGGGTTCAACCAATTCTCCTGCCTCAGCCTCCCAAGCAGCTGGGATTACAAGCATGCCACCACGCCCGGCTAATTTTGTATTATTTTAGTAGAGACAGGGTTTCACCACGTTGGCCAGGTTGGTCTCCAATTCCTGACCTCAAATGATCCACCCAACTCGGCCTCCCAAAGTGCTGGGATTACAGGCATGAGCCACCGCACCCAGCCTAAAATGGTTAATTTTATATTATGTGAATTTCATCTCAACAAAAAAGAAAAAAAGAAAGTAACCAACCAACCAACACACCACCCTGCCCAAGGAGAAAGGAAAATGGCCTGCAAGAGGAACCGGACCGGGAGAAAACCACCTGGGGCTGAGTAGCCGGGAGCAGTGTTGTGACCCGAAGCGGAGGGGAGACCACCAGGACCAAGAACCATCATGGGCCTCACATTCTGCTCTTAAATCAACTCTGTGAGATTGGTATTTACCACCCATTTGGGAAATGTGAAGCTAGCAAGGGCTTGGAGGGGCTCTAAATGTCAGGTTCGTTAACTGAGGGGTTAAGTGTCCAGCCCAAGGCTATGCAGCTGGTCTGTGTCAGGACCAAGATCGAGGGCCAGGACTGCCGGGCTCCTCCACAGCACTGGAGATGACATCTGCACTCCACCTCCTGCCTCCCTGGACATGCTTTCTTCTCACAGAATCTCTTCTCTCTTTTTCTTTTTTTTTTTTTTTTAGGCGACAGAATCTCGCTCTGTCGCCCAGGCTGGAGTGCAGTGGCATGATCTTGGCTCACTGCAACCTCCGCCTCCAGGTTCAAGCGATTCTCCTGCCTCAGCTTCCCGAGTAACTAAGATTATAGGCGTGCACCACCACGCCCAGCTAATTTATGTATTTTTAGTAGGGACGGGGTTTCACCATGTTAGCCAGGCTGGTCTTGAACTCCTGACCTCAAGTGATATGCCCTCCTCGGCCTCCCAAAGTGCTGGGATTACAGGCCTGAGCCACCATGCCCAGACAACCTTTATCTTCTCTCTCTTCAAAACTTGGCTCCTAACTTTCCCCTCCCTCCACCCACCCCCCAACTCTGCTCCCAGAATCTTCCGGGATTGGCCTCCTTACCTCGTTCCCTTGAGCACCCTGGTGGGGCCGGGTTCTTGGAGGAGCACTGCTTGCCCCCTGTGGTTTGTGTGAGGAGTCTGACTGGCTTCCTGTCTCCCAAGGCCCTGCGTTCTGAAAACCTTCTTTCGGGAGCTGCCTCCTTTGGAAGGTTGTAGAAACCAGGCAGGTCTTGCACTCTCCCTGCCAACTGTCTTGGATGATGGGGTCCCTTCCCTGACACAGGGTCCCTCGCATTCCTGGGGCCTGCTATGGTGATGTACAAGCCAGGAGGTTTTGCTTGAGCCAGAGAAGAGAGAGGAATTCAGGGACGCTGGGCCATGGGGGAGATTGGGAGGTAAGGGGGGTGAAAGGGAGGGGCACCTCCTCAAATCTAAATGTTCTTATGCTTGATTTCCCCCAAACTCTGGCTCTAAACCTGAACCATGGAACCAAGTAAACATTGGAGTAGAATTTTGAAATCCTCAAAGGAAGAGAACCTTTGCCAAGGCCTCCCCTTTCCAGCCTCTTTGAGAATAAATTGTGGCACATCCCAGGGTCTCTGACTCAGCACATCCCAGGATCTCTGACTCAGCACATCCCAGGATCTCTTGACTCAGCACTGTGGCTTCCCCAGTTCTCCTGCTCCCGTCCCCGAAACGCCCAGTGTCCCCAGGGCCTCAGAATTGGTCTTGGTGGAAAATCTCCGGAAATCTTGAGTCTGGACAAGAGTCCTGTTTCCACTGTGACGTGGTGGTAGATTGGGTGTGGGAATGCATTTTAGGGAGGAGATGGTTCTGACCAGAGTTCTCAGAGCTGCCAGCTCACCCTGGGACTGGGAGGGCAGGCTAGACGCCTCGAGGCCTCCAAAGCAAGAGGTTCTGAATTGGAAGAAGCATTGTGGTGAGATGGCCTGGCGGGGGGGTGGGGGGCCTGGCAGAGGCACTGGGCAGAGAGGGCTGAATGGAGGCAGCTGGGCAGAGGGTCTGGATGGAGGAGCTGAGTCAAGGGGGCTGAGCCAGAGGGGAGGTCCGCAGCCAGGAGGGTTACTGAGGAACGATGGAAGAAGGTGACGGGGCACTGGGGTTGGTGTAGGGGGAGGCAAAAGGCATGGCAGCCCACCCGCCAGCCCTCAGTCCCTTGATATGGCCCCAGAGCAGAGGGTCCCAGAGCCTGGTTGCTGTTGGCCAAACCCGGCTGTGATACCAGATGAACAGAGGAAGTGTTCCTGTTGAAACCCAACAAAACTCTGTGAGACAGACCAAATCAAACTTGCTGAAACAGCCCCTTCCCGCCACTCTCCTCTTATCTTGCCCACCCTCTGCCACCAACCCATCATCTAGACGAGATTTCCTTACGCCACAGTGATGCTGAGCTGTCAGAGGCATGGGAGAAACAGGTGACTCTGGACACCTGTGCCGGACTCCCAGCCAGGGCCACCCATTCTCCAGGTTGGGGGTGGGCAGATAGTGGGAAGGGGCGTTTGCGGTCTGGCTGCTGGGGGTATCACCAGCATTCTCAGGTGAACACCACCCAGAACAAGGCCTAACAGGACGAGGGCAGGGTAGAGTTTGGGTATGGAGCCACCTGAGTCTCGGGTGTGTGCAGACACCCTGGTGTGTGTAAGCACTGACATTCTCTCATGTGTGTGGGAATCCAAGTTAGCAGAGTTGGGGTCCTTAGAGGCTCCTGTGTCCAGTGACTCACACCAGGGACAATCACACCAGGCACAACTCTTCCCTTCTACAACCCTGTTTTTGGAGACTAGGATGTCGAAAACCCTACTTCCTTTGTTCATTCAAAGGAGTGCTTGTCATGGACCAGGCACAGTCCCGGCTCTCCTGTGCTTACATTCCAGGGGGAAGATAGGCAACAGACACCAATACATGGATCATTCTTTTCTATTTTTTTGAGGCTGGGTCTTGCTCTGTCACCCAGGCTGGAGTGCTGTGGCGCGACCATGGCTCACTGCAGCCTCCAACACCTGGGCTCATGCGATCCTACAGCCTCAGCATCCCAAGTAGCTAAGACTACAGGCGTGCACCACCATACCTAGCTAACTTTTTAAAAATGGATTTTTTGTGGAGATGGGGGTGTCACTGTGTTGCCCAGGCTGGTCTTAAACTCCTGGCCTCAAGCAATCCTCCCACCTCAGCATCCCGAAGTGCTGGGATTACAGGCGTGAGCCACTGTGACTGGCTGATACACATAATTTGATGCAGGAGGTGATAAGTAATACGGAGAAAAATAGGCCAGGTGCAGTGGCTCACGCCTGTAATCCCAGCACTTTGGGAGGTCAAGGTGGGCGGATCACGAGGTCAGGAGATCAAGACCATCCTGGCTAACACGGTGAAACCCCATCTCTACTAAAAATACAAAATAGCCGGGTGTGGTGGCGGGCGCCTGTAGTCCCAGCTACTTGGGAGGCTGAGGCAGGAGAATGGTGTGAACCTGGGAGGCGGAGCTTGCGGTGAACCGAGATCGTGCCACTGCACTACAGCCTGGGCGACAGAGCAAGACTCCGTCTCAAAAAAAAAAAAAGAAAAGAAAAGAAAAAAAAAACAAAGTCTATTCCCTGTGCCCCAGTCACAGCCCTGCAGCTGCTGGAAAACAACCACATTGGCCGGGCGTGGTGGCTCACGTCTGTAATCCTAGCACTTTGGGAGGCCGAGGCGGGTGGATTGCCTGAGCTCAGGAGTTCAAGACCAGCCTGGGCAACACAGTGAAAGCCCGTCTCTACTGAAATACAAAAAATTAGCCGGGCTTGGTAGCATGTGCCTGTAGTCCCAGCTATTCAGGAGGCTGAAGCACGAGAATTGCTAGAACCCGGGAGGCGGAGGTTGCAGTGAGCTAAGATCATGCCATCACACTCCAGACTAGGCCACAGAGCAAGACTTTGTCTCTAAAAAAAAAAAAGAAAAGAAAAGAAAGAAAGAAAACAACCACATCTAGAACCTTCTCTGTATCAGGCTAAATACCCCAAACGCCTTCTACCATTCCTACAGGGACAAGAGTGCAAGCCTCTTCACCACCCCAGCTGCCCTCCCCTGGACTCTGCTTGTGTCTGGATAACCACTTGAAAGGGGAGCACAAGCCCCTCAATGGCAGTCAGGCCCAAGAAATAGCCCGCAGGACCCCCAGAGCCCCAGCCCCAGTCCCCAGGTTTCCATCATGCAGCTGGCTTTCCCACCTCCAGCCTTGGCAGCCACTTTATGCGCCTGACTCATCCTAGCCCACAAGAAGTGGGGATCCCCAAATCTTTTCCTCGTGAGCTGCTGCTAAACCACATCTCTCCCAACTCATTCTAAACTTAAATGCCAGGATTTATATTTATCCCAGTAGTTTCATCTGTTCCGAGGCAGATGTCATTCCAGCCTGCCCATGAGGCCTTCCTGACCTGACATCTGCACTCTCCAGATAAGTTATCCCTTAAAGCCTGGTCCTCCTGTCTTTAGGCAGAGCCGGGGACAAGCCCTATGGCTGTCAGAGGGACCTCCTTCCAGGTGGCCTTGCTCCTGTGTGGACCCTCGATGTGTAGCTGCAGAGGGGATCACAAAGCCCCCGAGATGGTGGATGCCTCATGTTCTGACAATCGAGCGGGTCACGAATTATAAAATTGGTTTGAAATCTTATAGATCAGAAGTTCCTGGCCAGGCATGGTGGCTCCCGCCTGTAATCCCAGCACTTTGGGAGGCTGAGGCGGGTAGATCACCTGAGGTCAGGATTCTGAGACCAGCCTGGCCAACATGATGAAACCCCATCTCTACTAAAAATACAAAAATTAGCTGGGCGTGGTGGCGCACGCCTGTAATCCCAGCTGCTTGGGAGGCTGAGGCAGGAGAAACACTTGAACCTCGGAGCCAGAGGCTTCAGTAAACCGAGATTACACCACCGCATTCCAGCCTGGGCAACTGAGCAACACTCTGTCTCAAAAAAAAAAAAAGTTCCCACACCTACATGACCATCAGAATCACATTTTTAAATCTCTGCAACTTCGCCAGGAACACATGGGGAACTTGAAACAACAACAACAACAACAAATTCCCAAAATCCATTGCTCCAGTGTTTCTGAACCAGTCCATCCAGGGCGGAGCCGGAGAATTTGTGGTGTTTTTTAAGCTCTGGCGTTATTGAATCCATACTGGCTCTTAATGAACCCCACTGTCCTTTGTGAACACCCACGAACAATTGCTTCCAGAAATCTAAGTCTCCATGGCTCTTTTCTGAAAGGTCCTCTTTGCGCAGACTGGGACATAATCCTTCTGACCTGTGTGTCTGGTCCTGAGCAGGTTATCAGTTATTCAACCAATGGCCCAATAAAGCTGTGGGGTCGGGGATGAACTGCCAGGTGTCTCCTTAATCAGGGGCCTCTCCTACTCTGGCCTTCCACTCCACCATCTCACCACGGCAGTCCTGCTCCTTGCTCTGCAGGATCAAGAAGACAGGGCAGATTGGGAAGGGAGTGATGCCATGTCCCCTGAAGTTCCACCTCAAACTAGGAGCCCAAACTAGGGTGAGGTGAGGAGGCACCTACCTTGGGTACAACATCTAAGATGGCACCAAAACTCAGGAATCAAGATAGAGAATACTTCAATGCAATATTTTAAAAAATCAAAATGAATACAAAAAAATAATATTTCGATGAACAGAATATCAAAAGTTTATTATGTTTTTTATAGAGGCAAGTTCTCGTTATGTTGCCCACGCTGGTCTCCAACTCCTGGCCTCAAGGGATCCTCCTACCTCGAGCCTCCCAAAGTGCTGGGATTACAGGCGTGAGCCACCGTGCCCGGCCCAAAGTTTTAAAGAAATACAGGTTTAGTCATGGTTCCAAACCATTTCAGAGCCTGAGATACAAGGAAAAAAACAGTAACAGAAACAATGCAGAGAGCAGAGGGGAAAAAAATCTCAAAATTGTTCTAATATCCTCAGAGAGAGAAGATATTACATCCACAAACAAAGAACAGGATGCTTTTTTGTTAAAGAAAAATAAATCTGAAAATAAAAAAGAGCTCTTAGAAATTAACAATACGATAGTAGAGAAAAAAATCAGTGACATTATGAAAATAAGATTGAGAAAATCCTCCAGAAAGAAGAACAACAAGCACACTAACAAATAAACAACAAAAAAATGCAAAAGAGACGCACAACAGAAGAGAGAAGAAAAAATTGAAGGATCAATTCCAGAAATGGACATCTAACCATGAGGAATTGTAGAAAGGAGAAATCTGAAAGAAATAAAGCAAAAACACTTTCCAGAACTGACAAATGTAAGTCTCTTGATTGAAACAGTCCCCCAACGTCCAGCATGGCAAACAAAAACAGCCAGAGAAGCGCATGTCACTGCAATTTCAGAATGCTGGAGTTACAGGGAGTACCCTGAGAGCTTCCAGAAGTCAGGGGAAAACCGGCATACACAAAGGTCAAAAATAAGAATCACACCAAGCCTCTGAACAGTGAATCAGAAGCCAGAAGACAATGGAGAGATGCCTTCAAACTTGTGAAAGAAAACTATTTTCAAGGCCTTGAGCGGTGGCTTACACTTGTAATCCCAGCACTTTGGGAGGCAGAGGCTAGCAGATCACTTGAGGTCAGGAGTTTGAGACCAGCCTGGCCAACATGGTGAAATCCCATCTCTACTAAAAATACAAAAAATTAGCCGGGCATAGTGGCACACACCTGTAATCCCAGTTACTCAGGAGGCTGAGGTAGGAGAATCTCTTGAACCCAGGAGGAGGAGGAGGTTGCAATGAGCCAAGATTGTGCCACTGCACTCCAGCTTTGGCGACAGAGCGAGACTCCATCTCAAAAAAAAGAAAAAGTAAATTATTTTCAATCTAGAATTCTATATTCAGCCAAACCACCAGTCAAATGAAAGGACAGAATAAAGACATCTTCAGACATGCACGTTCTCAAGGGAATTTTTCCCTCTGTGCAACCTTTCCCAGGAAGCTAAACAAACAAAAGGATGAAGCAGGAAAGAGAAGACACAGGGTCAAGGGAACAGGGGATCCAACACAGGAGGGAGACAAAGGGGTTCCCAGGATGAACAGACAGGGAGGCCCCAGGATGGCACCCGTGGTACCAGCAGGCGAGTGGCCGGGTGGGATTGGAGTGCAGGACAGGAGAGAAGTTTCTCGGGCAGATAAAGGAACTGACAGGTTTGACCACCCTGAATTATCTTTTTTTCTTTCTTTTATATTTTTTCAGAGACAGAGTCTTCTTCTTTTGCCCGGGCTGGTGAGGTCACAGCTCAACACAGCCTTGACCGCCGGGACTACAGGGGCAAACCACCACATCCAGATAATTTTTGTTTTAATTTTTTAGAGATGTGGCTCTCACTATGTTGCTTAGGCTATTCTGGAACTCCTGAGCTCAAGCGATCCACCCGTCTGGGCCTCCCAAAGTGCTAGGCTTACAGGTGTGGGCCGCCATGCCCAGCCCACACTGGAAATTACATTTGAGGCTAGGGGACGTGTAGGAAAATGTAGCTACGGTAGGCACAGAAAACTAAGTAAGCAAGGGCAGGAGAGGGGGCCAGGATCCAGGAAGAGCCAAAATCATACAAGAAAAGAAACAATGTTATGACCCTGCCTGGATTAGAAGTGAACACTATGTACATGATCGTCACAGTCCACAACCGAGCACACGGATTGAACAGGAAGACTGGGCAGCAGGGTGAAAGGTTGCTCAGCGGGAGTATACAAAAGCCAAATCTCCCTGAGCCGCAGCAGGCCATGAATAGGTACGGCCTAAAACCAGTGCACAGAGAGGTAGCAGTACAGTATAAGCAAATCCCTTGGAAATATGGAAGTAAACTCCAGAGGAAACAGCCCAGACAGAGCCTTCTGAGAAAGGGAAGGGGGCAGGCCCCAGGGGAGAGGAGGGGCAGGACTGCTGTTTTGTTTTATGATTTTAGCACTATTTAACCTTTTTTTTTTTTAACTGTCAGCACATACTAATTTAAGAAAATAGTTACTAAAATATAAAATAAATCTATACTGAGAAGAAGGTCCTCTTGTTGCTTCTTGCGTCCTAAGAATCCACCCTCATCACTCCCAGCCGCAGGCACCTACACACACAGCCACAGGCACACTCACACTCACACACGCTCATCACAAACACCCACAAACAGCCCACAGTGACAGACAGGTACACATACATAATATACAAAATCATCTGACACAGGTGCGAACCCAGCGTCCATGACACACACACCCATTCCCAGAAACGCACAATTATATTAATAGATTCACCCCCAGACACACCGAGGCTTCCAAGAGCCTCCCGGAAACCCTGAGAGAAGAGCACTCCCTCCAGGCCTCTCCTCCCTGTGCCAGCACCCCAGAACTGCCCCAGGCCAAGGAGGTTGTCTCCAGGAGCTGCACCCTAATTGCTTTCTCTACTCAGCCCCCTGCTGAGTGCCCAGCCGTTAGGCTAAGCAGCCATTAATCCTCTTGCGCCCCAGTCTGTAGATGAGGCAGAAATGGGGTGGGGAAGGGCCCCATCTGGCAGCTGAGATGTGACTCATAATGCCACTGTCAGCTTTTTCTTCCCTAAGTCATGGGAGAGTCCAGTGTCAGGAATGCTGTGGTCAGGCTGTGCATCCTGATACAATCCATTTGATGTCTCTGGGTCCAGGAGGGAGTAGGCAGCCTATGAAACGCTGAGATGCTGTGGTTTTATGACCCAGTCTGGGCCCTGCTTCCATCCCCTCCCCGGGGATTCTTCTCTCCACCCTGTCCTCTAGGGCCAACCCCAAATGATATGTGATTTGCATGTAGGACAAGCACACCTGGGGCAGCTGGTGAGACCTCCCCCACCCCCACTTCGCTCCCCCTCCATGTTCCTCCAGCACTCACCACCACCCTGGTCCTGTTATCTGGCAGCGTGTCCATGGCCAGGGTGCCCCCACCCAGGTCCTGGCTCAGCTGGGTCCTGTCCGGCTCTGACACCTGCCCAGGGCTCTCTCGGGCTCTCCGGTTCCAGCCCCGCACGGTCCCTTTGGCAGCCCATCCAGAGCCTGGGCCCTCATCGTGACCTGGGAGAAGGGGACAGAAACCTGAGTGCCAGCAGTCCGGAATGAAGATCAGGAGGGGAATCCAGCCCAGTTATTCTGCAAGGGCCCCAACACCATGCCACTGTAGACTTTGCAGACACTTGACTGACTACCAGGACAGGAGACACCCAGTGTGTACTGAGAGTCACGTGCCCAGCTCCAGGCCAAGCACTTCGCACATATCCTTTTAATCCTCTTGCCAGCTCTCCGCAGTAGTTAGGATATTCTCCATTTTGCAAACAAGAATCAGAGGCTCAGAGGTTAAAAGTCACGCAGTGGGTTAGGCATGCAGGTAAGTTTCAAACCCAAGCTGATCTGCCTCCAAAGGGTGATTATTCTCAACCTCAGCTATACACTGGAGTCACCTGGACAGCTTCAAAAGTTCCTGATGTCTGGGTCCCACCCTAGAGATCTCTTGTAACTGGTCTATGGTGTAACCTGGGCATTCGATTTCTTTTTTTTTTTTTTTTTTGAGATGGAGTCTCGCTCTGTCACCCAGGCTGGAGTGCAGTGGCCCGAGCTCCACTCCCTGCAAGCTCCACCTCCAGGGTTCACGCCATTCTCCTGCCTCAGCCTCCCGAGTAGCTGGGACTACAGGCGCCCGCTACCGCGCCCAGCTAATTTTTTGTATTTTTAATAGAGACGGGGTTTCACCATGTTAGCCAGGATGGTCTCGATCTCCTGACCTCGTGATCCGCCCGTCTCGGCCTCCCAAAGTGCTGGGATTACAGGCGTGAGCCACTGCGCCTGGCCTCGATTTCTTAAAAGAGCCTCAGGGGAGATTTTGAGGAGTCTTGGACTTAACTCTGCAGGCAAGGGTGAGAACCATTGCCGTTGAGCCTTCCAAACCAGTTTCTTATTTCTCTGGCAGAAATGGCACATAATCCTATTTCCCAGTGGGGTCAGGGGACTAGAAGCCAGAGAGTTCTTTTCGTTCAGGGCTTCTCAACCTCGGTACTATTGACATTTGGACTGGATAATTCCTTTTTCCAATTTTTTTATTGTGGCAAAATACACATAACAAAATTTGCCATCTAACCATTTCCAAGTGTACAATTCAGTAACATTAAATACGTTCCTAATGTTGTATGACCATCACCACCATCTATCTGCATAACTCTTTTCACCTTGTAAAACTAAAATTCTGTACCCGTTAAATAATAACTCCCTATTCACCCCTGTTATTTTATTTTATTTAAGAGATGGGGCCTTGCTCTGTCACCCAGGCTGGGGAGTAGTGGTACGATCATAGCTCACTGCAGCCTCCAACTGCTGGGCTCATGCGATCCTCCCACCTCAGCCTCCTAAGTAGCTGGGACTATAGGCATGCGCCACCATGCCCAGCTAATCTTTTTACTTTTTATAGAGACAGGGTCTCACTATTTTGTTCAGGGTGGTTGGTCTTGAATTCCTGGTCTCAAGCGATTTTCCTGCCTTGGCTCCCAAGGTGCTGGGATTACAGATATGAGCCACAGCGCCCAGCCTGTATCTATGATTTTGACTACTCTAAGTATCTCATATAAATGGAATCATACTATATTTGTCTTTTTGTGATTGGCTTATTTCACTTAGCATAATAAATTCAAGGTTCATTCATGTCGTAGCATATGGCAGAATTGACTTCCTTTTGAAGGCTGAATAATATTCCATTGTGTGGATATACCACATTTTGCTAACCCACTCAACTATCAATGGATGTCTGTTTTGCTTCCACGTTTTAGCTATTGTGAACAATGCTGCTACAAACATGGGTGTACAAATATCTCTTTGAGACCTGGCCTTCAATTCTTTTGGGTATATACCCAGAAGCGGAATTGCTGGATCGTATGGTAATTCTATTTCCAATTTTTTGAGGAATTGTCATACTGTTTTCCATATAAAATGTTTTCCATGTAAAATGGCTGGACCATTTTACATTCCCACCAACCGTGCACATGGGTTCCAATCTCTCCACATTCTTGCCAATACTTGTTCTTTTCTGTTTTTCTTATAGTAGCCATCCTAACAGGTATGAGGTTATATCTCGTCGTTTTTATAAATTGGCATTTCCCTGATGATTAGTGATGCCAAACATCTTTTCATATGCTTGTGGGCCATTTGTATATCTTCTTTGGAGAAATGTCTATTTAAGTCTTTTTCCTGTTTTTAAATTGGATTGTTGGTTGGACTGGATAATTCATTATTATGCGGGAACTGTCCAGTGCTCTGTAAGATGTTTAGCAGCAGCAGCCTTGGCCCCTGCTCACTAAATGCCAATAGCACCACGCTCCTCCCCATCCCAGGCTGTGACAATGAAAAATGTCTCCAAACATTGCCAAATATCCCCTGGGAAATAAAATTACCCCTCCCTTGCCCCATTGAGAACCACTGTTTTACTCCTATCACTACCTAGATACTGTCTAGGATGGCAAATAGGTTTCATATCACATGCCAACTGCAATCCATTCGTGACAGCCAGAGGCACTCCAACTGAGAATGCAAAGGCTCCTCTTGTATTTAGCAGGAAGGACTGTGAAGATCAATAAGCAATGTCTGCCATGGGCACAGGATTGGAAAGTGACTACACACAGGCCATTTCGCAGCCATGCGAACCTCCGTTTCTGGAGGTTGCGAAATGGCCTTAGGTTCCATGATCTCCTCTCCAGTTCCCTCTAGGTTGTTAAATTCATGCTTTTTTTGAGACAGGGTCTCACTCTAGCATGCAGGCTGGAGTGCAGTGGCACAATCACAGCTCACTGTACGCTTGACCTCTCAGGCTCAAGCAATCCTCCCACCTCAGCCTTCTGAGTAGCTGGTACTACAGTTGCATGCCACCACACCCGGCTAGTTATTATTATTTTATTTTGTATTTTTCGTAGAGGCTGAGTTTCACCATGTTGCCTACACTGGCCTTGAACTCCTGGGCTCTAGTGGTCCTTCCACCTTGGCCTCCCAAAGTGGTGGGATTATAAGTGTGAGCCACTGCACCAGGTCTGTTAAATTAGTTCTAACAAAAGGCCAGGCGTGGTGGCTCACACCTGTAATCCTAGCACTTTGGGAGGCTGAGGTGGGTGGATCACCTGAGGTCAGGAATTCGAGACCAGCCTGGCCAACATGGCGAAACCCCGTCTCTACTAAAAATACAAAAATTAGCTGGGCATGGTGGCGGGCACCCATAATCCCAGCTACTCTGGAGGCTGAGGCAGGAGAATTGCTTGAACCTGGGAGGCAGAGGTTGCAGTGAGCCGAGATTGCGCCACTGTACTCCAGCCTGGGCAAAAAAGCGAAACTCCATCTCCAAATAAATAAATAAACAACACAAAAACCATCCTTTTCCACTTCAAAAAGATTTATGCCCCCCAAAGCTGTGGCTTTTATTGTCATTCTAATGGTCACACCTACTATGGATGTATATATGAGAACAGACCATCATATAGGTGGATCTGACATTCCCCACCTATGACCCTCATACATTTCAGGCCCACCCTGTGTCAGATACCTGTCTCAACCTCTGCCTTCCCCCAGCCCACTCCCCAGAGCTCCTGGAGGTGGCTCTCCCTCTCCTAGAGCACCTACGTGTGCGACTATGTGCCTATCTCCCTGGTAGATCTGAGTTCCCCCAGGATTCTCTCCACCTTCTTCAAATTTGGCATGTCCAGCAAACAGCAGGTGCTCCATCACTGCAGAATTGAGGACGCAGTGCATAGGGTAGCTCCTGGGAGCCAGCAAGGACAGAGGTTGAGACCAGGCTTGGCCAGGCCCAGGCCTGGGGCTGAGGCCAGAACTCTGCTGTGGGGCCCTGCTTTGTCATTAGACATTGTATCCAATTAAGTCATTCTTGGCTGCTGGCGCCTACTGGACCCTTGCCGGCCCCCTCTCACTTCTCTGCCCCTAATAGCAACCAGATGCTGCTGGAGAATGTGGGGAGGAGGGCAGTCCCCAGACCCCTTCCCCAAGATGGCCACTGGCTGCCCACAGATGGACCTGAGTCCAGGGCTGGGAAGGCAGCCTGCCCACTGCCCAGGCCCAAGCCAGGGTTGTCTGGTCTCTCTTGGGTGGGGCCCACAGCTGCTTCTGGAGACAGAGCTGTTTGTGCTGGGCTGGTCTGCCCAGCTCCCCAGGTCTTCCTGCAAGCAGCCCCGGGGCCTGGGCAGGAGCCAGAACAGGATAGAGCGGGTAGTGAACAAGTAGAGGGGCTCAGCGGCCCAGAGAGGAGTGTTGGGGATCTTCAGGATTCACAAACCTGGAGCCGAGACAGGAGGCGGGATGGTGGAGGCCTGCAGCATGGGGAAGGACAGGGAGGGGGCCCAGCTGGGGGTGGCCAGGGAAGAGACACTGGGTTGACCTCGACACCCAGTCTTGCCACTCACAAGTTATGGGACCTTAGCCCCATCAGTTTTCCTCTCATTACCTCAGCTCCCTAGTGACTCAAATGGATTTGACGATGGTGCCCACAGTACAGGCTGCCATAAGCGTCAAGTGAGAAACACAAATGAGGTTTTATAGAGAGCTCAGGCCAGGGTAAGAGGTAAAGAGTCCATGAAAGAGGGCAGGGCGAGGGATGGAGAGGGAGCTTGACCAGGACCCTGGCCTACCCTGGCCTAGCCCTGAATCTTACTCTTCCAACCCATACTACATCTGCTTCCTGGCCACCCTTCCTTCCCTGTCGCCTGGGACAGGACGTCATCCCCACGACTCATGAAAGAAGCCAACACAGCTGGTTGCTCACGTGTATGTGCAGGGGCCCACGTGCCTGTGCACAGGCCCACAAAGACTTGCCTGAAAGCCTCGGCCTTCCCATATGTGCTCACACACAAGTTGGACACCTGCCCAACCCTCAGCCACTCCTCACCCCACCTGCCTTCCACTGGAGAGAGCTCCATTTTCCCTGGACCCGTTCCCCGCCTGCATGTGTGAGAGCACCCGCCTGCATGTGTTGCCAAGGAGCTTCTGGAACACAAGCTGTTCATTCATTGATTCACTCACTCATGGCCCCAAGTAGTGTGCAGTCCAGTGGGATGCCATAATAATCACCCTAGTAATAAAAATGATAGCTGACTTTCAGAGAATGCTGCTCTGTGCTAGCACTATTCCAGGGGCTTTAAACACATTCACCCCCTTAATCCCCACAATAATCCCATGAAATAGTTACTAGTTTAAAATCCATTTTACAAATGGAGAAACTGAGGCACAAAGACGTTAAGGAACCTCCCAAGGTCACAGAACCAGTCCATGGCAGGATCTGAACTCAGGCTGGCTGGCTCCAGAGCCTACTCAGAACCACAGAAAGTGCAGTAAAAAGTGACCGACAATCCCCACTGTTTCCCAGGGTGCAGGGGCAGCCCCGGGGTGGGGCTGGCATGTGGGCTAGGTTCTTGGAGGGCCCTACTCAGGCTGCCATTGGGCCTGAACCTGAGAGCTTCCCTGGGAGACTGTGTCCCCCAGCATGCAGGGTACAGCCCAGCAGTGGCGTCCCAGTCCCCTCAGCTGGCACTGGTCCCATTTCAGGGCAATGGGGAATGGGGCTGACTTCAGGAGGGCAGGTTGTGCGGCCCCAGAGCCTGGGCCAAGCCATCCTCATCTCACCCAACACCCAAACTTGGCATCCCAGCCCTGGGCCACCCCATAGCTCAGGTTACCACAGCCTCTATCCTGGGTCAGCCTCCACCCTTAATGCCCTAGAGCTAATCTCCCCCACCATAGCCAGGACAAGCCACCTAGAGGGTGAACTTGATTTCATCTCTCTCCGGCTTCCAGCTCACCTGTCCCTGGCTCATCCTGTCCCTCAGGCTGAGAAAAAGAGGAGAAGAGAAAGCAGGCGAGGGGAGGGGAGGGAAGGGAGAGCATCTTTAAATGCCCTGAGTACCTGAGATACACCGAACTGGAAACACCCTTCCCCTGGAACTTCATTGTAGTATCAGAGCAGTAAAACAACACAGGTTTGGAATCAGACAAGCTAGACGTTGAACCCTGAATCTACCACCTACTAACTACGACATTGGACAAATTACATACACTCTCTAAAACTCAGTTTCCTCATCTGTGAGATGGGGCTGATAAAACATAAACTTGGTAGGTTTGACACTTTAACAAAATCATATACACAGAGCACCCAGCAAGTCGCCCTGCCTTCCCTGGGTTTCACATGAGGACTGAAACCGTCTTCTCAGGGTTAACAAGAATTACATGCCGGGTTCTGGGCAGAAGTATAGGAGTAATTAAGCATTAATCAGGCCGCACTTCGGCCCATTCCTTTTTTTTTTTTTTTTGAGAGGGAATCTCGCTCTGTCACCCAGGCTAGAGTACATTGGTGTGATCTCAGCTCCCTGCAACCTCCACCTCTCGGGTTCAAGCAATTCTCCTGCCTCACCATCCCAAGTAGCTGGGACTACAGGAGTGCGCCACCACACCCAGCTAATTTTTATATTTTTAGCAGAGATGGGCTTTCACCATGTTGGCCAGGCTAGTCTTGAGCTCCTGACCTCAAATGATGCTCCCGCCCCGGCCTCCCAAAGTGCTAGGATTATAGGCATGAGCCACCACGCCTGGCCAGCTTTTATTTAAGAATTGTTTAAGGCCAGGTGCAGTGGCTCATGCCTATAATCCCAACACTTTGGGAGGGTGAGGTGGTGGGATCACTTGAGTCCAGGAGTTAGAGGCCAGACTGGACAACATAGCAAGACCCCATCTCTACTAAAATTTTTTTTAAAGTCTGGACATGGTGGCTCATGCCTGTAGTCCCAGCACTTTGGAAGGCCAAGACAGGAGAATTACCTGAGCCCAGGAGTTGAAGATCAGCCTGGGCAACATGGCAAGACCTTGTCTTTTTTATAATAAAAAAAGGTATTATAAAATTTAATTTATTATTAATAATAAATTTTAAAAAATTAGCCAGGTGTGGTGGTGCATGCCTGCAGTCCCAGCTACTCAGGAAGCAGAGGCAGGAGGATCACTTGAGCCCAGGAAGTTGAGGCAGCAGTGAGCTATGATCACACCACTGCACTCCAGCCTGAACAACAGAGCGAGACCCTGTCTCAAAAAAGAAAAAAAAAAAAAACAAGGATTAAGATGGTTTTCGGATCCTGAATTCCAGCAGAAGGGCCAATTCGAAGACCCTCAGACAGGAACTGATTTTTTTTTTTTTTTTTTTTTTTTTGACACGGAGTCTCGCTCTGTCACCCAGGCTGGAGTGTAGTGGCGCGATCTCGGCTCACTGCAACCTCTGCCTCCCAGATTCAAGCAATTCTCCTGCCTCAGCCTCCTGGGTAGCTGGGATTACAGGCATGTGCCACCACACCCGGCTAATTTTCTTGTGTTTTTAATAGAGACGGGGTTTCACCATATTGGCCAGGCTGGTCTCGAACTCCTGACCTTGTGATCCACCCACCTCGACCTCCCAAAGTGCTGGGATTACAGGCATGGGCCACCGCGCCCAGCCGAGGAACTGATTTAACATGAGAATGCAGTTTCTTTATTTCTTCATGCACTCTTCAACCAATTAACAATTCCCACACCTTGGCCACCCCACCCCAAACCCCATAAAACCTCTAGCCCCAAATGCTGCCCCACGGTGATGAAACTCTTTCTCTGCTGCACCCTCGGTGTTGGTGTGTCAACTTGCTGCACCTTGGGCAACACACCGGTTAGGGTCACAGGACCAGCTTTCAGAGGGGCCAGGGAAGGCTCCAAACCCTAAACTGAAATCCTGCCTCCAAGTTACAAAGCCCCTAACCATACCCTCTCCCTTTCCTCTGGCAGGCAGGGACCCACTGAGGACCCTCACCTGGGGAGAGGGAAGGAGTCAAAGGAAGTGCAGGGAGGGACCACCAGGTAGCAGAAGAGAAGAGGGAGGGAGGGAAGGGGAGGGGAGGGGAGGGGAAGGGAGGAACAGCAAGAAGAGTTCAGCACTCTATGTGTGTCCCTTGAGGGGAGAGTCTGGGATCTGTGCCACCTCTGATATACTCACTCAATCACTCACTCATTCATTCAATACACTTTTATTGAGTCCCAGGCACTGTGCTGGGTGCTGGGGGGACACAAGCCCTGTGCCCAGGAAGAGTCTAGTTTTCTTCATGGAGACATACAAAATGAATCATTTGGTAAGGGCTATGAAGAAAATCAGACAGAGGAAAGGGTTGGGGTTGTTGCTACTCTACACAGAGCCATGAGGTGGGCCTCTCTGAGGAGGGTCCCCTTGAGCTGATTAAGACCTGAATGAGAAGAAGCCAGTTAGTTACCTGTCAATCGGAGGGGACGGCAGCTGGAGTGGGTTAAGGGGTGAATCTGGGGAGAGCTAGAGAAGATGGTGGGATGAGGGAGGGGCTGCCTGACCTCCATAAATTCGCATTTTAGTCTCAGGTTGTTGGAGCCCTAGAGACAATCTGGTCCAACCTCCTTCCCTCCTTTTTTTAAAAAAAGATGGGACCTCACTATGCCGCCCTCACTATGTGGCATGATCATAGCTCACTGCAGCCTCCAGTTCCTGGGCTCAAACGATCCTCCTGCCTCAGCCTCCCGAGTACCTGGGACTACAGGCGCACACCGCCATGCCCAGCTAATTTTTTATTTTAATTTTAATTTTTTTTTTGACAGAGTCTCGTTGTGTTGCCCAGGCTGGAGTGCAGTGGTGCGATCTCAGCTCACTATAACCTCTGCCTGTCGGGTTCAAGCTATTTTCCTGCCTCAGCTTCCTGAGTAACTGAGATTACAGGCATGCACCACCACGCCTGGCTAATTTTTACTAATATACTAGTATTAATAATATTAATAATAATACTAAATATACTAATTTTTGTATATTTAGTAGAGATGGGGTTTCACCATGTTAGCCAGGCTGGTCTCAAACTCCTGACCTCAGGTGATCTGCCTGCCTCGGCCTCCCAAAGTGCTGGGATTACAGGTATGAGCCACCCTGCCTGGCCTAAATCATTTATAGAGATGGGGTCTCACTATTTTGCCCAGGCTGGTCTCAAACTCCTGGTCTAAAGCTATCCTCCCACCTCAGCCTCCCAAAGTGTTAGGATCACAAGCATGAGCCACCATGACTGGTGCAAGCCCCCATTTTACAGACGGGGAAACCTTCCTCAGAGAAAGGAGGAAGCTGTCAGGGTCACCAGTAGTTGGTATTGAGCCTGGCCTCCTGCAGGACTCCCAGGCCAGGATGCCAACTCTCGCTGCCTCTTCTTTATCTGTCATATGCACCTCTGGTTCCATCTGACCAGACTGTCAGTTCCCCGGGCCCCTGCTCTGCACCCCAAGGCCATCTTCCTGTCTGTCAGCCTGGTCTCCCCTGCTGTCTGACTCTATCTTTGGGCCACTCATCTCTCTGCTGCTGCTGTTCTAATGATAGATAAGGTTTCAAGGCTCTACCAAACAAGCCTGTCCATCAGGAGCAAGGGGAGATCTCAGCTACTTCCCAAGGCCCCCCACCAGCCCCGCAAACCCAGAGCCTTGGGGAAGGATGCCAGCATCTCTTCAGGTCCTGCTCCCAGCTGCCCTTCCACTGGTCACAACAACTCCGCCATCAATCAGGTCAGGCTGCCCCTCCTTAGCAACTCTCCCCCAGAATGTCCTTCTCCTACATCTGGCCTCCCCAGACACCCGCTTCCTCCTCATAGGTCCTCCTGCCTGTGAAATCCCGCCTGGCCTGTGAAAAGGGCACCGGACTGGGAGTCAACAGCTGCCGCCTCTGGCTTCTTACAGATTCCTTAAGTCCAACCTCTATCCCTCCTGCTGCAGAAAAAGTGCATTTCTCCTGGCTCAATCTCTGTCAAAGCCAAGAAGACAGGGCGGCCTCTACTTAGAGAAGTGATTCAAGTCTCTGCCTGCCCCACTCTTCCTGGTCTCCTCAACTGTCTACTACCCCAACCCTACTCTGAAGGGGCCGCCCTCAGCCAGGCCCGGGTCTGGACACTATCTCCCAGCCCATCCTTGTTACCTCCCAATTCCCCCTTCCCCAGCCCTCTCCGTGGTTCACACAACCCAGCCAAAGGTTCAGATCCTCCCCTCATAAACTCTGTTACACCCAGAGTTCAGAAGATCACACCAGGTTGAGGATTCAAAGGAGCCCAGAAATTATTCATAACATATCCAACTCTGTCCTGTTTACCTTGATTTTTTTAAAGTATCAGTTACCCATAAAGACCCTAACAAATATGAAAAGGAAAGGCAATTATAAAAGATCCTTCATTATTCCACGCACAAGAGTCAAAGATTTTGCCAACAGCCTCACTTTATAAATGCAAAAATAGGTCCAGAGAGAGAAAGTAACTTGCCTAAAGTCACACAGCAAGTGAGATGGCGGGACTAGAAGCCACGTCTCTGGCCACCCTCTGTGTGGTCTCCCTGAAAATTGGTGGTTCTCACCAGCAGCTTCTCGGTTCGTGAGCTCCACTGCCCTCTGCCCACACTTCCCACTGTCAGCATCCTTCCCCTCCCACCCCCCACATACTCTTCTTCTCAATAGGGACCCAGGTCTGTCTCAGCTACATGCTGGGACCATTAAAGTCAAGAACATTGCCACTGACACTGTGCCTGGTGCCAGCACACCCCTGAGACACAGCAGGTCAACCACAGCACTCGCCTCAACAGCGCCTCCCTCACCCCACCTGAGGGGCACCCATGCCAATGATGCACAGGTCTCTATCTTCTTAATCATCTCTGCTGAGGGGCCAGGCTGCAAATTACCCATCTCCCCAACCCCAGAGAAAGTCTAGGTGCATAGGGGAGAACAGAGACTATGAAAATTATACCATGAGGGATTCCAGGTAGATCTCAGAAAGGACTTCCAGGTGGGAGAGATGAGTTTGGAGAACTGGTAGGGGGGAAGAGGAGTATGCAGAATGGGACGCCTCCCTCCACCCCCTACCCCAGTGCCCCATCTAGAGCCAGAGTAGCTGAAAGCCAAAGGCTGCCAGGGCAAATGGGAGCAGGTGTGAGGAGGGGGACTCTTGAGGCTGGGGGTGCAGAAGCAGCAAGTTGCTTCTTCCTGGGCCCACTGCCTCTCTACTGACACCAAATAGGCAAGGGAAGGTGACCGAATGGCTGCTGCCTTCCCAGGCAGAGACGCTGTGTCCCCACCATCCCCCTGGCTGCTCCCACCTATCCCTAGCCTGGATCAGCTTTGGGGTCGGGGGTGTGGCAGAGAAGAGGAAAAGAAGGCATGGCTGGGGCAGGGGCCTCCCCAGGCTCCCATCTCATCAGAATTCAGCCTTGCCTGGGGTGATCAGGGGTCCTGATGACTCTCCCGCTGTCCCCTTTCAGAGCCCATGGCCACATAGAGCCCCCTCTCCTAAGGTCCCTCCAGTATCCTTCCAGGAGAGAAGGAGAGATCCGGGCATCGGTGTCTCCACCGTCACTCACACACCCTATGTGTTTGGGAAAGTGGGGTCCCTATCCACCTGCCCACAGCCCACAGCGCTCCTGGCCTCCTGCGGACAATGCCCCCCTCGCGGACATCGCCAAGCCCTCCACACCTGCCCATGCCCATACCTGTCTGCCCGTCCCTCCCCGCCCCCGGCCCACCCGGGCCGGCTCCCGCCAGTCCTACCTGCTCCGGGCTGGGGGCTCAGCGCCCGGGCAGCCTCCCTGAGCACCAGCACCAGGAGCCAGAGCTCGCCTCGCATGGTGGGTGCCCGGACCTGCCCCCGGCCTGCTTGCTGCCCCGGTCCTGACGAGGGAGGGGGCCCTGGCTCAGGCTGCGGCCGCGCGGTCCCCGGGGCTGGCGGAGGGGCGGGCGGCGAGGAGACGGCAGAGCGCGGGGCCGGGCGAGCCGGCAGGAGCGGCGAGAGCGCGAGCGGAGCGGGAGGCTGCGGCCTCCGGGAGCAGGCGGGGAGCTGGGGGGGCCGCTGGGTCGGTGGGGGTGGGGGGGGAGCTGGGGCAGGGGGCGTGGCGGGGGGCGCGGCGTCGTTGGGGGCTCTCCCGGCGCCTGCCCTCAGCCCTACCGGAGCGCTCCCCTAGAGCTCCTGCAGCCGCTCCCAAGGCAAGGGGTGCAGAGTAGGGGACAGGGAGGGAGCCCCTCGGGCTGAGAGAACCCCTAGAAGCATCAGCCACCCCGCGCGCCTCACTGAGCTCCTGGCTTCCTTTCCCTCCTCCGTTCCGCCGGGAAAGCTGCAGAGAGAAGGCCCGAGGACTGGACCCCTGGAAGGGACAGGCGCCCCATCCCTGGGTCACGGGCCCCTGCCTGTCCCCCGCCCCCAGCTCCTCCAAGCTCTGCGACTTCCTGAGCTGTTCTTCGGAATTCTGTGCGTCTCTGATGCTTTGTCCTCCAGCCCCCACCCCCAGAAATCTCCCCCTGCAGCAAAGACCCCCAGCTTTTCTCCCCAAGAGGGGCCTGAATCCCACCCGCCTTCCATGACTCCACCTTATCCCTCCACCCCCCATTTCCAGCACCGATTTGCCCCCCAAGCCTAGCAGACGTGAGGGTGGAGGGGGCCTGGCTACCCCTTACTCTGCAACAGTCTGGACCCCTCCCCACGAGTAGGTAACCCAGGCCTCCTGCCTCTCTGGGGCCTCCAGGCCTACTCAGGGCCAGACCCAATCAATCTTCAGAGCCAGCCCCAGACGAGGAAATGGCTCACCCCACCTGCCACCACCTTCTAACAGGCTCTGGGGATAGATAATCTTTTTATTTTTTCTTCCAGGACAGAATAAAAATACCCGCAATGTAGGATATTTAATAGACGGCAAGGAATCAGGTCAGGACACGAAGATGCCTCTTCCCTCCCCTGACCTACTTCGTTCTTGTGACGGCAAGGAGCTGGGGCGCTGGAGAGTGGGAGACGGGGTGAGGGGGCATCCTGGCTTCTAGTGGGCTGGGGCCTAGGGACTAGAAAACCGCGGAGAGGAAGGGTGCGAACACTGAGCGCCACTGGAGAAATTTTCCAGGAGGAGGGATATGGGTGGGGACAGGAGAAGGTACACTGTGGGCTGGAAGAGGCGGATTCCGTGGCACTGAGGTTAAAAAAAAAAAAAAGAAAAGAAAAAAAAAACACCTAAGAAAGGAAACAACTAAAGGCTCTCTAATCTCTTAGAACGCTGGTTCCTCCTTCCGCCGGGCCCAGAGTCCCAGAGACTACCTCCTCCAGCCCTAAACCCAATGTCCCCTTACCGTGGAACAAGGCAAGGCCGGTCTGTAAATTCTTCTTGATGTCTAATTTAAATCCCAACTTGGCGGACTCTCAAACAGAATCAGATAGGCAGCTGCCTCCAGCTGCAGCTACTTGCTGCCCTCAAGTGGCCACGTGACGAGCCACAACCCTCTGGTCCTGCGGGTTTCCTCTTTCCCCGGCCTGCCCACCCCCTGTCTCCGACCTCCTGCCTTCCTCGAGGTCAAGGTGAGAAGTCTCGGGACGGATTCCAGCTCCAGCCCCGGCGTCTTTGCACATTCCTCCATCTGGGGTACCTCGTGGTCTGTCTTACAAGAAGAGCTCAGGCTGAAACATAAACTTGTAAATAGTAGAAGCAAATGTGTAAATTTTAATGTAAGCCTCTAGAACTTGAGACCGTAATCACCTGCAGGGGGTGTGTGTGTGTATTTTGTTTGTTTTTTGAGACAGGTTCTCGCACGTTGCCTAGGCTGGAGTGCAGTGCTGCGATCATAGCTCACTGCAGCTTCCAACTCCTGGACTCAAGCGATGGGGAGCGTATATGAAAACACAGATTTCTGGACTCCACCCTCAAGTTTCTAATTCACCAGGTCTGGGATGAGGCCCGAGCGTACCCAGGTAATGCTGCTGGTCCCAGGACCACATTTTGAGAGCCACTGCTGTTGAATCCCCAGTTCCTTGCAGTCCCTCACTGCTCCTCGTCTGCCAGTAGGAGTAAAAGCAAACAGCTTAGGAAAAATCGACACCCAGGACAAAAACAGTATCTCGAAAAGGCCGAAGAGGGGGCACCCGGATTTGAACCGGGGACCTCTTGATCTGCAGTCAAATGCTCTACCACTGAGCTATACCCCCTCTGCCGACCAATCGACCGCACGTAGTCACTTAGTGGTATTGCTGCGCAGGCGCTGTGTGGCGTTCCCGAAGGAAAGTGGAAGTGGGGTAAGACGTTTACAAGAGATGGAAAAAATACAACTCCCAGAAGAATTACTCACTTGGAAGCAGGGGTTGTTCCCTGAAGCTCTGAGCTGAAGATCCCCACTGGCAGTGTAAGAAAATATATTCCTGGGGTGTGGAAGGAGAAGTCTCTCGAAATATTTCACTTCGGGGGCGTCCCACTCTCCTGCCCTGCAGAAGACCCCTTGCCACGTCTCGGAGCTTCTTTCTCCCTCCCTCATGCTCACGCGGCTTCTCCCGACCTGTCTTCCCCAGCCCAGCCCTTAGAAACTCAGCCTCCTTCCCGCCATGAAAGAGCCAGGCTGACCTGGGGGTGAGCTCGCCTCCGCCCTGCCATTGCGAGGTTGAGCCACCGGTACCGTGTTCCAAGGGTCAGCCCGCAGCTCCTCGCCCTCACTCGCATTGCATTCTACCCTGGGTACACACACAGGCTGAGCCACTGGCAGGGGCCAGGACTCCATCCTCACTCGCCTGCGAAAGCAAAAAGGGTGGCAGCGCTCGAGACTCCCTCCCACTGCATCTGTGCGGGAACTCTTTAGAGGACCTCCGGAGGCCAACAAAACGAGGCAACTCCGGAGCACAGAGGGGGCACCCGGATTTGAACCGGGGACCTCTTGATCTGCAGTCAAATGCTCTACCACTGAGCTATACCCCCTCCACGCCACCACCGTGTCATTAGAGTTAATTTCTATGGAATAGGGGTGTGGTCTTCATTTTCCCTTAAAGTTTTAATCTGAGGGTTGCGTCGGGATACCTACTGAAAAAAACACAAAATACAATGGGAATGGCTAGAACTCCTGAGTTCTTCCTTCATAGCCACGCTTTCGGAAAACCATCTAGATTAAGGAATCTTGGGCCGAGCGCGGTGGCTCACGCCTGTAATCCCAGCACTTTGGGAGGCCGAGGCGGGTGGATCACGAGGTCAGGACATCGAGACCTCCTGGCTAACACAGTGAAACCCCGTCTCTACTAAAAATACAAAAATTAGCCGGGTGTGGTGGCGGGCGCCTGTAGTCCCAGCTACTCGGGAGGCTGAGGCAGGAGAATGGCGTGAACCCTGGAGGCGGAGCTTGCAGTGAGCCGAGATCGCGCCACTGCACTCCAGCCTGGGCGACAGAGCGAGACTCTGTCTCAAAAAAAAAAGGAATATTGGGTCCTCTATATCCGTACCTAGACTCTCCCCCAAATGTCCACTGACTGGCTTGAGAAAAGGACTGTCCCCAGGACCGCCCCAGGTCCAGGGATGTACAGATGAACAGACTGGATCTCCATCTTGTCTCCTGGGCTTTTCCAACCCCAGGGTCGCTCCTCCCCTTCTCTCAAACCAAAAGCCAGTTTGAGGAACAGACAGAGGAGAAGGCTGAAATAAGAGGTAAGCATTTTTCAATAGCATTTATTACAGCCTTATAAAAATCCTAATACAGTATTTTTTTTAAATCCTGGCCGGGCGCGGTGGCTCGCGCCTGTAATCCCAGCACTTTGGGAGGCCGAGGCGGGCGGATCATGAGGTCAGGAGATCGAGACCATCCTGGCCAACATGGTGAAACCCCATCTCTACTAAAAATACAAAAAAATTAGCAGGGCGTGGTGGTGCGCGCTTATAGTCCCAGCTACTCGAGAGGCTGGGGCAGGACAATCGCTTGAACCCGGGAGGCGGAGGTTGCAGTCAGCCGAGATCGCGCCACTACTGCACTCCAGCCTGGGCGGCAGAGCGAGACTCCAACAACAATAACAACAACAACAACAACAAAATCATTACACAAAGACAAACAAAATAAGCAGCCCCTTTAGGAATCTGGTATATTTGGGAGGAGTGGCATTCACATTGGAAGGACACTAGAAGTAAAGGGTATGCTGTGGGGTGGCTTAAAGTCCAAGAGCTGTGGTCAGAGTCAGCATCTCAGAGGGAATGGGAAGACGAGGAGAAGTGGAATCCCTGCAGTGCAAAGGGCTGTCCCTATCTGGGACGTCCTGTCCTCCTCCATTTCCCCTTCCAGTTTTTGCCTCTGCCCTCCTCCCCTTGAGCCCACCTTCTTCACCTTGCTAGAATCTCCTTTGCCCAAAGGGAATGGGACAAAAATGGCTGAGGGGCTAAAAAGCCTGAGGGTGGAAGGAGGTTTGAGGAAATGAGCAATTCCACGGGTCTTTTTTTTTTTTTTTTTTTTTTTTTTTTGAGACGGAGTCTCTCTCTGTCGCCCAGGCTGGAGTGCAGTGGCGCGATCTCAACTCACTGCAACCTCCGCCTCCCAGGTTCAAAGGATTCTCCTGTCTCAGCCTCCCGAGTAGCTAGGATTACAGACGCCCGCCACCACGTCCGGCTAATTTTTGTGTTTTGCTTTGTTTTGTTTGAGACGGTGTCTCGCTCTGTCACCCAGGCTGGAGTGCAATGGCACAATCTCGGCTCACTGCAACCTCCACCTCCCGGGTTCAAGCAATTCTTCTGCCTCAGCCACCCGAGTAGCTGGGACTACAGGCGTGCACCACCACCAAGCTAATTTTTATATTTTTAGTAGAGACAGGGTTTCACCGTGTTAGCCATGCTGGTCTCCAACTCCTGACCTCAAGTGATCCTCCCGCCTCAGCCTCCCAAAGTGCTGGATTATAGGCGTGAGCCACCGCGCCCAGCCTCAGGGGTCTCTTAATCTGCCCCCCCAACACACACACACATTATTCCTACGGAGAGACTGAGGGTTGAGGAGAGGGAGAGAGTTCCACTCCCTAAATCTGCAACATATCCAACATTTCCCTGACGTCTCCAAGAAGGATGCCTGCGGCCATGGAGTGAGGAGCAGCTTCTTCTGCTGTGCTGTCTGCAGGAATCCAAGGTATGCAGTCCAGCTTCTCAGCAACGGGTTGGGAGAATGGTGTCAATCTCACTGTCCATAGCAGCCACTGCTCCCACTAGAGAACCATAGAAAAGTAATAAATAGCCACTTGATTTTCCACCCATGTTGACCATGCAAAACCCCAAAGTTTCTGGTTGACCTCAGACTGGAACATCAGTTAGCAGAGGCCTGAGATTCCATCCACTGGAGTCCGGCAGGCAGCCTGCAGGGAGGAAGGAACAGGAGGGGGTCAGCCTATCCCAAGAGAATGATGGCCTTCAAGTCTCCAGCCCTTGTCCAGATCGGACTGGGTGCAGGAACCAAAGTTACATCCAATAATTCAATTAACAGAGATGAACTGGCTTGAGTATCTGCTGTGCATCAGGTACTGTGCAAGGCTCTGGAGTTACTGGTGAAAAAGCAGACATGCCCCTGATGCTTACTGTCTAGTAGAAGAGATGGATACTAAATAAATGGTCAGACACATAATTCTGTAATTACATACTGTGATAAAGGAAATATACAGAGGCCTCTGGATGCCTGAGAGTCAGGGAGGGCTTCTCTGAGGAAGGAGCCTGGAGACTCACCTTGCTGGGCCCCTTAGCTGTGTCTCTGGGCAAGGATTCTTCACGGTGATCTGTGCCAGAAAGTGGTTCCCTACGCAAGTTCCCCCATTAGATTGTAAGCAACTCCGGCGCATGGGTGGAGTCTTGGTCATCTCTGTATCATCCTCAGCCTTGGTCTGGCACCGCACAGGGAACATGAGGGGTACTTAGAAAATGCTGATTGGGCCAGGCGCAGTGGCTCACGCCTGTAATCCCAGCACTTAGGGAGGCGGAGGCGGGTGGATCACCTGAGGTGGGGAATTCGAGACCAGCCTGACCAACATGGAGAAAGCCCGTCTCTACTAGAAATACAAAAATCAACTGGGCATGTTGGCGCATGCCTGTAATCTCAGCTACTTGGGAGGCTGAGGCAGGAGAATCGCTTGAACTCGGGAGACGGAGGTTGCAGTGAGCTGAGATCATGCTATTGCACTCCAGCCTGGGCAACAAGAGTGAAACTCCACTAAAAAAAAAAAAAAAAGAAAAAAGTGGCCGGGCGCAGTGGCTCACGCCTGTAATCCCAGCACTTTGGGAGGCCGAGGTGGGCGGATCATGAGGTCAGGAGATGGAGACCATCCTGGCTAACACCATGAAACCCCGTCTCTACTAAAAATACAAAAAAAAAAAAAAATTAACCGGGCGTGGTGGCTCACGCCTGTAATCCCAGCTACTCGGGAGGCTGAGGCAGGAGAATGGCGTGAACCTGGCAGGCAGAGCTTGCAGTGAGCCGAGATCGCGCCACTGCACTCCAGCCTGGGCAACAGAGCAAGTCGCTGTCGAAGAAAGGGAAGGAGGGAGGGAGGGAGGAAGGAAGGAAGGGAGGGAGGGAGGGAAATAAGGGAGGGAAAATGCTGATTGAACTGACTGTGGGTTGTGGAAGAGGGTTCCCCTGACCCAGGGGGTGGCAAGGACACTGCTAGAAACATGTGGTCCCTTGGACTGACTTGCCTAAAGTCTCCCCTTCTTCAAAAAACACATCTGCACCAGGCGTGGTAGCTCACTCATGTAATCCCAACACTTTGGGAGGCCGAGGCAGGAAGATCGTTTGAGCTCAGGTGTTTGACACCAGCCATGGGCAACGTGGCAAAACCCTGTCTCTACAAAAATACAAAAATTAGCAGGGCATGGTGGTGTGCGCCTGTAGTCCCGGCTACTAGGGAGGCTGAGGTGGGAGGATCGCTTGAGCCCAAGAGGTTGAAGCTGCAGTAAGCCATGTTTGCACAACTGTACTCCAGCCTGGGGGGTGACAGAGGGAGACCCTGCCTCAAAAAAAAAAAAAAAAGATACCTGTGTGCCCAGCCTGCCATGATTCCACTTGACAGGTAAGAGGAAAGGGAAATTTTCCAGGCCTGATGTAAGGCCCTTTCTATGTGGCCCAGCTCCTTCAAATCCTCCAGGTGATTACTTAATAGCTACCTGCTTAGTGTCCCTTGTCAGATAACTTACCTAAAATTGCAACATTCCCTCCGCACACCTCCACTCTCCTTTTTCTTTTCTTTGTTTTTGCTTTTGGAAATGGTGGTCTGGATATGTTGCCCAGGCTGGACTCCAACTCCTGGCCCCAAGCCATCCTCCTGCCTCAGACTCTCCAGTAGCTAGAACTACAGGCATGAACCACCATGCTGGCCCAATCTCTGTTTCTTACTCTTTATTCACCTTATCATTTATCACTTTTTTTTTTTTTTTTTTTTGAGACAGGATCTTGCTATGTCACCCAGACTGGAGTGCAGCAACATGGTCAGAGCTCAGTGCAGCCTGGAACTCCTGGGCTCAAGTGATTTTCCTGCCTCAACCTCATGAGCAGTTAGGAATACAGGTGTGTGCCACCACATCCAGCGTTTTTTTTTTTTTTTTGGTTTTTTTTTTTTTGTAAAGACAGAGTCTCGCTCTGTTGCCAAGGCTTTTCTCAAACTCCTGGGCTCAAGCCGTTTACCATTTTCTTTCTTTCTTTTTCTTTTCTTTTTTTTTTTTTTTTTTGAGATGGTGCTTCACTCTTGTTGCCCAGGCTGGAGTGCAATGGTATGATCTTGACTCACCGCAACCTCCGCCTCCTGGGTTCAAGCGCTTCTCCTGCCTCACCCTCCCAAGTACCTGGGATTACAGGCATCTGCCACCACACCCGGCTAATTTTTGTATTTTTAGTAGAGACGGGGGTTTCTCCATGTTGGTCAGGTTGGTCTCGAACTCCCGACCTCGGGTGATCTGCCCGCCTTGGCCTCCAAAGTGCTGGGATTACAGGCATGAGCCACCGCGCCCCGCCATCATTTTCTAATTGACTATGTATTTTTCTTGTTTATCATCTGCCTCCCCTACCAGAAAGTAAGCTCCATGAGGGCAGGGATTTTTGTCTGTTTTGCTCCCTGCTGTTTCTCCAGTGCCTAGAACAGTACCTGGCACAAAGGAGGTGCTCAAGAAAGATTTGTGTACTGAATGGTGTCATTTACTCTACAGAAACTCTAGGAGGTATAATGATCCTCTTCCTTACAGATAAGAAACTGAAGTCAGAGTGAGTCAATGATTTCTGCCTGGAAGGCTTGTTCCCCAGGTCTCCCCGTGGCTGTCTCCTACTCTTCACTCAGGTCTCAGCTCAAAAGTCACCTCTTAAGAGAGGCCAGCCCTGACCACCAGAACTAAATCAGACCTATCCTTCTCCCCTCCATTTCTGGTAACCAGTGGGATTCTTCACATCACTTCTCAGCACCTAAGTTATTGCGGCCAGGTGCGGTGGCTCATGCCTATAATCCCAACACTTTGGAAGGCCGAGGCCGGTGGATCACCTGCGGTCAGGAGTTCAAGACCAGCCTGGCCAACATGGCGAAACCCCATCTTTACTAAAAATATAAAAATTAGCCAGGCGTGGTGGCGGGCACCTGTAATCCCAGCTACTCAGGAGGCTGAGGCAGGAGAATCGCTTGAACGTGGGAGGCGGAGGTTACAGTGAGCTGAGGTCATGCCATTGCACTCCAGCCTGGGCAACAAGAGCAAAACTGTCTCAAAAAAAAAAAAAAAAGAGAGAGAGACATTATTGCGTTTAGGCGGAGTGCTACCTCTTTCTCCACTAGAACAAGCCCCTGAGAGCAGAGATGCTGTCTGCTCGTGGCTTACCCACCACATCTCACCTGTGGGGAGATGCCCAATTGGCTTGGCCCAGGAGCCAACTGTGAACCAGATTCTCACAGGAGAGAGGCAGGAGAAGGGTTCTGATGGTCAGTCATCCATTGGTTCAGCCAGGCCCTAGAGATCCAGGTAGAGCAGCCACTAACCCTTCCCTGGTGAGGGCACAGCAGCCTTGTATATGCCACGAGTGGTCTTTGATGGTGCTGAGAGTAAGGAAATGGGAGATCCCCACCATCCTCATGGAGTCCTTCACGTCCTGCTTATTGGCAAATATCAGGACTGAAGCATCCCGTAGAGCCTGTGGACAGAGGAGCCCAGCCCCAGTCAGCCTGCTAGTGCCCAGCCTTCCTTCCTACTGCCTCACAGGCGCTCTCTGGCTCCCTCTCCAGCTGTCCCAGGAAGAGAGGCCCATGCCTGGATGGGGCAGAGATGGGGGCCCTGCCACAATGGTAGCAACCATACCAAATGACATCAGCAGCTCAAGGAAAGCCTCTTTATGACAATCCCACAGGTGGGAATTGATGATCCTCCTCATTTTATACTTGGGGAAACTGAGGATTAGAGAGGTGAAGTCACTTGTCCAAAGTCCTACAGTGAATGAAAGATGGAGTTAGAACTTGAACCAGCAACTCTGGCTTCTATAGTCAATTGCACTGAGGGTACTGACGCCCTTCATCAGGCACAAACCAGCCCTCCTCATGCTGCTGGTATAGAGGCTCTCAGAAACTGGGACAGCAGGAATGAATCTCAGAGAAGCTAAGTGACCAGCCTGAGGGCACACAGCTAGTACCACTGGGCCCTCTCCCAACTGCAAGGGGCTTACCTCATGGGCCAGCATTTTATATAGCTCCTCCCGAGTGGTCAGCAGCCGATCCCGGTCCGTGCTGTCAATCACAAGGATGATAAACTGGGCAGCAGAGGGGAGCCGTGAGAGACAGGCTTTCTCTTTGGTAAATGTGTTTCCTGCCCACTTTGTTTCCCCACTGGTCTCTGCACTGCCCAGATGCCAGCCCCAGAGAAATGAAAGCATGCAGCCTCAAGATTTCACCACCCTGCTTCCATTATAATTGTCTTTTTTTTTTTTTTTTGAGGCGGAGTCTCGCTCTGTCATCCAGGCTGGAGTGCAGTGGCGCAATCTTGGTTCACTCCAACTTCTGCCTCCTTAGTTCAAGCGATTCTCCCACCTCAGCCTCCCAAGTAGCTGGGATTACAGGCGCGTGCCACCACACCCGGCTAATTTTTGTATTTTTGGTAGAGACGGGGTTTCGCCATGTTGGCCAGGATGGTCTCAAACTCCTGATCTCAGGTCATCTGCCTGCCTCAGCCTCCCAAAGTGCTGGGATTACCACCAGGTGTGCTGCCACACCTGGCCTATAATTGTCTTTTCTATCCAGACATGGGAATAGCACACCTCTGACTGTGTGGCAGAGGCTGAGCTACATAAGCACTGGGTGTTCATGACTCCATTTAGGCCTCACCACAACCCTGTGGACTTGGTACTGTTAGTATCCCCATTTTACAAATGAAGAGACTGAGGCTCAGTGAGGCTGTGTATCTTGCTCTTGACCACACAGCTGGTGAGTAGCAGTGCTGGAAATGGAACCCAGCTCTGTCTCAGTCCAGGAATTAAACCACTGAATTCTACTCCTGCTGGAGTAAGAAAGTAAGGCCCCTAGAGAGAAGGGGCCTACCCATCCAGTGCATCAAACAGAAAGCTGCCAGCAGCTGCCAGGAAGTATTCAAACACGTTAACAGGCAGGCACTGCACTGTGTTGAGTATCTGACACATATACATTACATATTGGTTTGTTATTTAATTTTCACAACAACTTAGGGAGATCATTATATATATGTATATATAAAACTTTTTTTTTGAGACAGAGTCTTGCTCTGTTGCCCAGGCTGGAGTTGCAATGGCGTGATCTCGGCTCACTGCAACCTCTGCCTCCCAGGTTCAAGCAGTTCTCCTGTCTCAGCCTCCCGAGTAGCTGGGATTACAGGTGCCTGACACCATGCACAGCTAATTTTTGTATTTTCAGTAGAGGTTGGGTTTCGCCATGTTGGCCAGGCTGGTTTCGAACTCTTGACCTCAGGTGATCCACCCGCCTCGGACTCCCAAAGTGCTGGGATTACAGGTGTGAGCCACAGGAACCGACCATTATAATCTCTATTTCACAAGTTGGGGAACCAAGGCTCAGAGAGGTTACATGACAGTCTGATATCACATGCCTGCCTTGGAGACCCTTCAGCCCTGGTGCCCTCCTCACCTCAGTGTTGGAGTAGTATGTGTTCCAGATAAAGCTCAGAGCCTCAGGTCTCACTATGTCCCACATGAAGAAGCAGGTCTTCGGCAGAATGATCTCCTCCACGTTGCTGCCAATGGTGGGACACATATGGACCACCTCATTGGTCAAGCTGGGGAGGTAGGAGTGGGCACCAAGAGCTCAGTCCAGCCTACTCCCAACTCTGGCCCCCAAATGCTCTACTCCCGAAGCAGTCTGAATCTAACTCAGAACAAGTCCACTCAGGCTCACCAAACACCTGCTCGGAGCCAGGCCCTGTGCTGGGCCCTGGGGAATGAAGACAGGAGTGAGACCAAGCCCTGCCCTGGCTTGGACCCCAGAGAAGGGAAACATCTTAGAGGAGGCGCCTCAAACTTTATCTCTTTTTTTCTTTTTATAGAAACAGGGTCTCACTGTGTTGCCCAGGCTTACCTTGAACTCCTGACCTTGGGCTCCTGTCAAGAGAACCTCCTGCCTTGGCCTCCCAAAGTGCTGGGATTACAGGCACGAGCCACAAAGCCCAGCCTCCTCAAACTTTAATATGCAGTTGAATCACCTGAGAGTTTTGTCAAAATGCAGATTCTGACCCAGTGAGTCTGGGCGGGGGTCCAGGGTTTTGCCTTTCTTTCTTTCTCTCTTTCTCTCTTTCTTTCCTTCTTTCCTTCTCTCTCTCTCTTTCTTTCTTTCACAGAGTCTCACTCTGTCGCCCAGTCTGGAGTGTAGGTACGATCATGTCTCCCAGGTTCAAGCAATTCTCCCGCCTCGGCCTCCTGAGTAGCTGGGATTACAGGCGCACGCCCCCACGCCCGGCTAATTTTTGTATTTTTGTAGAAACGGGGTTTCGCCATGTTGGCCGGGCGAGTCTCGAACTCCTGACCTCAAGTGATCCATCCACCTCGGACTCCCAAAGTGCTGGGATTACAGGCATGAGCCACCGCATCCGGCCACAGTTTTGCTTTTTTTTTTTTTCCCTTGAGATGTAGTCTCTCTCTGTCGCCCAGGTTGGAGTGCAGTGGCACAATCTCAGCTCACTGCAACCTCCGCCTCCCTTTGTCGCCCAGGCTGGAGTACAGTGGCGCAATCTCAGCTCACTGCAACCTCTGCCTCCCGGGTTCAAGTGATTCTCCTTCCTCAGCCTCCAGAGTAGCTGGGATTACAGGCATGTGCCACCACGTCCAGCTAATTTTTATATTTTTTTAGTAGAGATGGGGTTTCGCCATGTTGGCCAGGCTGGTCTCGAACTCCTGTCCTCAGGTAGATCCACCCACTTCAGCCTCTCAAAGTGCTAGGATTACAGGCGTGAGCCACCTTGCTCAGCCCTTTGTTGTTGTTGTTGTTGTATTTTTAGTAGAGACGAGGTTTCACCATGTTGGCCAGGCTGCTCTTGAACTCCTGATCTCAGGTGATCCGCCCGCCTCGGCCTCCCAAAGTGCTGCGATTACAGGCACTTTGAGAGCAACCGCGCCCGGCCATGGTTTTGCATTCCTAATAAGCTTTCAGGTGATGCCTATGTGACTGGTCTGTAGACCACACTTTGAGGAGCAAGAGTTTAGAAAAATGAGACAGACACAGTGAGGGACATCAGAGAGGTGCTTTGTTTAAAGTGACATAGAAAATATACACATGCTTTTATATGTAAATAATGCTTCTGAAAAGTTACGCAAAGTTACAATAGGAGGAAAACTAGGAGCCAGAGGCAAGAAGGAAACTTACTTTTCACCGTGTATTCCTCCATTGTTTGAAATTTTCCTTTATAATTTTTTAAAATCATTACATGTATTACTTTTTCATGGAAAAGCTTCTCCTAAGTAAAGTACTTTGGAGGCTGTAAAATGGGAGAGGTGCCATCCAGAGAGCGAATATCGGGGAAAGCTGCGATCGGTATTTACTCAGAACCACCCATATGTGCCAGGCTTGCTAGACCAGGAGCTACAGAGCCTCAGTGAGCCTTTGGGTTTGAAGAAGGGGAAGAAAGTTAACTGGCAGAGGGGACGGGGTGAGAAAGGAGGGACCTGCCGCTAGAGGGAGCGAAGAGCAGGGAGGCAGTTTGGGACACTTGGCAGGCCTGGAGCTGGGTTTGGCAGGGGCCCCGGGAAGATGGAGGAAAGCAGTGGGAGTTAGGGTTGCCTGTACGGTGCAGGATTTGAATGGCAGACCGAGGAGCCGCAGTACTAGGAAGGTCCAAGCAGCGTGCCCAATCACTCCTCCGGACTACAGAGGAGCCCGGGAACCCAGGGAAGAGCTCCAGTGATTGGTCCCCCTGCCTGTCAGTCTGGTGGGAGGCCCAGCCCTCTACCCTCCCCGCCCGAGAGTCACTTACAACCGGTAGAGAATGGTGGTCTTTCCTTCATTGTCCAGTCCCACGATGATAACCATGTGCTCTGGAAGCCTCGGAGGAAGGGCAGCGTCAGGGCCAAGCCCGAAGACCAAGGGACTGTGTGCCCCCACCAGACCTCCCAGGAAGGAGATAGCGCTCCCCGCAGGCTGGGGACCTCTGCCCACCGTACCGCGTCTGCTTCCCACCCAACTCCGACACCTGCCCCACTCCGGGACGGTGGAGAAGACAGCTGAGCCCCCACCTCCCTTCACATTCTAGAAAAGTGTCTGAAAGGCCTAGGGCGCTTCTGGGCTTGCCAAGAGACGGTGTCTAGAGAAAGAGTCTAACGCGAAGTCACAATCGCAGGACACTCGCAGCAGCCCCCCATCCCCGCCGCTGGCGCCGTTTAGCGGGGAGAAAGGAGGCTCGCCCAGCTTTGCGTCCTGGGGCGCACCGAAGCGCCGGGACCCAAGAGGAGCAGGCAGGGACGGGGGCAGGGGAGGCCGCGGGGCAGTCGAGGAGCGCCCATATACGACCCTCGGAGCCCGAGGTACCCCCGTGCGTCCGACCACAGATCAGAGGAGTCCCAGAAGAGAGCGAGATCAAAGCGCTCGCTTGGATGCCCTGTGCGTCCCTTACCCTGGTTCCCGAAGATGCTCATTAACTTGGCGATCAGCTGTCCCATGGCACTTCCCGGGCCGGACAGGTGCAGGAGGGCTCAGCGGCCTCAGGAGCGGAGTTGGCCCTGGTACTCGGAGCTCCGCTCCCCCGGGAGGGTCTGGCGGATTTTGCCTATGAAGTTAGGGAAGCCCCACGCGTCACCAACCTGACCTGGGAACCCTCTGGGACGCTGGCCCTTCGTGGGCGCTATGGACACCCCAGTGACTAAGGGCTGCCTGTCCCGGGCCCGAGAGGTGCAAGGAATATGGGGGTTCCAGGCTCCAGCCCTCCCCCTCGCCCTGCGAAAACTCCAGAGTTCTCCGGGTGGACTGCTCCACTACCGCAAATCAGGGGAGACTCAGCACTGCGCGCGGAACAGGATCCCAGCTCTCCCTCCTCTGAGTGCCATGTCTAGGGCACTAGACTGAAGCAAAACCCCAGGCGACCCACTTTCTGTACCTACCAGCTGTGTAGTACAGACAGGGCTCACCGATCCTCTCTGAGCTGGGAGAATATTCCAACCCTCCACAGATGTGCAGTTGGTTCACTAGCGTGGGTCTTGTGGGCCCACTCAAATTGCATTCCCCTGGGGAAGGGCAGGGTCTCCCCTTGATGCTTGGCAACTTCTAGGATAAATCAGTACTCCTACAATTCACAGACAAACCTACTGCCCAGGCACAGCTTCCTGATCCCCAAAAGTGGGCGCCTGAAGACAAGGATGGAGCATGAAGAGAGATCGGCCGGCTGGAGACCCTGCAGAGAGGCCCCAGATACCTGGCAGAGGAGTACGTGGGCCAACAGAGAACCAGGAGGCAAGGCCTGAGGAGGGAATGGAAGGAGGAGTTTCCTGCTGTTGCTTGTGAATTTCTTTCTTTGCTTAAGCTGGGGGGAGAAAAAAAAAAACAGATAACAAAAGGAGAAGTCCAAAAGGCAACGTGCCCTCAGGCTGCAGGAATGGTTAGCAGGATATCCAGCCAACACACCAGGGAGCCAGCTCCTTCCACCCCACTGTACTGCCTTCCTGCAGCCTCCACTAAGATAACAACCCTCCATTAAGGTAACAACTTTCTAACTGGTCTCCCTGCCTCTACCTCTCCTTTCCCAAGGCATCCTCTCCATGGCCCCTATTAACCTTCCTAAAGCACAGCTCAGGGTCTGTAACTCCCCCAGCTCATAGATCTTCAATGGCTCCCTATTGCTCACTGGATTCAGATCAGTCTCCACTTGACATTCAAGAGCTTCCACGAACAGCCCCCACCTGCCTTCACAGGTTTATCTCCCAGGCTCTGTATCTACTGGTTCCTGCCTACACATGCCTGGCTCTTTCTGATGGTGCCTTTCCTTCTGCATTTCCTCCTTGAGTGCCTTTCACCTTCTCAGAAAGAATGCCTGAGACCCATTAGCTGCCCTGCCGTAAAAGCCACCTGCTTCCCCAGCCCTGAGTTGGTTCTCCAGCCACATGGGGCTTCTCCCTACACTGGGATTATAGACAGGCAAGTCTGTTTCCTCCCATCAACTGTGAGTACCAGGGTGGGATTCATATCTTGTTAATCAGCATATGACCTCCCCCCCAGCCCAATCACTCCCTGCCTGGTCCAGAACCCTGCACACAGGATGAATGTGTTGCTGTCAGACTGATGTAGAATGAGTTAAGCTACAGCCTGAGAAATGGCACTTGGAGTATTAAAAAAGGAATGTGAACACAAGTTTAAGAGGATTGAGGAAGGCTGGGAAGTTTGCGGGAAGAAGAAGGAAAATAGCTCACTAAATACAGACTTTCATCCCACCCAGCTTGGTGCCCAGAGTTAGAAGGATAGAGTTGACTGCCAGAGCCCATCTGGGCTGATTGCATTTCAGCCTTAGGAGAGAAGGAGCCAAGTCTGGGGCTGGGGGGTGGGGCAGCAAGGGTGCTGAGGGAAGCAGCAGTGTCTTAAGCATTTTACCATCTGTTTCCTGGGGTTAGTGGGATGGGGGGAGGAACATCTTAGTGCATGCTGCCCTCCCCACCTCCTCTTTGCAGAATTGAAAGTAACACTCTGCAAGCTGGAAACACATTCAGTAAACAGACAAGGAGAGGGCATCTCTCTGAGCATACTCTGGCTCTGGAAGCTGCCTGATTAAAAAAAATAATAATTAAAAGAGAAAAGAAGAAAAAAAAAAAGAAAATAGAAAAACAGACGAGAAGATCTGCCTCCACTTTGAGGCCCAGGACCTGGATCTTAAGAAGCATTCATTCGTTCATTCATTCATTTGACAAATATGAGCCAGGAAATACATGAAGTAGACAAAACAGACTTAGTCCAGGTCTTTATGTTTTTGTTTTGTTTTGTTTTGTTTTTTGAGACAGAACCTTGCTCTGTCACCCAGGCTGGAGTCCAGTGGCAGGATCGCGGCTCACTGCAGCCTCAACCTCCCAGGCTCAAGTGATCCTCCCACCTCAGCTTCCTGAGTAGCTGGGAGTAGAGGTGAAAGCCACCACTCCCAGCTAATTTTTTTTTTTTTTTTTTTTGTAGAGATGGGCTTCGCCATTGGTCTCCAACTCCTGGACTCAAACAATCTCCCGCCTCAGCCTCCCAAAGTGCTGGGATTACAGGTATGAGCCACTGCTCCCATTCCCAGTCTGGGTCTTTATGGAGCTTGTGGTCTAGAGAGAGAGACAGATACACACACACACACCCCTCTGAGAGACAGTAGGAAGGCCTGATTTAGAAGGAAAGCAAGGCACCCTTCTCTGAAGAAAATGAGAGGTGAACCTAGCTGGACTTCCTGGGTCGAGTGGGGACTTGGAGAACTTTTCTGTCTTACAAGAGGATTGTAAAACGCACCAATCAGCGCTCTGTAGCTAGCAAGAGGATTGTAAAATGCACCAATCAGTGCTCTGTAAAAACACACCAACCAGTGCTCTGTAGCTAGCAAGAGGATTGTAAAATGCACCAATCAGTGCTCTGGAAAATGCACCAATCAGCACTCTGCAAAACGCACCAATCAGCAGGATCCTAAAAGTAGCCAATCACAGGGAGGATTGAAAAAAAAGGGCACTCTGGCAGGGTGCAGTGGCTCAGGCCTGTAATCCCAGCACTTTGGGAGGCGGGGGGGGGGGGGGGGGGGGGGGGGGGGGGGGCGGATCACGAGGTCAGGAGTTCGAGACCAGCCTGACCAACATGGTGAAACCCCATCTCTACTAAAAATGCAAAAATTAGCTGGGCGTGGTAGTGCCCACCTATAATCCCAGCTACTCAGGAGGCTGAGGCAGGAGAATTGCTTGAACCCGGGAGGCGGAGGTTGCAGTGAGCCGAGATCGCGCCATTGCACTCCAGCCTGGGCAACAGAGTGGGACTCCATCTCAAAAAAAAAAAAAAGAAAAAGAAAAAGAAAAAAGCGCACTCCGATAGGACAGAAACAGAACATGGGCGGGGCCAATAAGGGAATAAAAGCTGGCCACCTCCCAGCCAGTAGCAGCAATGTGCTCGGGTCCCGTTCCATGCTGTGGAAGCTTTAGTTCTATTGCATTCTTTTGCTCTTTACAATAAATCTTGCTGTTGCTTAATCTTTGGGTCCGTGCCATCTTTAAGAGCTGTAACACTCACCCCGAAGGTCCGCGGCTCCATTCTTGAAGTCAGCGAGACCACGAACCCCACCAGCAGGAACCAACTCCGGACACAAAAAGATTATTGGAGCTAAGACAAAATTTTTCTCTAAGATACTGAACTGGGACAGCCCCTTGTCCCTGGACCATGGTGGCCTCAGCCTAGTTCTCTTTAGTGTAGAACAGCGGAAACTTTAAGCCACACGTAGGACCTGGGCCTCTCCCACATCACCTCATTCTGGGACAGAACCCACTGCAAAAACAGGAGCAGCTAGTCAGGGAAGGAAACAAAGGGTCCCAGGTAGCAGAAGTCCCCAGTCCCTCGGTTCCTGCCTGGTCTCGGCTGACTTCATGGTTGTCGAAATCCTCACACATGGACAACCACTAACTTGCTGATGGTGTAGCCAGAGTTAATTGAGAGCTTCTGATTACCAAGAAACAAGAATCTGCCCCCATCTCTCGCTATCTCCAAGCCAGCTAGAAATGCCTTTCCTGCAAGTTCCAGGCAAATGCAATTTCTTTTCTCTTTTTTTTTTTTTTTTTTTTGGACAGAGTCTCCCTCCATTGCCCAGGCTGTAGTGTAGTGGCTCCATCTCAGCTCACTGCAACCTCCCCCTCCTGGGTTCAAGCGATTCTCCTGCCTCAGCCTCCCAAGTAGCTGGTATTACAGGCGCCCACCACCACGCCTGGCTAATTTTTGTATTTTTAGTAGAGATGGGGTTTCACCATGTTGGCCAGGCTGGTTGCAAACTCCTGACCTCAAGTGATCCACCCACCTCGACCTCCCAAAGTGCTGGGATTACAGGTATGAGCCACCGTGTCCGGGCTGCAAATGCAATTTCAGGCAGAAGGCACATGGGGCACAAATACACTCAGACACCTGCTTCCTCCTTCTCAAACCCCCAGCCCCCACCCTTGCAGAAGCTGATGCATCCTGGGACAAGGGAATTAGCACTGAACTTGGGGGTCAAAGGCACCACAGAACTTGACATCTATATATCTGAGTTCAAACCCTTGCCTCATGGCTGTATAACTGTGGTCAAATAGTTTAACCTCTCTGAACTTTGTAAACTGGAGTTAATAATACCTGACATTGATTCAAAACATCAGACTCCACTCCAGACCTCTCTGTGGAGCTCCAGACCATGTACCCAGCTGTCTTTTCCTCTTCTCTCTCTTTTTTTTTTTTTTTGAGATAGAGTCTCGCTCTGTCACCCAGGCTGGAGTGCAGTGGCGTGTTCTCAGTTACTGCAACTTCCACCTCCCGAGTTCAAGCAATTCTCCTGCCTCAGCCTTTTGAGTAGCTGGGATTACAGGCGCCCACGACCACACCCAGGTAATTTTTGTATTTTCAGTAGAGATGAGGTTTCACCATGTTGCCCAGTCTGGTCTCGAATTCCTGACCTCAATTGATCTGCCCACCTGGTCCTCGCAAAGTGCTGGGATTACAGGCATGAGCCAGCACGCCCAGCCTCTGCTTCTCTTCTTGAATGTCCCACAGGCACCTCAAACCCACTTTGACCAAAGATGGACTGATCACTTCTGCCCCTAACTTCTTTGGTTTTTTTTACCTGCTTTTGCTAAGAAGACCACCATCAGCAGTCACTCCCTTTTTTTTTTTTTGAGACAGAGCCTTGCTCTGTCAACCAGGCTGGAGTGCAGTGGTGTGATCTCAGCTCACCACAGCCTCGCCTCCTGGGTTCAAGCGATTCTCCTGCTTGGCCTCCAGAGTAGCTGGAGGCGTGTGCCACTGCACCCGGCTGATTTTTGTATTTTTAGTAGAGACAGGGTTTTGCCATGTTGGCCAAACTGGTCTTGAACCCCTGACCTCAGGTGATCCGCCCGCCTCGGCCTCCCAAAGTGCTGGGATTACAGACATGAGCCACCACACCTGGCCACCTCTCTTTCTCTCTCTCTCTCTTTTTTTTTTTTCTTTTTTTTTAGACAGAGTCTCCCTCTGTTACCCAGGCTGGAGTGAAGTGGTGTGACCTCAGCTCACCACAACCTCTGCTTCCCAGGTTCAAGCAATTCTCCTGCCTCACCTCCCGAGTAGCTGGGATTATAGGCGCCGCCACCACGCCTGGCTAATTTTTGTATTTTTAGTAGAGACGGGGTTTCACCATGTTGGCCAGGCTGGTCTCAAACTCCTGACCTTGTGATCCACCCACCTCGGCCTCCCAAAGTGCTGGGATTACAGGCGTGAGCCACCGTGCCCGGCCTCACCTTCCTTTCTCTTATCAGCTGCCTCCACTTGCTCTCCAAGAGCTCAAGATGCTAACATTTATTTATTAATTTAATTTCTTTATTGAGACACGGTCTCGCTCTGTCATCCAGGCTGGAGTGCAGTGGTGTGATCATAGCTCACTGCAGCCTTGACTTCCTGGGCTCAAGAGATCCACCATACCTCAGCCTCCCTATCACAGCCTCCCAAATAGCTGGGACTACACACGCAGCTAATTTTTAAAATTTTTTGTAAAAAGGTGGGTCTCACTATGTTGCATAAACTAGTCTAAAACTCCTGGGCTCAAGCATTCCTGTCCCCTTAGCCTCCCAAAGTGCTGGGATTACAGGCATAAGCCACCAAGCCCGGCCATCTAACTGCTAGATCTCTCTGGCCTCTTTGCCTCCCTTCCAGTCCCACTGCTGTGGCGTAAGGCAAACCCTCCTTTCGCACCTGGATTATCACAGCTGTTTCTAAGCTAGGCCTTCCAATCTATGTGCCAAACTGCAAACAAAGCAATCTTGCTAATTGCTTACAATCCTTCCATTTCTGCACACGAGCTTCAGGACAAAGCCCAAACTCCTTAACGTGACTCAAGGCCCACTGTGACCTGCTCCTGCCAATTCCTCTCTGGCCACCACCTTGAGAGCACACTTTGGTGGTGAGGTGCCAAGAATATGTCATGCATGTCCCCTGCTTTCTCTGCCTTGAACACTTTCCCCATTTGTCTGCTAACCATGCTTCTAGATTCTACTCAAGCCTCACCTCTGCCAGGAAGCCTCAGCTGACCTCCCCAGGTTATGGGACTAACCCCTCTTTCAGGTTCCCACAGTACCCAATGCTCCCACAGTACCCAGTGCTCCCACAGCAGAGAACACATTATGCTGTGCTGAAATAATCTATGGCCCCTACGTAGACTTGTGCCTGGTACATAGGAGGTGCTCAATAAACGTTTGTTCAAGGAAGAAACACAGGAATGAATGATTCTGTAGGAAGGCAGTGGGAAATGCACTATGCTGGGAGGCAGAGACTAGGCTCTCATCAACTTTGCCATTGGCTCCCCCAGGGAACTGGGGTCAGCCACTTGACCTCTGGGCCTGCCCAGTTTCCCTTTCCTTTGATCCACTAACTCCTCATCTGTAGGGTCTTGGGGGATGTCTTTTGCCCTACACACACACACACACACACACACACACACACACACACACACACACTCACTCATGTTGGGCCTCAGCACTCAGGTAGCGGACTCAGGAATTTTAGTCCTCCACGGCCACCAGCACAAAAAACAAGAACCAGGGTGGGCACAGTGGCTCATGCCTGTAATCCCAGCACTTTGGGAGGCCAAGGTGGGTGGATCACCTGAGTTCAGGAGCCTGGCCAACATGGTGAAACCCTGTCCCAACTAAAAATACAAAAATTAGCCAGGCGTGGTGGCAGGTGCCTGTAGTCCCAGCTACTCGGTAGGCTGAGGCAGGAGAACCACTTGAACCTGGGAGGCAGAGGTTGCAGTGAACCGAGATCACGCCACTGCACTCTCCAGCCTGGGCGACAAGAGCGAAACTCCATCTCAAAAAAAAAAAGAAAAAGAACCAGGAGGGAGGGGAAATAGTTTGAGGGTACTGTGTGAGGCAGGACACAGGTGGTTGCAGTAACTGTCAGAAGTCCACATCCTGCCAGCTGGGGGTGGGAGGAATGGGTACACTCACCTGCTGACTTTCAGTCTGGGACTGGCAGAATCCCTGATTTTCTCTGACCTGCCCCCACAAGTAGTCTGCCTCCCTGTCCCCAAAGCTGGTTAGCAGGAACGAGGGGGGCATTAGTGGAGCCAGAAGCTCAGCCCCTCCCTCTTCTGAGGTGTTGGGGCACAGTGAGGCCACAAGAGCAGAAAAACAGTCATGTGTATTTAAGACATTGCACCAATGGGTCTGGATCTCACCCACCGAGCAACATTGAGCTTCCCATTGCCTTTGGCTCTACTTGTGGAGAGACAGGTAAGTGAAGGGGCTCAGGGCCAGTGTGGAGCTGGGACTGCCCAAGCAGCTCCTGGCTTGGGCACAATACATCAGAGGGCCAAAATCAAAGGATCATCTTTTCTTTTGAGTCAATGACTCAGGGCACAACGTCTTCAGGCACCCACCCTTTCAACTCCCCTTGCATAGCAGCAGCTCCCAGGTGCCTACGCTGACGACTATGTGGCGAGGACAAAGAAGCAGGCTTGGGAGGCAGCCACAAAGGACAGGACAGTGGTTTTATATATGGCAAAATACTTCTCCTAGGGGAGTACAGACAAATATAGACAGACAGATGGGGGCACAGGACACCAGACAGGGAGGGGGGAAGGGAGGGCAGTGGTGTCTTCTAATCAGTAAGTGGAAGCTGCACCCCACCCCCAGGTGGAGGGTGGGACATTGGCACAGGAGGTGGCGAGACAGGCATGAGGTGCCCATCCCTGAGGCGGGCAGCCGGGCAGGGCCCAGTCCTTGTTGGCACAGTCGGCTCTCTCTGGCCCAGCTGGGATGCTGGGGAGGGGCAGGGTTGCTGGGCTACAGGGATGCCAAGGCAGAGGGATGCCCCAGGGGAGAGGGGGTACCAAGGCCTCTCCTGGGGGAAGTGAACATGGGTAACAAACAGAATCACGAGAGGCAAATACAGAGCAGCAACAGCAGCAGCCAAGCCCCCCAGAGGAGATCCGAGGTCCCAAGGCAACCCCTGGGCACCATCCCACGGGTCCTCTCCCCTGGGGCCTCAGGGTGAGGGTGAAGGAGCAGTTTTTTGGTTTAAAATGAGGCGGACCAGAGTGTTCCATGGGCTCCACACCCAGGTGGCACAGGGATGGGGGGCTCAGATGCAGAGGGGCCCCCTCTTCTAATGGCAGCAGGCAAGGGATGTTGGAGGCCAAGCTCATTCCTGGGGTAGGCAAAGGCTGAGGCATGGAGGTGGGGGGTGGGGAGCAGCGTCTCGGCCGCTCACTCCTCAGGGTTCTGGGCCCTGGACTTTGCCATGGCCACGGAGGGTAGAGGGTGCTGTATGCCTGCCAGCTTCCACCCAGAACCCTCCCCAAGACAAGCTCCCCATGGGGTGTCCATGCTATGGCTTTCACCGACCAGACGATGCCGCCAGGAAGCTGGGAGGAAGGGGCAGGCAGGGTGAGGGACCTTGGATCTGGGGAAGAGAGCCCCCATGGGAAAGAATCTGTGGCCTCCCTTTCCAGGAAAAGCGCCCAGCCCTTCCCCAGTACTGCAGCTTGGGAGAAGGAGAGCCATCCCACTTAAGACCGTCACTTAGGGCCCCGAGTAGAAAGAGTTAAGGAAGTGCACCTTTTCTCTAGGAGGGTGAGGGAGGAGAGCCCCTTAAGATGGGAGAAAGGGGACACTTCAGAAAGGTGGGTATCCCTCATCCATCCACAACAGGCAGGTAAAAACCGACAGCTGGGGCTTAAGGGCCTCCCGGGAGCTGGGATGGTAACACCAAAGAAACCCCAAGCGTTGAGCAAAGGCATCTGAAAGGAGGGAGACAGCGCCCCCTGGAGGCGAATACATGTCAGGTGTGAGCCCCTCGCTCCCTCCCCTCCCCTGGGCTCAGAGCCCTTCATCCCGCCCGTGTGGCCCCTGCCTCTCAGCGAATGTAGACGCCTCGTCCCCAGCCCTCCAGCTCATTCTTGTTGCGCCCCAAAACTGGACCCCCACCCTCAGCGCAGTAGCGGGCCTTATTCCGGCCCCGGTTCCGGTTGTCGGTCAGCTCTTCCTCATAGTCTTCTTCCTCGTCCTCCCAGGATCCCTGTCGGGCTGGGGGGGTGCCGCCCCCTGCAGGGTCTCCAAGCCCTGGCCCCTCTGAGGGGTCAGTCTCCATGTCCACACATGAGTCTCCCAGCTCCGTGTAGGCAGAGTTTCGGCTGCCGGGGGTGTCGGCATCAAAAGTGTCTTGGCGGGACAGTGCCCGTAGCGTGCCTGCCCGGCCTGGTGGGTGGCTGCTGGGGTAAAGGCCTGGGGGCTGGCCCAGCTCCCCTGGGTACTCGTGCATGCTGGCGTGCTCCCCGGTGGCCCGTTCCAGTGGCTGGTCCCCGGAAGCAAGGTAGGGTCCCTGGTTAGCAGACGGACAGCACACACCATGCAGATCAGGCAGGGGTGAGAAAAACACAACAAAGCAAGGCAAGTTAGTGACAGCATTAAGAGGTCCGGCCTGGATGAAGAGGGTGCTGGCTCTAGGGGAGGGGCCCCGGGGACAAATGGCTCTGGAGCCCAGCCAGAGGACAGACCTCAGGGCATTTGCTCCTCTCTCTGGACAGGGGGCACCCGACCTTCAACAGATGTGAGGACATATGAACTCTAGGGGCAACTATGGCCAACAGCCGTGAGCCATGAGTCACCGCTTCCTCAGTGCAGGTCATTAATGCTATCTTGGGGTTAATCGTCATTAACAGCTCAGTATTGCCACTCATTAGTGGTTGATTCGGTTAGTCATTGCCTTTGGTTTTCCAAATATATTAACGGGATTTCAGCTCAAACCTGCTGACCCTGGCTTCTTCGACCCACACCAAACCCCAATCTCAGGCTTCCAGAACCCCATGCTTCTCCCACCATTCCCTAGTCAGATGACACCATCTCCAAGGCTGATGGGATTCCTCCCTTGCCCCCAACAAGCACTCAAAGCAGCAAGCTGGGGAAGGCTGCTGGGTCTCCCCCTCCTACTGAAGATGAAGAGGTGGCCCAGTGTCCTCATCATCAAATGTCACGTGGAGGTGGGGCACAAGAGGGGTTCCAGTCCCTCCCCTGCCATGTCAAGCTGTGTGACCCTAAGCAAACAGTTCCCCTCTCTGTGGCCTCATTTCTTGGTTGTAACGTGATGGGGGTTAGACCTGAGCAGCAGTTTCCAAACTGTTACCTAGAGATCTGGGGTGGCGTTGGGTGGGAAGGGCACAGAAGTGCTTCAGGGGTCCCCATGGAGGTGGAGGGGAGGCCATTCCCCTGGCTCCCTCAGGGCAGAGCAAGGATGCATTATCTACATCCTCAGCTTCCACGTAAGATTCATTGAATAAATGGGCTCTGTTGCTGAAAACAAATTTGAAAGCTACAGTCTAGAATGATTTCATGGGTTTCTTCTGGCTCTTAAGACCTTATACTTAATGGTGTGCAATCAAGAGGTGGGCTGTGGCTCCCATGGGAGGAGGGCAAGGCAGGATGGGTCTCCCATGGGAGGTCCTTTCCTGGACTTTAACTGGGAGAATGGTGGAAGGTTCAGCATCAAGTCATAGAAGATGCCACATTCTTGGTCCCTCTTGAGGGGCCTTGTGGAGTCAGGGCTCCAGGGAGGGAGAGTCCAGGTTTAACGTAGGTTTCCCTGGCTCTGAAGGCCCCTGCTCTGTTGGGTCTAAAAAGGGTGTGGAGTCCAGCGAATCAGTTTATCAGTCTTCCTCGCATGTCCTTCCTAGTCCCTTGTCTTAAAAGCGCTCCCATCAGGCCTCATATCCAGCGGGCAGCAGATGCGCTCCTATGGCACCAGGCCCAGGAAGACAGCACCAGAAGCCCCAGACCCATCAAAAACCACAGACACCAGAAGCTGCCGCTCATCATATTTTTTTACAAAATAAAGCTCTTCCCTTCCTCCTCCATGTTCCCTGCACTCCAGTTCCGACCCCAGAGCAGGAGGGAAGACGGGCAGGGCGCCCACTACATGGCATGTTCCTGCTCCTGGGGCACCACACTGCCCCGCTGCGAGGACTCCAGCCCGCCCCAGAAGCCGAGGTTTCTCCTGAGCGAGGTGAGCACCTGTACCTGGAGGTTGGAGACAGGGGCAGGGCTGGCAGCCAGGGCTGCGGTAGCCATGGTGCGGTTCAGCAGCGGATTGGGTGGCGTGCTGCTGGGCGGGTGTGTGGCCTTCCAATAGGCTTCCAAGTACTCCGCCAGATGCTCGCAGGCATCCTCCAATTGGTTCTCATCCAGGATGATGTCAAACATTTCCTGTGAAGGCGGGGTTAGGGGGCAGGGCTGGGATGAGTGGGGCATGGCCAAGGGGGTTGAGGGTGTGGCCTGGGTGCAGTGGGTAGAGTCAAGGGATTGAAGGACAAGGTTAAAAAGAGGCCTCTGGATGTAGAAGGGAAGGAGAGCTCTCGGATCTACAGATTGGCAGAACTGCAAGAAGTTTTGGCACTCAGTCCAACTCCCTCATTCTAGAGATAAGGCAACCAAGGCTGGGAGACAGGGCTTGACTCTCCACGCAGAAGGGTGCTTCTGGGGCTTGAACCCAGTCTTTGACTGACGGGACCTGTGCTCTTCCCGGAAGACCAGTCTGCACCCACAGGCCTGACCCAGGTGTTCCTGGTCACCCTGTCTCTCACGTAGGCCAGAGGAAACCAGGACAACCCAAATGTTCTCCCTCCATTCCCTTCCCTGGGATCTAGGCACTCACAGGGGGGCACTGTGCCAGCTTTTCCGAGGCTGCTATTTGGACATTGAGGTGTTTGGACTGAGACTTTCCTCGGGACTTGATGAGCCTTTGAAGTACCTGGTTTGGGGAGAGAGAAAAGGAAGAGGAGCTAGAGGGACTCAGGCAATGCACCCAGTCAGCGAGGCGGGTCCTGGTTGGATCAGCATGGAGAGCCAGTGTCAAGACCCTTGAATGCTCCATAACTCTCAGCACTGGGCACCTCTGCAGAAAGGACCTCAGCAGCCCTGTGTCTACCCTATGCAATGCTCAGGCTCTCTCCTGGTGTTATGCCAGCCTTCCTTAGGGGCTATATGAAGGGCAGTGATTCTCCTTCTCAACTTCTCTAACATTGTTTGTAGGCCCACCCACCCTCCTTTTTTTTTTTTTTTTTAAATTTTAGAGACTGGTTCTCGCTCTGTCACCCAGGCTGAAGTGCAGTGGTGTGAACATAGTTCACTCTACCCTGGGCTCAAGCGAGCCCCCAGCCTAGCCTCCTGAGTAACTAGGGCTACAGGCACGTGCCATCAAACCCCACTAATTTTTTTTAATTTTTTTGTAGAAACAGGGTCTTATTATGTTGCCCAGGCTGGTCTGAAACTCCTGGCCTCAAGTGATCCACTTGCCTCAGCCTCTCAAAGTGCTGGGATTATAGGCGTGAGTCACTGAGCCCAGCCACACCCTCTATATTAACAACAGCAACAACAACAGTCTTCCTTTATGGGGCACTTGCTACATACCAGCATTGTTCTGTGCTTTTCACATGATCAATTGAGTCCTGACAACAATCCTGTTAGATAGCTGCTATTATCATTCTCATCTCAACAAGAACCATAATTATAATAATGCAAAACCGGAAACTAATCATGAGGAATGATCACACAAACGCACACTGAGGGACAGACAGTCTACAGAATAGCTGTCCTGTACTCTGCCTAAATGTCAGTCTCTGGAAAATTCAAGAAAGGCTGAGGAAGCCTTCCAGATTAAAGAAAACTAGGCTGGCTGGGTGCGGTGGGTCACACCTGTAATCCCAGCACTCTGGGAGGCCAAGGCGGGCAGATCTTGAAGTCAGGAGATCGAGACCATCCTGGCTAACACGGTGAAACCCCATCTCTACTAAAAATACAAAACATTAGCCGGATGTGGTGGTAGGCGCCTGTAGTCTCAGCTACTCAGGAGGCTGGGGCAGAAGAATGGAGGCAGAGCTTGCAGTAAGCCGAGATGGTGCCACTGCACTCCAGCTTGGACAACAGAGCAAGACTCCGTCTCAAAAAAAAAAAAAAAAAAAAAAAAAGAGGGCCGGGTGCAGTGGCTCATGCCTGTAATCCCAGCACTTTGGGAGGCCAAGGTGGGTGGATCACGAGGTCAGGAGATCAAGACCATCCTGGCCAACATGGTGAAACCCCGTCTCTACTAAAAAAATTAGCCGGCCATGGTGGCAGGTGCCTGTAGTCCCAGCTACCTGGGAGGCTGAGGCAGGAGAATGGCGTGAATTTGGGAGGCGGAGCTTGCAGTGAGCTGAGATCGCCACTGCACTCCAACCTGAGCGACAGAGTGAGACTCTGTCTCAAAAAAAAAAAAAAGAAAGAAAGAAAGAAAGAAAACTAGGCTGGGCGTAGTGGCTCACACCTGTAATCCCAGTACTTTGGGAGGCTGAGGCGGGTGGATCACCTGAGGCCAGGAGTTCAAGACCAGCCTGGCCAACATGGTGAAACCCTGTCTTTATTAAAAAATAATAATAATACAAAAATTAGCTCGGTGTGGTAGCACATGCCTGTAGTCCCAGCTACTCAGGAGGCTGAGGCATGAAAATCGCTTGAACTTGGGAGGCAGAGGTTGAGGTGAGCTGACATCGTGCCACTGCACTCCAGCCTGGGCGACAGAACAAGACTCTGTCTAAAAAACAACAGGCAACAAGTGATCCTGGGTTGGTTCCTGGATTGGGGGAAATGTTGCTATGAAGGGCATTCTATACCGGCACAGTGGCTCACGCCTGTAATCCCTCCCTGCACTTTGGGAGGCAGGGGGGGTGGTGGATCACCTGAGGTCAGGAGTTCGAGACCAGCCAGGCCAACATGGCAAAACCCCGTCTCTACTAAAAATACAAAAATTAGCTGGGTATGGTGGCAGGCGTCTGTAATCCCAGATACTCAGGAGGCTGAGGCAGAACTGCTTGAACTAGGGAGGCAGAGGCTGCAGTCAGCCAAGACTGCATCACTGCACTCCAGCCTGGGCAGCCAGAGTGAGACCCTAGCTCAAAAAAAAAAAAAAACAAACTAATATGGACTATATTTTAGAAATAATTCTTGAATTTTACAATTGCATCATGGTTGTATAAGATAATGATGTTGTTCTTAAGAAACACAATATAGGCCAGGCATGGTGGCTCACGCCTATAATCCCAGCACTTTGGGAGGCTGAGACAGGTGGATCTTTTGAGGTCGGGAGTTCGAGACCAGCCTGGCCAACATGGTGAAACTCTGTCTCTACTAAAAATATAAAAATTAGCCAGGTGTGGTGGTGGGCGCCTGTAATACCAGCTACTTGGGAGGCTGAGGCAGGAGAATCACTTGAACCTGGGAGGCAGAGATTGCAGTGAGCCAATATTGTACCACTGCACTCCAGCCTGGGTGACAGAGCGAGACTTCGTCCCCCCTCAAAAAAAAAAGAGAGAAAGAAAGATAAAAGTAAATGTTTCAAAATTTGTGAATCTGAAAAAAATTAGACTGTACACTTAATTTTAATAGAGACAGGGTCTTGCCATGTTGCCCAGGCTGGTCTCCAACTCCTGAGCTCAAGTGATCCACCTGCCTCAGCCTCCCAAAGTGCTGGGATTACAGGTGTGAGCCACCAAGCCTGGCTTATAGACTTTAAATGGCTGAACTTAATGGTATGGGAATTCTACCTCAATAAAACTGTTAAAAAATTAGTGAATCCTGGTGAAGAATATTCAAAAAATAAGATTTTTTTGATACTATTCTTGCCATACTTCTGTAAATCTGAAATTATTTGAAAATGAAAATCTTCTTACAAAATGGAACAGATATAGTTCTGGGATACCAAGCATTTATTTATATTTATTTATTTATTTATTTATTTATTTTTGAGACAGAGTCTTGCTCTGTCACCCAGGCTGGAGTGCAGTGATGCAATCTCGGCTCACTGCAACCTCCGCCTCCTGGGTTCAAGCAATTCTTGTGCCTCAGCCTCCTGAGTAGCTGGAATTACAGGTGCCCACCACCATGCCCAGCTAATTTTTTGAATTTTAGTAGAGGCAGGGTTTCACCATGTTGCCCAGGCTGGTCTTGAACTCTTTAGCTCAGGCAATCTGCCGGCCTCGGGCTCCCAAGGTGCTGAGATTACAGGTGTGAGCCACTGTGCCTGGCCCAATACCAAGCATTTTTCATGGTTAACCCATTTATTTAATCTTCACAAACCCAGTATGCCTATGCTGCAGATGAGGAAACCAAGGCATAGAGATGTTTGGCCACTTGCCAAAGGAACACAAAGCCAGTAAGTGACAGCCCTGGAGTAGAAGGTCCAGGCTGCCTGGTTCCAGAGTCCCTCCTCTTAACCTCAGTGGGGGAAATGGAAGCATTGGTTACTTTCTAGTTCAGTGTTATTGCATTCATTATCTCATTTGGTCCTTTCAACTCCCCTCAGGAAGTACTTAAATCCCATCATCCCCTTTATCTCATTAGAAACAGAGGACTCAGAAAGGTTAAGTAGGCTGGGCGCCGTGGCTCACGCCTGTAATCCCAGCACTTAGGGAGGCTGAGGCAAGAGAAATCACTTGAGGTCAGGAGTTTGAGACCAGCCTGGCCAACATGGTGAAAACCTGTCTCTACTAAAAATACAAAAATTAGCCAGGTGTGGCCGGGCACAGTGGCTCACACCTGTAATCCTAGCACTTTGGGAGGCCGAGGCTGGTGGATCACGAGGTCAGGAGTTCAAGACCAACCTGACCAACATGGTAAAATCCCGTCTCTACTAAAAATACAAAAATTAGCCAGGCTTGGTGGCATGCGCCTGTAGTCCCAGCTACTCAGGAGGATGAGGCAGAGGAATCACTGGAACCCAGGAGGCGGAGGTTGCAGTGAGCAAGATCACACCACTACACTCCAGCCTGGGTGACAGAGTGAGACTCCTTCTCAAAAAAAAAAAAAAAAAAAGCCAGGTGTGGTGTGTGCCCGTAATCCTAACCCCAGCTACTCGGGAGACTGAGGCACAAGAATCACTTGAACCTGGGAGGCAGAGGCTGTAGTGAGTGAGATCGCACCACTGCACTCCAGCCTGGGTGACAGGGCAAGACTGTCTCAAAAAAAAAAAAGGTTAAGTAACTGGTCCAGGGAGCCCAGCTCATGGGATGATAATGGTTACCACTATTGGCTGCCCTCATAAATCAGAGAGTAGGCTGGGCGCGGTAGCTCACTCCTGTAATCCCAGCACTTTGGGAGGCCGAGGTGGGCGGATCACGAGGTCAGGAGATCGAGACCACCCTGGCCAACATGGTGAAACCCTGTCTCTACTAAAAAATACAAAAAATTAGCCGGGCCATGGTGGTGCACTCCTGTAGTCCCAGCCACTCAGGAGGCTGAGGCAGGAGAATAGCTTGAACCCGGGAGGTGGAGGTTGCAGTGAGCTAAGATCGCGCCACTGCACTCCAGCCTGGTGACAGAGCAAGACTCCGTCTAAAATAAATAAATAAATAAATAAATAAATCAGAGAGTATACTGGGCTCCTTACAGCAATCCTCTCAACAATAACACAAGAGAGGGATTATAACCCCACTTTATAGGTGAAGAAATAGAGAATCAGAGGCTAAATAATTCCCCCAAGATTCCAAGTTCAATAAAAAACAACCAACAATAAGAATAAATCAATACGTAAACCAATCAGAGCTAGAATTTCAAGCCCATGCTGTCTTCTAACTTCAAATCCTTCACCTCAACTCTTCCTCCATGTTTCTCAGATCCCCACTGGCATCTAGAAGGGAAAGTTAATGGTGCTGCAATACAAAGAAAAAGTAAGGCGGCCTTCCTACCGATTTCCCCTCTATCAAAGTCCAAATGAGGACACTGCAGCAAAAAGGGCTGATATCAAGAGAGGAAAGCAGCCTGGGCAACACAGCTAATCCCATCTCTAAAAAATAAAAATATTAGCCAGGCATGGTGGTGGACACCTGTAGTCCCAGCTACGTGGGAGGCCGAGGTGGGTGGATTGCTTTAGCCCAGGAGGTAGAGGCTGCAGTGAACTATGATTGCATCACTGCATTCCAGCCTGGGTGACAGAGCGAGATCCTGATTTAAAAAAAAGAAGAAGAAGAAAGGAAAGACCTCCCAACTGCCAAGTAGCTAGGTGGCACTGGAACAAAAAGCACAGAATTCTTTCAGTCCAAGGGTGGGAGGTCAATCAGAGTGGAGACAGGGGATTGGTCTGCATGACCCTAATAACAGTAAATAATAGCTAACATGTTGTATCAGACCATTTGCTAAGTGCTATACATTCATATGAGGTTGAAACACTTGACAATACGATGGAGCTTTACAGAGAAGGAAACTAAGACTCAGGCAGATTAATTCACGTAATTAGTAAGCAGTGGAGCTGGGATTTAAACCTAAGCAGCCCTTTTAAACCACGCTGTCCTGGCCAGGGTCAGGCTCCTGCACCCACCTTGGGAGAGGTGATCTTGATGTAAACAATGATGGGGGCCAGCGAGGTCTTGGACAGCTGGGCTGGGTGATTGATGGTGTCAGCATCCAGAGCGACCAACTGAAGGGTCCGGGCCAGCTCGAAGATTCGCTCGATTTCACTCTGCACCTCAGCTGGGGGCATGGAGTCATGTGGATGGGGGAATGTCAGGTGGCCTCCCAGGAACAGCAGGTGGAGGGAACACTTCTGGAGATGGCCCTGCCCACTACCTCCCACACCTCCCACCCCTCCCACCCCTCCCATGTCCGGCCCAGAAAAGGGGAGTGAAGACAGCAGGAGTGGGCTCACCCAGGCTGGAGCGTGTGTTGGAGCGCTCAATGATGATGTGTTTGCTGGGGTTGTTGAGAACTGAGCGCTTAGCCAGTGAAATATCTGCCGTCACACGAGTGATGGAGATCCTGGGGAATGGGGCAAGAGGGGAGTCGGGTCAGGGTGGGCTGGAATGCCCTGCCCACTCCCCAGTTCCAGGCCCGCCTTCTGTTCCTCAGTCCGAGTCCCAGGATTGTGATTCGAGGCATCCTGCCCATCCCCAGCAGCAGAGAGCAACGGCAGGTGCGAGGAGCAGCTCCCAGGATCTTACCTGCCATCAAACCGATGCTTCAAGAAGTCAAATAAAGCTTTCTGCATCATGTCTGTAACCTGGGGGTGGGGGTTTGTGGGGAGGGAGGGAGGAGAAGGCAGGCATTTAAAGCCGCTCAGACTCTGAGTGGCTGGGTATTTGTACCCTCACGTTCCACTTTCTTCTAGACAGGCCTTTACGGCGGGTGGGGGTCTGAGTCTGAGGGGCCTCCACTGGGGTCTCTGGTTCCAAGGTCCCTGTAAGTGGCATCTCTGGGAGGGCTCTTCTGAGGGTTTCTTTGGGGGACGGGGCTCCTCTGAGTGGGTCTTTCCGTGGATTGGGCCCCCTGGGGGTTGTCTCTGAAAGTCTGTAGCCCTCCTGGGAGGATGCCTTGGGATCTGGGCCCTTCTAGGGGATCTCTCTGGGGTCTGAAGATCTTTCTAAGGCCCCTCTGCATCCACTCCCCTCTAGGAAGTCCTACCTCGTAGCCCTTGAGCGACGGTCCCACCAGGATGATGGGCCTCATGGAAGGCACCACGTCATAGGGGGGCACATGCTCTGTCTGGGGGGGGAAGCAGGGAGGGGAAACCCCAGAGTGGAGATGACATTAGATCCTCTTCCCCAGACTCCAGGCTCCCCCATGCAGCCTTCCCCGACCCTGGTCCCAGAGCCCAGATGTGGGGATCAGGGTGGGGGTGGGGAGGGATGGCCAGGGAGAACCAGGAAGGGTGGGGGAAATGGGGGACAGATGTGGGAATGGGTGTTAGAAGGTCCCCCTAGCTCATCCCAGGGAGTGGGGAGGAAGACACAGAAAGCTGTGATACTCACCGACTTCTGCTTCTGTTTGGCTGGGTCCAGAGATTGCCAAGAGAGGGAAGGGGGAGGAGAGAGGGAAGGGGACCCAGGCAGGGGCAGAGGGCAAGGCAGGAGCCAGGACAAGAGAGGGAGGGAGAGCCGGGCAGACGAGGAGAGATAACAGGGCATGCGTGTTAGTGACAGACAGAGCCAGAGACGGGGAACGGGACCCCACGCCAAGCGGGAGCCAGAGGTGGCCCTGGATCAGGGCTGGGAGCAGGACTGACAGTCAGTCCAGTGGATGTGGGAATATTCAGACATATCCTACCCTCTTCTGGGTCTTGGAAAAGAGCTGGAGAGGGTGACAGCCCCTATCTTGGTGCCCATCTCCTGCCCCCAGTGCATGCCAACCTGCCCATTTTAGGGGTTCCCTTAACCGTCTTGCTTTGCAGCCAGCAGCCCCCCCCCAATATGTGCCCACCCAGAGAGTCAAAAAAGGGCAAAGAAGGAATGCCATCCCATGTCCTGCTTCACATGCCAAGGTAGACACCAACACCAGAGCAGGCCCCTGGGAGTGACGGGAGAGGTCAGGGTTCATGACCACCAAACCCTGCTGCCCCAGGTGTGGGGGCAACCTTCCAAGGGCAAGATCTCCTTCCTGGAGATCGGGCCAGGGTGGAGTTGTGTGTGGAGGGGGATGTGCCCATGCTACCCTTCCCTCCACCTCAGTAGGAAGCCCTGATGCCCACAGAACAGGTTGGTACCACATCTGAATCCATTACAGCCCCCTTCCCTCCACCAAAGTGCTGGCCCTGACTCCCCCACCTCTTGCAAGAACACAGCGAGAATTACCTTCTTAAAGAAGGGGATGCGTTTGCCATGGGGTGGCGGGGTGGTGACACTGCTAACACTAGTCTTGGCAGAGCCACTCTGCTCACCAAGCTCAGCCTCTTCCTCCTCTAACTCTAGGGGGTCTAGTTCAAAGGCTAAGTTAGTCATTTCATTACCTGGACCGGAGAGTCAGGAGAGAGGGAGGAGGGAGGCGAGGTGGGGAGAAGGAGTGAGATGAACGTGGAGACACAAGTACAGAACGCAGGGATGGGGATGGGGAAAAAAGAAAGAAGAAGAGGTGAATGGAACAGGGCTGGGAGAAATGAATGGGGGCAGGGCAGGGGAATCAGGCAGAGAGATGGAGCTACCAAAGAAAAGGGAGAGGAGAGACATGACAGGCCCAGCTTGAGGGGTATCCTACTCTTCACGGAGGGGGAACCACTGCATGTGCTTGGGGGACTCAGGATTGGGGTGTTTCCTACTGCAGGGAAAGGAGGATTCAGGGAGTGGGGAGACCACCCCACCCAGGAGCTTCTTCCCAAACCCCTGCATGGCGATGGCTCTTACCACTGGCAGGGGGTGTGGGGCGGCGGGTGCCAGTCACCACATCTCCCAGACTGGAACTGGAGTTATCGCCTGATTTGCTGTGTGGGCAGAGGCAAACCAAGCTTGTGAGCAAAGAGGTGGGCGTGGGGGGCTCTCATCCTCTCACATGCGGCACCCCCGGAGGTGCTCCAGCCCCACTGGTGATGCCACAGGCAGCTCTGTGCCCTCAGGGCCAGGGGCAACCATTGAGGCCTAGTCCAGGCTGTATGGCCTCTCCTGGGGTTGGCAGCATCCCCTTCCCCTGCCCCACCCAGACACCTGGAGCTGAGGCGGTTCTGGCGCAGCTTCTGTTCCTGCAGCAGGCGAAGGCTGTCCAGTTTGACGGGGCTGGGAATGAAGCCAACCTCACAGCCCTCCTTCACCAGCCGCCCGATCCACCAGTCATTATTGTATTTCTGCAAAGAATATGGCAGGTGGGTGGAAAGAGCAAGAGGGAAACTGCAGGGGCAAGCTAGCAGTCACTCTCTAGGGGAAACGCCCAGACTCACCTCCCAGCCCAGGGGTGGCACCCTCAAAAATCCCCAGCCCTGGCTCCAGCCTCTGAGTGGAGCTGCCAATTTTCAGGACAACTCCAGGACCAGCATGCTTTCTGGCCATGGACCACCCTGCCACCGGCCCAGTGCAATTCTGAGAGTCCTTCTTCTCCCCATGTGCCCACCCTACGCTGCAAAGGCCGCTGGAGTAAATGCGGATACCTACATGTCCCTGGCACACCGCCATGCCAGTTCAGGCCCCCTAACAAACCCTCCCAACAACCTTCTGACCTAAGCATTACCACCTCATTTTTCCAGTAGAAAATTAAGAGGCTCAGAGAGGTGGAGAGATTTGTCTAAGGTCACACAGCAGATTCAGCCTGGCTCTGCTTGGCTCAGAAGCCTTTGTCCACTAGCACTCTGGCTGCCTGTCTCCTGGCACCCACTTCCCTGCCTTCCCTCCAGATACCCACCTCCTTGATGTGCAGGAAGTCTTTGGGCTCAAAGGTGATGGCCACTCCCTGCACAGGTACCTCATCCCCTGGAGACGGATTGTAGCCAACATTTGTCCGCACAGCAAATGCCACTGGCTTGGTCTAGAGGAGGCACACAGGGGAGGATGGCAACTAGAGGGCAAACCACAATGTAATGTACAACTTCCTGACAGTAGTAGTGGTTACTTGGATGTTTGCTTTATAATTGTTCCTTGAAATGTGTATGGACATGGGCAGGGTGTGGTGGCTCACACCTGTATTTCCAGCACGTTGGGAGGCCAAGGTACGTGGATCATCTGAGGTCAGGAGTCCGAGACCAGCCTGAACAACATGGTGAAACCCCGTCTCTACTAAAAATACAAAATTAGCCAGGCTTGGTGGTGGGTGCCTATAATCCCAGCTACTCGGGAGGCTGAGGCAGGAGAGTTGCTTGAACCTGGAAGGTGGAGGTTGCAGTGAGCCGAGATTGTGTCACTGCACTCAAGCCTGGGCGACAAGGCAAGACTCCATTTCAAAACAACAACAACAAAATGTATACTGACACTTTGGGAGGCCAAGGCAGGTGGATCACTTGAGACCAGGAGTTTGAGACCAGCCTGGCCAACATGGTGAAACTCTGCCTCTACTAAAAATACAAAAAAATTAGCTGGGCATGGTGGCACACACCTGTAATCCCAGCTACTCAGGGGGCTGAGGCATGAGAATCATTTGAATTCAGGAGGCAGAAGTTGCAGTGAGCCAAGATGGCACCACTGCAGTCCAGCCTGGATGACGGAGCAAGACTCTGTCTAAAAAAAAAAAAGTCTGGGCGCGGTGGCTCACGCCTGTAATCCCAACATTTTGGGAGGCAGAGGCAGGTGGATTCATGAGGTCAGGAGTTCAAGACCAGCCTAGCCAAGATGGTGAAACCCTGTCGCTACTAAAAATACAAAAATTAGCTGGGCGCAGTGGCAGATGCCTGTAATCCCAGTTACTTGGAAGGCTGAGGCAGGAGAATTACTTCAACCAGGGCAGCAGAGTTGCAGTGAGCCAAGATCATGCCACTATACTCCAGCATGGATGAAAGAGTGAGACTCCGTCAAAAAAAAAAAAAAAAAATGTATACTGAATTGGCTTGTGTGGTTTTCTCCATGTATATTAACTTTTACAATAAAAAACAAGAAAGCAAAATGGGGAATTCAGCCCTCTCAGGGTAGAGGCGGGGCACTCAGGAAAGAAAAGCGTTGGGAATGGGGAAGCCCACAATGATACCCAGAAAAAATAATAATAATAGCAGGCCGGGCACGGTGGCTCACTGCTGTAATCCCAGCACTTTGGGAGGGCAAGGCAGGTGGATCACTTGAGGTCGAAAGTTCGAGACCAGCCATGACTAACATGGTGAAACTCTGTCTCTACTAAAAATACAAAATTAGCATGGTGTGGTGGCACATGCCTGTAATCTTGGCTACTTGGGAGGCTGAGGCAGGAGAAACACTTCAACCTGGGAGGTGGAGGTTGCAGTGAGCTGAGATGGTGCCACTGCACTCCAGCCCAGGCAACAAGAGCGAAACTCCGTCTCAAAAACAAAACAAAATAAATTAATTAAATAATAGTTATAGGCCAGGCGCAATGGCTCATGCCTGTAATCCCAGCACTTTGAAAGGCTAAGGCGGGTGGATCATGAAGTCAGGAGTTCGAGACCAGCCTGGCTAACATGGTGAAACCCCGTCTCTACTAAAAATACAAAAATTAGCTGGGCGTGGTGGCACACACCTGTAATCCCAGCTACTCAGGAGGCTGAGGCAGGAGAATCACTTGAATCTAGGAGGCAGAGGTTGCAGCAAGCCAAGATCGTGCCATTGCACTCCAGCTTGGGTGATGGAGCAAGACTCCGTCTCAAAATAAAATAAAATAAAATAATAATAATAATAGCAGCCAGGCACAGTGGCTCACACCTGTAATCCCAATACTGGCTTGAGGGAAGGAGTCTGAGACCAGCCTGAGCAATATAGGGAGATCCTGTCTGTTTTGTTTTGTTTTGTTTTGAGATGGAGTTTTGCTCTTGTTGCCCAAGGTGGAGTGCAATGGCGCAATCTCGGCTCACTGCAACCTCTGCCTCCTTGGTTCAAGCGATTCTCCTGCCTCAACCTCCCAAGTAGCTGGGATTACAGGCATGCGCCATCACACCTGGCTAGTTTTGTATTTTTAGTAGAGATGGGGTTTCACCATGTTGGTCAGGCTGGTCTCAAATGCCCGACCTCAGCCTCCCAAAGTGCCGGGATTACAGGCGTGAGCCACCGCACCCAGCCAGCCCTGTCGGTTTTTAAAAAATAAAAGGGGCAGCTGGGCAAAGTGGCTTACGCCTGTAATCCTAGCACTTTGGGAGGCCAAGGCAGGCAGATCACCACGTCAGGAGTTCTGAGACCAGCCTGGCCAACATGGTGAAACCCCATCTCTACTAAAAATACAAAAAAAAATTAGCCAGGCATGGTGGCGGGCGCCTATAATCCCAGCTACTTGGGAGGCTGAGGCAAGGAGAATCGCTTGAACCTGGAAGGCGGAGGCTGCAGTGAGCCGAGATCGCACCACTGTACCCCAGCCTGGGCGGCAGTGCGAGACTCCATCTCAAAAATAAATAAATAAATAAAAGGGGCTGGGCACAGTGGCTCATGCCTGTAATCCTAGCACTTTGGGAGGCCGAGGCAGGAGGATCACTTGCACCCAGGAGTTCAAGACCAGCCTGGGCAACATAGCAAGATCCCATCTCTACAAAAAATAAAAAATCAGCCAGGTGTGGTGGTATGCCTCTATAGTTCCAGGTACTCGGGAGGCTGAGATGGGAGGTCAAGGCTCCAGTGAGCCGTGATCACGCTGCTACACTCAGCCTGAGTGACAGAGCGAGACCCTGTCTCATAAAAAATAATAAATATTTAAATTTATTTATTATTATGTTTTTTGAGACAGGGTCTCGCTCTGTCACCCAGGCCGGAGTGCAGTGGTGCGATCTCAGCTCACTCCAGCCTCTGCCTCCTTAGTTCAAGCGATTCTGGTGCCTCAGCCTCCCGAGTAAGTGGGATTACAGGCGTACGCCACCACACCCAGCTAAGTTTTGTATTTTTAGTAGAGACGGGGTTTCACCACATTGCCCAAGCTGGTCTCGAACTCCTGACCTCAAGTGATCCGCCCAACCGGGCCTCCCAAAGTGCTGGGATTACAAGGCGTGAGCCACAGCACCTGGCCTAAAATTAAATTAAAAAAAACAATAATGACAGTAATGACCATTTAGTGTTCCAGGTACCATGTTACATACTTAACACATATTGTCTCATTTATATTCATCACAACAATAAAAAATCCTCTGAAGTTAAGTGCTATTATTATCTTCCTTTTAATGTGACTTTCCTAAGATCACACAGCTATTAAGTCAGGACCAGGTCAGGCACGGTGGCTCATGCCTGTAATCCCAGCACTTTGGGAGGCTGAGGGGGGCGGATCACAAGGTCAGGAGATCGAGAGCATCCTGGCTAACATGGTGAAACCCCGTCTCTACTAAAAATACAAAAAATTAGCCGGGCGTGGCAGCCAGCGCCTATAGTCCCGGCTACTTGGGAGGCTGAGGCAGGAGAATGGCGTGAACCCAGGAGGCGGAGCTTGCAGTGAGCCGAGATCATGCCACTGCACTCCAGCCTGGGTGACAGAGCGAGACTCTGTCTCAAAAAAAAAAAAAAAGAGTCAGGACCAGAGCCTATAATTCCAGCACTTTGGAAGGCTGAGGCTGGCTGATCACCTGAGATCGGGAGTTCAAGACCAGCCTGACCAACATGGAGAAACTCCATCTCTACTAAAAATACAAAATTAGCCAGGCATGGTGGAGCATGCCTGTAATCCCAGCTACTCAGGAGGCTGAGGCAGGAGAATCGCCTGAACCCAGGAAGTGGAGGTTGCAGTGTGCCAAGATCACACCATTGCACTCTAGCCTGGGCAACAAGAGCGAAACTCTGTCTCAAAAAAAAAAAAAAAAAGAGTCAGGACCAGGATTCCAGCCCAGGAAGTTTGATTCCAGGAAGACGCAGAGATTTTAGCACTGGCCAGGTGCAGCGGCTCACGCCTGTAATCCCAGCACTTTGGGAGGCCGAGGCGGGCAGATCACTTGAGGTCAGGAGTTTGAGACTAGCCTGGCCAACGTGGTGAAACCCTGTTTCTACTAAAAATACAAAAATTAGCCAGGCTTGGTGGTGCACACCTGTAATCCCAGCTATTTGGGAGGCTAAGGCAGGAGAATCACTTGAACTCGGGAGGCGGAGGTTGCAGTGAGCTGAGATCGTGCCACTGCATTCCAGCCTAGGTGACAGAGCAAGACTGCAACTCAAAAAACAAAAAAAAAAAGAAATTTTTAGCACTTATCAAGCCCTTATTATGTGTGGAAACAGTATAATAACAGGCACTTATTATACTTATTATACTGTATAAGCAGGCAGGTATTATAGCCCACATTGTGCAGGTGAAGGACAGAGGCGCAAGGTTCAGGGGTACTAGGAAGTGGCTGGGTCAAGACTTGGCCCTGGTTCTGTCTGGGCTCTCTCTACAGCCCAGGACTGGGGGAAATCATGCCAGCACAGCCCCTCCCCACATCTTTCTCACCTTGGCCTTCTCGAGCTGCGCTAATGCCTGGCGCTCTGCTTCCTTCCTTAAGGCTTCCCGGTCCTCCTCCAGAGATACATCAGAGTCTGATGGACGGCTGGTGTAGGACTCCGCTGAGCCCTGAAAATAGAGAGAGCCAGATCAGGGCCATTGCTGCCTCTCCCAGCTCCTGGGCCTGGGAAGGCATGGAGGTGCCACCCATCATGGATGCCTCAAGCCCCAGCCAGCCCAGCATGACACCACAAGGGCTAAGACAAGGTGGTATTAGGTGGAAGGGACCAGGAGCTGAGATTTCTCAGGCCCCTGGGGAAAGTGTGGCCCTAGTGAGGGTGACAGCAGCAAGCAGGAGATGAAGGCAGGCCCAAGGACAGCTGCTTGGGGCCCAGGGAGGGGTGGGAACCTGATAGGGGCACAAGGCAAGGGAGGAATGCCAGGGACGAGTCTCTACTCCCACTGCTCCTTCCCTCCCCTGCCCCCAGCACCCGCTGAGATAGACTCAGCTGAGGTCCAGTGGCATCCATTCCACGGACTGCAGCCACCAGCTTCGGCCTGAGCTCTCTGCACTATCAGCCGTGGACGGCCTGCTCCGCAGGATGGGGCCACCACAGATTTTGCCAGCTTCTGTTCAAGGGTAGAGGGAGATAGACTCCTACCTCCCCTGCTCCTCTTAACTGGTACTGCCAGAATCAAACTTCACTACTTACAGCCCCAGTCCTCGGGCTCTCCTAGGACACAAGAGAACCCAAGAGTTCCAGGCTGGTACAGACCGAAGAGGCAAGTTAAGAGCAGGATATGGGACAGGGCTTTCCCTGAAATGAGGGCTGCTGGGTGCCAGACAGCTGGCTTTGACCACAATGACCAACCCAGAGCACAAGGGACTCCTTTAGGGATGCACACATATGTGTAAGACACATGTTGCCCGTACAGACCTGGTAGTGGGAATGCACGTGCTTCTTCATGTGTGTGCGTGGATGTGCAAGTACAAGTGTGTGGAGGAGGGTGTGCTCTATAGTTGGCTGCATACGACTGTGTGTGTACAGCCACATGTGAGTGTACTGGGGGGGAGCTCCCAGACATCTGTGACCCTGAGGTTGGGGGACATGTGAGGGCAGGAGGCAAGAGGTGTGGATTTGTGTGACTATGCGGGGGTGGTGTTGGACAAGGCATAGGAGGTTATGTGGCAGAAGAGGAGGACTGCAGGGATGTAGGGGTTCTTTCCTGAGGGCAGAAAAGGGTCACTTGGCCAGGAAGGTCCGTAAGTTTGGCATGGAGGGGACCTGAGAAAGACAGAAACAAAGTCCCACCTCTCCCCAGGGGCCTCAGGTCATTAGCTGGTGCAGCTGCCCATCTCTTTCCCAGCCAAATAATGAAAATGGGAGACCCGCGGAGGAAGGGTTGGGGTGGAGCGGGGGTCACTAACAGAAGTGGGGAAAGAGGCACGAAGGAGAGAAGGAGAGAAAACCAGCGTAGCTCCCCCTCTCCACCCTGATGGGAGCACGCAGAGTCAAAGAGCCAGGGAAACAGACAGGGAGACAGACTAGCAGAGAGGCACTCACCGACCCCAACACACACGCGGGCATGCGCATGCACACACACACTCACCAACCCCAACACAAATGCAGGCATACGCGCGCACACACTCACCGACCCCAACACACACGCAGGCACGCGCACGTGTACACATACACACACAGTTACATGCACACACACAGACACACATGCAGACGCACATGTGCGGGCAGACACACACACATATGCAGACACACAGGTGCACACATACACGCATGTAGGCATGCGCACACATACACACACATATGCAGACACATGCACGCGCATACACACGCACACATCAGAAATGGCAGAAGACAGGAAACAGTGAGGAGGCATGGAGACACGCTGGAGTAAAGGCTGCCCTCCGTCAGCTTTCCTGAGAGGCTGTTCTACCCGCCGCCACCCCACTCCATCCCCAGCTCACCACCACCAGGGTCCGGCTGGGCGCCTCCATCCCGGCACCCTCAGTGCCTGGCCCTGCTGGCCTAGGGGGTGGCCCAAACTGCCCGTTCCCTTGGGGGCTCAGGTTACAAGCAGAGTTGCTACATGTGCAAACTGCTAGGGTATATTTAGCTCAGAGATGTGGCAAGGACTGCCCCCCCACCACTCCCCACCACCTACCGGGGATCAGAGCTGGGGAGCTAAAAGGAGGAAGAATTGGAGGCTGGGGTCTGACTCCCTGGGTTGGCAAACACTGAAGGAGCCAAGGTCCTTTTCTGCCAAGAGGGGCAATAAAAGCACAGCGTCATTCTTCCTAGCCCTGGCCATGTCCTGCAACAGGAGGGATGAGGGAGTGATTGAAGAAAGGACTTCCTGTCTGTTCCTATACTTAGAAAAGGCTAGAATGAAGCCTCCCCTTCCTGAACCTCCCAAGTCAGACTGAGGCTCACATGTGCCAAGTGCTGTAGAGACAGAAGAAACGGAAAGAAGGGCCTCACTCTAATTAGTGGTGGATCTGCCTGGCATCACCCTTGCTCCTGGCCCAAGGTGGAAGGGAGGGGCTCATCTCCAGAGGACCCCTCCTCTGTGCTGTCTTCTGCCCTCGAATGCCCTGCCCATTTCCTCTTCAATACACGCCTTTTCCTTGTCTAATCCCAAGCCCCTCTTGCCTTTTTTGGGTACCAGGCTTTGGTGAGATGCTAAGTAGTCATAGCAACCACATGCCTCTCTCAGTCCCTCACCCTGAGCCCAAGATGGCCCAGGGTTGACAGAGAGATGAGAGCAGCCGCTTACTGACTGAGCACAGAAGACCCCAGAAAGCTATTCTCAGTTACACCCTTTCAGGCAGGGGTGCTGGGCTACCGTCTTCTCTATTATAAAATCAACAGCCTCATGCCTCAACCACCCCCACCCCCGTCACCATCACCCTTTCTCTGTGCTTCTTAGACAATCATGTCTCGAGGTGAGGAGCGTGTTTCCCTGGCCAGGACCTCACCAGGACTACAGGGACCCAAACATCCTTGCTCTGCTTTTCCTAGGACCTGCCTCCACCCCACCCTGTCACAGATTCTGGGGGAGGACATGGAAGCAGACAGCCGGCAGGGGGAGTGGGTGACAGCCCGAAGCAAGCTAGAGGGAGGCAGGCCAGGCTGTCCCTGAATGAGATGACGCAGGCCAGCAGGCAGCAGGGGAGGGTGCCTGGTGCTGGGGGAGGGGCCGGTCAGGGGCGGGGGCTGAGCGAGTGGGTGCCGCTGACAGCACATCCAGGAGAGGTCATGGGGTGTCAGGGTGATGGGGTGGCTCCAGGCAGGTGACAAATGGCACAGGGAAGGGTGCCTGGACAATACCGCAGACCTGGCTCACCAATGCTGGTCTCCACCAACCAGCCACCTCCCTCCTCTCCGCCCAGCCTCCCCATTACCTGGCGGACAAAGCTGTTGGATGTGGTATCCGACGACGTGCTCCCATCTGACCGTTTGAATCGCCCTTTCCTCTTGCTGTATTTGCCCTGAAGAGGCCAGGAAAGGAACAAGAGTAGAATCAGAAGGGCCCTTTCCCAACCCTCATCTTGCCAGCCCCAGAGCTACAGCCAAGCTTGGGAACAGCACTCCCAGCCCCACCTCCACCCCCCTGCACCTTCCTCCTGAGGTGGTACGACCCAAGGGGAGGGAGGGTCTCCCATCCTCATGGAGAGGGCCCAGAGCACAGCCAGGAGTGGGGACCAGTGCAAGAGAGCCCCAGAAGGCCCACACGGAAACCCCCAAACCAAGCCAGAGAGGCTGGGAAGGGGGGAGGCACGGAGAAGCTGGAGGCTCATTAGGCAGCAGAGCTAATTAAGATGCTGGGCAGGCTGCAGAGGCCTCCGAGGAAGGGAGAGGCAGCCGGCAGTGCTGGGTGTTGGGTGGGGAGAGCGGGAAAGTCACCCCCACTCCCCCTCCGCAGGAGCAGAGCAGGGCTGTTTGTGTTGGTGGCCCCCAGAGAGGAGGAACTGCCAACCCAGGGCCCAGCCTGGCTTCTCCCCTGTGCCCAACTCTTCCCTTCGCTATTCACAGAGTAGGGAGGGGATGACAGCTCTCTTGGAGACTCAGAGCCAGATTTCTTGGGAGGGAGTAGGGGCATGGAACTGTATTTGGACAGTAAACATCCAGCCTTATCAGTGGCACCATGGGGGCAGATTTTGCTCCCCACTCTCATCCCTTGCCCAGACAGGACTTTTTCTCAGCTCCCTCTCTCACAATCACAGTAGCTACAATCCTCCCCAAGGGGGCAAGAGGGATCAAGCTTCTACCCTGTGGCCCCCAGCTGCCACTGCCCATGCCCCATGCCCATGGTACCCATCAGGCTATGTCAATCTAAATGTCCCTCGGCCCCGCACCACATGAGCCTAGGACACAGCCCCACAGATCCCTAGGGGGTAAGCTGGCTCAGTCTCAGAGACCGGGTGGAGGAAATACCGCCTGACCATTCAGGAAGCCACACGTTCAGGTTAAGGGCATCAGGTATTTCCAGTCCTCTTGCAAGAAGAGCTGCTTCTGGCCCTCCCCAGCTTGTACCCACACACACTTGGCCTCAGCCCAGTTCAGAATGGGGAGAGTGAGTGAGGGCTCAGACTTCCAAGTCCCTGCCCTCGGTCTCCATCCTAGACTTTCTTTGGCCAAAGAACCTGGAGGGGCCATGACCAGACTGGGGGCTTTGGCTGCTGGGATCAGGGTACAAGAAAGAGGATGGAAAATGGGAGAGAAGGGCCCCTGGGGACCCTTCCAAGATCCTTCCCTCCCCGCCCTTCTCTCAAACCAGACATATACCCCAACTCAAGTTGTGATGCTCCCTACAAACCTAGGAGGATCACCCAGTGAATCCCAGACACCACCCTCCCCCCCACTGCCAGGCTGGGCAAAGGGAGTGGCACTCAGAGGGACAGGGGACAGCTGAAAGGAAGGCCCCAGTCAGCTGCCTCCCAGGCTCAAAGGGGCCTGGGGTGGAGGAAGGTATTTTTAGGTCTGACTTGACCCCTCTACATACCCATCAGTCACATTATCATGGTGGTTACAGCTGGTGGCCACAGTAACAGAAGAGTTAATGCTATCCTTGGAGAAGGACACTCCCAAAGAAATCCCCTGGCGCGACCATCCCAGAGCCTGCTGGTCACCCCATGGGAACCCACCGCGCCCAAGAATGCCACTTCCTGGGGGTAACCAGGGGTGTAGGAAAAGTGTGCGGGTGGGGATGGAGAAGTAGACCCCTCCCCCAGGTAAAACAGCTTTTCCCCCCTCCCATGAGTTGGCATCCATCCAACTTTCCAAACTTTGGAGGCGTTTTTGGGGCGGGGGTGGGGGTGGGGTAAGTCAACGTGGGTGTGGGGGGAGGGGAGCAGGTCCGACATAGAGATGGAGCCCAGGTGGCTGGGAGGGGACCTCGCCCGGGGTTGGCCCTTTCCCCACCCTCGAGAACCAGTGTCTGCGGCTTTGAAGGCCTGTTGGCATTTGGCACCGCCCTCTGACCATCGCCTCGGCCACCTCCTCGTGCCACCCCCACCCCACCCACACCCGCCTGGCGCCCCCGAGCGTGCTCTGCGTCGCCCCCCTTGCCTGGCTCGCTTTCTAGCCTCTTTCAACCTCCCCTTCTCAAGGCCCAGATCCCCCTCCACCAGCACCCCCACGCTCAGCCCACTGAAGCTGGTGCCCAAGCGGCAGGAACCTTGACGCGGGGGAGATAAGGAGGCGAGGGTGACAGGCAGCCCACCCGCCCCCTCCCCGCTCCGCAGCATCGCCACCCAGCCCCAGGCCCAGCGCCCATCAATCACAACCTGCAAGGATGGGGGGCGCGCAGGCATCCCTCTCTCCTCCGCGCCCCGCATATAACCCCTTCCTCTCCCGCGCCTCTCGAGCCGACCTCAACACGGTCCGCGGGAGAGGCCCCCTCCCGTTGGGCCGGGCCACCACGCCTCACCTGCGGGCTGGGGTCGAAGACCTCCATGGGGATCTCCTGGGAGGGTGGGTAAGGGCCCCGGGACATGCTGGTCTTCTGGACCATGGAGAGGAGCCTCCCCTCCCGCCGCCGGCCCGGCCCAGCCGGGCGCCCTCAGCGCATGGGAGAGGCCGTGGGAGCCGAAAGCAGCGCGGCGCAGCCAGCACCCGGTCCAGCCACCCAGCTCGGCCTTCGGCTGCCTCCTTCCTGCCTTCCCTCGCTCCTCCCGCTCTCTCCACTGCCGCCGCCGCCTCCCCCGTAGGCTCAGCATCTCCCCGCGCCCCTCCCTCGCTCCCTCCCTCCGCCGGCCCGGCCCCGCCCCTCGCAGCCCCTCCGCCGGCTCGGCGCACACAATGGGCGTGCGGCAGCAGGGAGGCAAACCCCACTCGGCTCTAGGTGGCCGCAGGTGGGCCTCTGACTGGCCGTGGGGTGCAGGCGGCCCACTGGGGCGGGAAGGGAGAAACTAGGCGTGGAACTTGGGGGAGGGGTGGGGGGGCGGTCTACCAGTGGATGCCGAGGGCTGATGGGGATTGGCATGGCTGGCACCGCCCCCCTTTTGTCCCAAACCTCTCTTCCTGCGGGTCCCCCCAACCCACTCCTGTTTGGGCCACCGGAACTTCCCGGTCCCGGTGATCCTGGAACCTGGCTTTAACTCCTTTCTCCCCAGTGTGGGGCCCAGGCTGCCTCAAACCAAACAGAAAAGCTTCTCCCTCCAACATGGCTCTGGGGCTGCCGGTGGGAGGCTGAGGCTGAGATGGGGAGGGTGTCCAACAGCGACAGCAAAATAAATCCCAGGGGTCCAGGAGTTCTGCCATAATCAGTCACTAGGATACACCGCCCCCCCAACCCCTGCTCTTCCAAAAGGCCAGGAATGGGGCTGGGTGAGGTCCCTGCTCTTGGATGAGAAAAGAGGAAGAAATATGGAGCTGAGAGAGGAGAAGCTGCTAAATCAGATCTCATGACCTTTGACCTAGAATTGCGCCACCTTTACCCCTGATTTAGGGAGAAACATCCAAGATCTGGATGCCACCCACCATGACTGGTGGAGAGAAGAGGAATAGGAGATTCTGGGCAATAGACCCTGGCGCCAATTTGGCTCAGGCTGTTTCTGGTTGTATAGCCCCGGACAGATCACCTCTCTGAGCATCAGTTTCCTCCTCTCCTATAAAATGGGGTTGCTGGTACTGTGGAGTCTGTGTCACCTGGTATTATTGGGAGGATGAGGGAGAATTAAATGAATTGCTGGGGTGTTTGGAGAAGCTGTAAGTTTCAATGAAGGGGTCACTCATGACAGGAGGACCCATTCCCTTCCTACTCCACCCCTTCTCCTGCTCCACAGAAAGGAGAGATGGAGAAGACCCTCTCCAGGTCAAGTGACCTTAAAATAAGGCCACCACCTTGCTGTGTTCCGCAGGACAGGAGACTATGGGACTCCTCCTCCTCACCCAACTCTAATAGTAAGTGAATGGTCAGTCTGTCATTCCTCTGATCACAACACCTTGGGGAAGGCGGAGCAGTGAGTGAAGATGAAGCCCATTAGAAACGTTCCAGGAGAGCTCCAACCCTGAGCAGGGTTTCCACCTGCCCCTTGGAGACAAGAAAGGCTGGCATAACCGCAAAAGTATGGGCTTTGCAATCAGAAATATCTGTGTTCTGAATCTGTTACCTTAGCTGTAAAATGAGGGCAACGCTAACTGTGTTGTTGTGAGGAAGTAGCATAAATGTTGCTTCCCTTTCTCTCTCTTCTACTTTCTCAGCCAGGAAAGTTGAGATGAAACGGATAGGGTGATCAGCAGGAACCAATCATGAGTTGGAGCCTCAATTCAGATGTAGACTTCTTAAACCCCAGAATGTTCTTCTTGGATTTTTACATTGGGTGTTCCAGATCAGAAGAAAAGGACTGCTTTTTTTTTTTTTTTGAGACGAAGTCTCACTCTGTTGCCCAGGCTGGAGTGCAATGGCGCAATCTCGGCTCACTGCAACCTCCGCCTCCTGGGTTCAAGCGATTCTCCTGCCTCAGCCTCCCCAGTAGCTGGAATTACAAGCATGCGCCGCTACACCCGGCTAATTTTTGTATTTTTAATGGAGACAGGGTTTCACCATGTTGGCCAGGCTGGTCTCGAACTCCTGACCTCAAGTGATCCACCTGCCTTGGCCTCCCAAAGTGCTGGGATTACAGGCATGAGCCATCGAGCCCAACCCAATTTTTTATTTTTTTTAATTTTACTTTCTGCAATCATTCATCCATTCAGCCAGTGCGGTATTTCTCAGGTGTGTTCGATCACGGATCCATGCCTGCCGCAGTCCAGTTGTGAGCCAAATGAGACTGAGACTAGTTCCCGCCCTCCAAGAGCTTGCTGTCTTAATGCCTTCCTTTGCTAATTGCAAACGTTACCTCACGTAATTTCCACAACTGATGACAGAAATATTGGGATTAGGTCCACTTTACAGAGGAGGAAATTGAGGTACCAAGAAATTAAAGACCCGCAGTGGTGTAAAAACACTAACATCTTTTAGTGATCGATTCTGCACTCCAGGGGTTTTCAATCTACTACAAGAGTGAATAAGAATTCGCCTTTGTCTGATATCTGTTGTCATTCTCTCTCGCTTCTTTAACTGATTTTTTTCTCAGCTAATAAAAGATCCACCCACAACCCCCCGAACGCCCGCAAACACCAGGCCACTCTAGCAAAACCTCTCTCACTCCGCCTGCGCAATCCAGCTGACTTCCGGTTACAGATAACCACGTGATTGGGTACCCTTGCTGCGCATGTCTAGTAGGAAGTTGGACTATACCACTTTCCCTACGGAAGGGGTACTTTTTTATGTTTTTAAGTTTAAAACCGATTTCTGATATTAGACTTTTATCATTTCAGGCCTATATGGAAGCTATGAGTGAGTTTAGTGTGGTAGAAGATGAAAGAACCGGACAGGAATACGGACGAAATTGGAGCAGGGTTTGGGCTCTCCCCCTCGCAGATAATGGGAGGAGCCTGGCCCGAGCAAGCTCTTTCCTTTCGCTGTTGCGGCCGCAGCCATGAGGTGAGGGGGAGCTGGTCTCCATCAGGCGCTGACGCGTGTCGGCAAGGGACTGTCGGTCTTGGGACCGCAGCTGGGGTTAGGGGAGATGAAATGGAGGCCGCCCTAAAGCGGCCGGTCCCGGGGTTTGGGGTAGGCCGGAGCACTTTCTTCCCGGGCCTCCGGGGTGGGGGGGGGGGGCGGGGAGCGTCGCAGCAACTGAGACCAGGAAAAGTCTGCCCCGGCTGGCGCCGCACCGCACACGTGTCCGGTCGACCCACGCGAGCAGAGCAAGGGAGCGAACGAGACCAAGCCGTGGGCCCTTTCTTGCTTGGCACACCCGGAGCGGAGCCGATCTCTGCTTTCACGTGATGTAGGGCAAGCCTAGCGTAGGCCCCAGGCCTCCGACTGCCGAGAGAGGTGATCTCTAACTCCTGACTCCATTCACTCCTTTGGCCTCTCATAAAGGAAATCTCTGCGAATAGCCGAACGAGGCTTGTTACTGTGATAAAACAGGGAAATAAGCCCAGAAAACAGAGTAACTTGCCTGCATTCCTAGACTAGAAATCAGGTCTACTCACCTCGAATATTCTTCAAACGCTGAGTACCAGAAATGGCATAAGCCCCCTATTCAATCCAATAAGTCCTTGGCTTGACTTTCCAGAGGAGAAATGCGAACATGAGGCTCCGAGAGGTGAAGGCATAGCGTGGGTTTTGAAGTCTTAAACCCGAGGGGGCCAGCTGCATAGCCCAGAGCCTTAAAGATGATTTAGGGAAGAGTCTTATTTCGCGGCTGTGGTGTGGGTCACAAAGGGCAGGTCTTGATGGGGACGTTCATTCTTGCCCAGGATTGGCTTTCAGAGTCTAATCATGTTTTCTGTGTGTCTAGTATGCTCAGGCTTCAGAAGAGGCTCGCCTCTAGTGTCCTCCGCTGTGGCAAGAAGAAGGTCTGGTTAGACCCCAATGAGACCAATGAAATCGCCAATGCCAACTCCCGTGAGTACCTGGGATCTGTCTCTTCACCCTACTTCCTTCTTTTCTCCTGCGTCAGATTAATGATAACACAATTGTGTTGACTTTTTTTTTTTTTTTTTTTTTTTTGAGACAGTCTTGCTCTGTTGCCCAGGCTGGAGTGTAGTGGTGCCATCTGATCATTGCAACCCCTGCTCCCAGGCTCAAGTGATTCTCCCACCTCAGCCTCCTGAGTAGCTGGGATTAGAGGTGTGCACCACCACGCCCAGCTGATTTACTCTTTATATTTTATTTTATTTTTTTTGGGACAGAGTCTCACTTTGTCACCCAGACTGGAGTGCAGTGGTAGGATCTCAGCTCACCGCAACCTCTGCCTCCCAGGTTCAAGCGATTCTCCTTCCTCAGCCTCCCAAGTAGCTGGGACTAAGGCACGTGCCACCACACCCAGCTAATTTTTGTATCTTTAGTAGAGATGGGGTTTCATCATGTTGGTCAGGCTGGTCTCAAACTCCTGACCTCAGGTCATCCATCCACCTCAGCCTCCCAGAGTGCTGGGATTATCAACGTGAGCCACCACACCTAGCCTGTGTTGACTTGTTACAAACCTAGGAAAGTTCATTCAGAGTGTCTATAAAATGGAGGAGTCATTGTATCAGGCTTGTTCTTTTGAGTGTGCTCTCATATATTTAAAATGTAGAAATGGCCAGGCATGGTGGCAGGCATCTTTAATCCCAGCTACTTGGTAAGCTGAGGCAGGAGGATCATGAGCCCAGAAATTCAAGACCGGCCTGGGCAACATAGGGAGGCTGTCTCAAAGACAAAGGGTATTTCTCACAACCTGTGTTTGTGAAGGAAAAAGAAAAGATAGAGGTTTTTTGGGTTTTCGAAGGCAAGAAATAAGTTCCAGTGTTTCCATCCTTTTTGAGACCGTGGGGCCAAGAATGTGAGCAGTGTCTCTGGCCTGGCCTATTCGGACTCTGGGATGTGCTTGGGCCCCAGTTGACTGACCAGGTGCATTATGCTTTCCCAGGTCAGCAGATCCGGAAGCTCATCAAAGATGGGCTGATCATCCGCAAGCCTGTGACGGTCCATTCCCGGGCTCGATGCCGGAAAAACACCTTGGCCCGCCGGAAGGGCAGGCACATGGGCATAGGTAAGTGTGGTCATCTTCTCCTTAAGAAATGATAGGTGCTGGCGTCTATGCTGAAATATATTCAAGATGTAAGCACTCTGTCTCATCTTGAGCCCGTTTCTTACTCCTTGATATTTGATGTGTTTTCTGCCTGTGTGCAAATCAGAAAGTTGGTGCTGGTATTGGAATTGAGAGTATCCCTGGTAGGAGGTCACATTTACTAAGTCCCTACCTACACTATGCCAAGGATTCTGTACTTTCTAGTTTCAGAATGATCGAAGGAAGCTCCTTACAACGTGCTGTGTTGCCTTGGTGCACTGCCTGTTACACGCACATTCTGCATGAAGTGAATGGGGAATTGTTGCTGTATTTGTGCTTCCTTTAAAATTGAGTAAACGAAAGAACTTATGTAGTTGGGATCATCATCTGGAAAATGGAAGTAATGCTACTTAAAATGAGGTTGTGAGGATTAAATGAGTTAAGGACCCTGACTTGAAACTATATTCACTTGGTGTACTTATACACAGTGGGCCTGGGTAGTGGCCCGTTCCTAACTCATCTTCTCCACAGGTAAGCGGAAGGGTACAGCCAATGCCCGAATGCCAGAGAAGGTCACATGGATGAGGAGAATGAGGATTTTGCGCCGGCTGCTCAGAAGATACCGTGAATCTAAGAAGATCGATCGCCACATGTAAGCACACCCTCTTGGGCCCAGTACCCATTTGCTGCTTTGATGGCTAGTTCATTTCCCAGACATTTTTTTTTTTTTTTTTTTTTGAGATGGAGTCTTGCTCTGTCACCCAGGCTGGAGTGCAGTGGCGCGATCTCAGCTCACTGCAACCTCTACCTCCCAGGTTCAAGTTATTCTCCTGCCTCAGCCTCTTGAGTAGCTTGGACTACAGGCATGTGCCACCATACCTGGCTAATTTTTTGCATTTTTAGTAGAGACGGGGTTTCACTGTGTTAGCCAGGATGGTCTCGATCTCCTGGCCTTGTGATCCACCCGCCTTGGCCTCCCAAAGTGCTGGGGTTATAGGCATGAGCCACCATGCCTGGCCCGCAGAGATCTGTCTTACTGGCCTTGGGTAGGGAGCTTTTTTTTTTTGGAGACAGAGTCTCGCTCTGTCACCCAGGATGGAATGCAGTGGCACAATCTTGGTTCACTGCAACCTCTGCTTTCGAGGTTCAAGCACTTCACCTGCCTCACCGTCTCAAGTACCTGGGATTACAGGCATGTACTACCACACCTGGCTAATTTTTGTATTTTTAGTAGAGATGTGGTTTCACCGTTGGCCAGACTGGTCTCGAACTCCTGGCCTCAAGTGATCCGCCCACCTCAGCCTCTCAAAGTGCTCAGATTACAGGCCTGAGCCACCACGCCCAGCCATGGGTAGGGAGCCTTTCTAAGAAAGTTTTTCTATTCTGGTCTTTCTTTTTTTCCCCATATGTCATCAGGATAGCCCAACAGTTTATTTGCCAGGCAAGTTCTATCTAGGAACTGCACACAAAAAAGTCATGGTTTAGGGAGTAATTCATGCAGCAATAGGAGAAAAGAAAGGAAGCTACAAGCTTAGTGACCTTGGGTGGAGGAACAACTCACAAGGCAGCCTCTGATCCATCACCAACCAGCATCTCTTCACTCTGTGTACCCTGCAGGTATCACAGCCTGTACCTGAAGGTGAAGGGGAATGTGTTCAAAAACAAGCGGATTCTCATGGAACACATCCACAAGCTGAAGGCAGACAAGGCCCGCAAGAAGCTCCTGGCGTAAGTTTCTTTTCAGAGTCTTAGGGGAACATTCTTAGACCTTTGAGAGTTGTTCTTAGATACTTAAAATGTGCCAATGCCTAAGTCTTGACTTGCACGTAGTCTGTCTTAGGAATACAGCTGTTCCCTTAGAGGCACCCACTCCTCTGTCCTGTACGCACCCACTCCTCCTGTCTCGTAGGGACTAGAGGTTAGTTGAAGCAGGAGCCCTTGGTGGGCCCAGCAACTCATTCCAGAAGCTGACTAGGCTCAAAGGGAGAGGTCTGGGGATGTGCTTCTGTCTCCCCAGCATCTCATCTCTTCCCAAACTGACCCGTCTTTTCTCTTCCCTGACCAGTGACCAGGCTGAGGCCCGCAGGTCTAAGACCAAGGAAGCACGCAAGCGCCGTGAAGAGCGCCTCCAGGCCAAGAAGGAGGAGATCATCAAGACTTTATCCAAGGAGGAAGAGACCAAGAAATAAAACCTCCCACTTTGTCTGTACATACTGGCCTCTGTGATTACATAGATCAGCCATTAAAATAAAACAAGCCTTAATCTGCCTTCCTCTCTGCTTCTTGCAAGGTTTACGGTTACTGAGTGAGGTTTTTTTTTTTTTTTTTTTTTTTTGAGATGAGTCTTGCCCTGTCGCCCAGGCTTGAGTCCGATGGTGCAGCCTTGGCTCACCGCAAACTCCACCTCCAGGTTCAAGCAGTTCTCCTGCCTCAGCCTCCTGAGTAGCTGGGATTACAGGTGCGTGCCACCACGCCCGGCTAATTTTTGTATTTTTAGTAGAGACTGGGTTTCACTGTTGGCCAGGTTTATCTCGAACTCCTGACCACAAGTGATCTACCTGCCTCGGCCTCCCAAAATGCTGGGATTGCAGGCGTGAGCCACTACACTTGGCCTGCTCACCAAGTCTTTTACCTTGTTTTAGTGGGATGTAGGGAGAAAAGGAATGGCTTTTATGCAAGCCTCCAAAATAACTGTGCCTCAGAACTGCCCTTCGAAGCACGGGTGACACCTAAGAAGTGGTCTCAGAATGTTGGTTGGGACCAGTAGTTGTGACATCAGTTAAGGAATCAGTCTTTACAAAAGCCATAGGAAATACTTAGGGTGTTTATACTTCTCAGCTGACAAGTGGGGGTTACAAATGGGACCTGAGCTTGGACTGCTGGTTACTACCTAAGCTGTCACTAAACAGCTTTATTGAGATACAGTTGAAACTGAGACAGAATCACCCTGTCACCCAGGCTGGAGTGCAGTCGGCAACCCCTGCCTCCTGGGTTCAAGCAACTCTCCCTGCCTCAGCCTCCTGAGTAGTTAGGATGACAGGCACCCACCACCATGCCTGGCTAATTTTTGTATTTCTTAGTAGAGACGGGGTTTCGCCATGTTGGTCAGGCTGGTCTTGAGCGCCTGACCTCAGGTGATCCACCCGCCTCTGTGCCTGGCCCCCCAGCTCTTTTCTGAGGAACTCTTCTGTTGGAGTGATGAGCTGGCGTGCCTTTCAGGGCATGTAATGGGCTGATGGAAAAGGGCAAGACCTGAGTGGGAATGGCAGGTTGGCTATGGTGTCAGGGCCAGCAGACCCCTCCTAGCTCTGCCTCTCGCGTCCTCATGCCGTTCTGGGCAGGTGGGTAGCAGAAGGCAGGGAAGCCCACACTTAGAAATGTCCCAAGGAAGCCGGGCACAGTGGCTCACGCCTGTAATCCCAGCACTTTGGTAGGCCGAGGTGGGCAGATCATCTGAGGTCGGGAGTTCGAGACCAGCCTGACCAACGTGAAGAAAACCCATCTTTACTAAAAATACAAAATAAGCTAGACATGGTGGCACATGCCTGTAATGCCAGCCACTTGGGAGGCTGAAGCAGGAGAATCGCTTGAACCGGGAGACAGAGGTTGCAGTGAGCCGAGAGCCACTGCACTCCAGCCTGGGCAATAAGAGTGAAACTCCATCTCAAGAAAAAGAAAATGTCCAGAGGACCCCCTATCGTATGCCTCACAGCCTGGGATGAGAGGACACTGGCTTCTGGATCCCCCTGGCCACTGGAGCGGCCGGCGTGTTTCATGCATTAGCTCTTGCCCTTTGAAGTGGGGAAGCTGAGGCCTAGAAAGGGAAGGGTCTTGGCCAAGCTCCCAGCTTGGTGTGTGGGACGCCTGCTTCCCAGGCCTGGCCCAGAGGAGGAGGGGTAGTGGAGACTGCCCACCCCCAACCCCTCCATGCAGTAGAGAGATGACAGGAAGGAGAAGCTGGGTGTGGTGGCTCACGCCTGTAATCCTAGCACTTTTGGAGGCTGAGCGGGAGAACTGCTTGAGTCCAGGAGTTTGAGACTAGCCTGGGCAACATGGCGAAAACCCATCTCTACAGAAAATACAAAAATTAGCCGGGCATGGTGGTGCACCCCTGTAGTCCCAGCTACTCAGGAGGCTGAGGTGGTAGGATCACCTGAACCCGAAAGGTGGAAGCTGCAGTGAGCCAAGATTGCACCACTGCACTCCAGCCTTGGTGACAGAGCCAGACCCTTCCCCCCAACCCCCAACCAAAAAAAAAAAAAATGCCAGGAAGGAGAATGAGGTAACCCAATATGAGACCCTCCCGGGATTCCAGAGCCTGCAGCGCAGAAGCTGGTTTCCACCCTGGACCAGAAGATGGTGCTACTCGCTCACAGGTCGATGCAGTTGTCAGCTGCTGCCTCACTGGAGTTTTTTTTTGGTTTTGTTTTTGTCTGTTCTCGGGGGCAGGAGAAAGAGATGGGTTAGGAAGTTGTAGGAACCCACCTCTTGGAAGGCCTTGGGTTTCCCCACTTCTTTCCTAACCTCACCCCAGGCCTGAAGTTGGCCTCTTTCCACCGTGGGCCTCCAACCCCTTCCCAGGCCAGTGCCTAGGAGGGATCCACTCCCACAGGGGCCCCAAGCAGAAAGAACCCCTAAAGTAACTGCTGGATCTTTTCCAGGTCCTGTAGCCTTGAGAAAATCTGATTAAAAGATGTGTCCTCTTGTTTCCTTACTTATGGAAAAAGAAAAAAGAAAAGATGTGTCCTGCCAGGCACATTGGCGTGAGCCTTTACTCCCAGTTATTCTGGAGGCTGACTGGGAAGGGCTACGTGAGCCCAGGAGTTTGGGGCTGCAGTGAGCTATGACAGTGCCTGTGAATAGACACTGCATGCCAGCCTGGGCAACATAATAAGTCCCTGTCTCTAAAACAAAAATATCAAAAATAATTTGTAGGCTGGGCGCGGTGGCTCACGCTCGTAATCCCAGCACTTTGGGAGGCCGAGGCGGGTGTATAATTTGAGGTCAAGAGTTAGAGACCAGCCTGGTCAACATGGTGAAACCCTGGCTCTACTAAAAATACAAAAATTAGCCAGGCGTGGTGGCACGTGCCTGTAATTCCAGGTATTCGGGAGGCTGAGGCAGGAGAATCACTTGAACCCAGGAGGCAAAGGTTGCAGTGAGCTGAGATTGAGCCACTGCACTCCAGCCTGGGTGACAGAGAGAGACTCCATCTCAGGGAAAAAAAAAAAATTGTAAAAAAAAATGTTTTTTCTTTCAAGAGCATACAAGTGTCCCTATCATATAATTCCACACCCTTTCAAGGAGCTCGTGACCCACACCCTTACCACGTAAAGAATCCCTGAGCAAACCCAATGCTTGATTTTCTAGAGGAGGAAACAGAGACCCAGAGGAGCCAGTGACTCTTCTGCTGTGCTCAGCAGTGCGGCAAACAGGCCGGGGGTGGTGGGGCTAGGCTGGCTACTGGCTGGTGGCAGACACAAGTGGGGTGTGCAGAACCTCAGTGCTGCACGAACACTGGCGCCTGACTCTGATTCCCAGGCTGCAGTCTCCCGACGTGGGAGGGTGTGATTCAGATTGGGGTGCAGCAGAGGCACTGAGCACAGCTGCTACTGCAGGGCTGTGAGCTGGAGAAGAGGGTACAGAGGGGCCTGGCCTCTTTCCAGTACTGCCTCTGAGGCTACGGCAGGGCTAACCTAGGCTGGCTTCCTGCAAAGCACAGGGAGGCTGAGGCTGCCTTCCTTGCACTCCTCAGCAGGTGCCCCCACCTGCCCAGGCATTGGGTGGACAGGGGGTAAGAATGGGGGTGAAGAAGGTTGAAGGGGCCAAAGGAAGCAGTGCTGGCAAAATGAGTAGGGTTGCACCGAGGGGCTCATTCTCTCTTCTCCCCACCTCCAGCATCCATCTCTCCAGACTCCCTCCTCTTTCTGCATCTCCCTGAAGTCCAGGGAACCTTCAACCCACACAGTACAAGCCAGGTGAAGCTCAGCTTCTGTGTAGGGGGGCATGAAGGGCACATGTGGATCAGAGACAACAGAGCCAAATGGTGGGATTTGGGATCACCAGTAGCTTCCTAGGCATCCTTTGCCCCAGGCCAGTAGTGTTGCTGGTGCGTCCACCCCCAGAGTGGGCACAGAGGAGGGCAAAGGCTACAGTGGGGCACCAACTGTTCCCAGGCCCTAGGCTGTGAGCATGCTGCATGGGGTTCAGCCACCCAAAAAAGCTGCTGTGCTCAGCAGTGCGGCAAATAGGCTGGAGGGGGATGGGCGTCCAGGCCAGCTGCCGGCTGGTGGCAGACACACAGTTGGGTGTGCATAAGGCGTGGCTGCAAGGCTCTCGGGCTCTTGATCCCTGGAGCCTCTGGCCCAGCATCTCAGGGTGTCTCTGTCTCCATTTTGTTAGTTTAAGGCATTGAGGAAGCCAGGGCAGCAGAGGGAAAGAGCTGAAAGGAGAAGAAAAAGCCACGGTTTCCAAGACTGGCTTGATCACTCATTTGCTGTGTGACCCTGGACAAGTCATTAGCCCACTCCAGGCCTCAGTTTCCCCATGTATAAAGAGGGGAGTGTTGAGCTGGGTAATCTGTGTGACCTTAGATAAGCCACCTAACCTGGCTGTGCCTCAGTTCTTCCCTGTGAGAGGAGGACACCCCCACTCGCCTCACAGGATCCTGGAAAGGATTAAGTAACATCAAGTTCCTGGCACGGTTCCCTGGGCACAGTAGGTGCCTATTTATGAGTTCCCTCTCTTTAAGCATTCACACTGGTCTTGTGACCCCTTCTTCCACTCCCAGGGCTGGGGATCCTAGAAGGGGGAGGGTCACCCTCCTTTCCCGGCTCTCTGGACCCCCAACCTCCAGGGCCTTCCTCAAGTCAAGGAGCCCAAAGAAAGCTCAAGGAGGGGACCCAAGGTCTGGGCCCACCTGGCCTACCTGGCTCAGGGGGCGGGGGCTGTAAACCGGAACCGGTGGAGGAGGGGGCGCTCATCAGGAAAGGCAGCCCCCACTCTGCATCCGGGCAGCGCCAGCAGTGCCCCAGCACCCCCGCAGCCCGCCTCTCCTTGGCGCCCCGCTCCCCCCCGCCTATAAATAGCACAGGACGTGCTCGCCGTGGTGATGACGCGGCTGGGCAGGCGGAGGGGAAGGAGGCAGCTCTGCCAGAGCGGTGGGCGGCGAGCGCGGCGGCGGGAGGGGTGCGGCCCCTCCATGCTGGGCTCCGATGACAGGGGCGACTGAGTCATCCCGGGGCCCCACGGGCCACGACTGTCCCCGCCGCCAGGGTTTCTGTCTCCGGCTTGGGGGACTGCGGGGACGAGGCTGACCTCGGATGGGTACTGAGCCCTCCCAGACCCCCGGCACGCCCGGTCTCGGTGGGCACCTCTGGGTGGGCAAGATCGGTCTCGACGGCCTGGCGCGCAGGAGCATGTCCGCCCCTGCGCGACTCAGGTGCACGTGGAGGCGAAAAGTGATCGCAGCCCCAAGCCGTTTCCCTCCAGCGTCCCCAGACCTCCTCCCACTTTCCTCAGGGCCCCTGTTGGCTCTCCCCAGACCCCACCCTCCTCGGGCTGCTGGAGGAAAGGGATGAGGCCTGGGACCCCTGCCATGTTGCCGCCTGCCCAGCACCCCTCCTTTCAGAGACGGAGGAATTCTTCCACCCTCAGCCTTGCCCGTCTCAGCATCCCCAGACCCCACTCCCCACTTCCCTGCCCCTTTCCTTCCTCTGTCCCAGTGAGAGACACAGAGCAGATGGGCTGGGACAAGAAACATTTAATTAGGGGTCTGGGGTATCAGCAAGGCCCCAGACCCATCATGCAGCCTCATGTACAGTGGGCATTGGGCCCGCCCCTGGGATATTGCTGGGTGGGGGGGGCCTCATGGCAGCAAACAGGGCAGTGTGGCTTGAGACCCCGCTTTGTGGGGGAGAAGTGGGGCAGGGGCCTCTGGGTACGAGGGTCTGTGTTTCTCCCACTGCATGGGAGGGTGTAACTGTGCCCAGGATGGGGGTGGCATGGGCTGGCACAATCAAGGGCATAAGAGGAGGATCTGAGCTAGGGGGAGGAAGGTTGGCACCGAGAAAAGCAGCTGTATTAAGAGAGGGGTCCTCTCTGTGTATGCCCACCCCACCCCATTTCCTGGTGGCCAAAACAGAACATTCCACCTTCCTTGTCTGTCTTCCACCCCCTCTTTTTCCCAGGGCTCTGTGTCCAGAACAAGGGAGCAGATAAAGCCAGCAAAGGGGCTCCTGCAGCACCTGCCCTGTCCCCTGCAGAGCCTGGAGAGAAGCAGGAGAAAGGTCAGCCCAGAGGGTTGGGTTCCTGGGGCAGCCGAGCAAAGCCTGGGACAGGAACTGACAGTCACAGGCTCCCCTGGCGGGTGGTTCCTGTGCGACCGGGGGTCCTGACAGTGAAATGGGTTTGCTTTGACCAAGCACAGGCCAGGATTTTGTTCTCAGTTGGGTTTCCGTGTGTCCAGGCAGCTCTTGGGTTTTCTTTTCTTTCTTTCTTTTTTTTTTTTTTTGAGACGGAGTCTCGCTGTGTTGCCCAGGCTGGGGTGCAATGGTGCAATCTCGGCTCACTGAAACCTCCGCCTCCCGGGTTCAAGTGATTCTCTTGCCTCAGCCTCTGGAGTAGCTGGCATTACAGGCAGACCCCCATCATGCCTGGCTAAGTTTCGTACTTTTAGTAGAGACGGGGTTTCACCATGTTGGCCAGGCTGGTCTTGAACTCCTGACCTCAGGTGATCTGCCCACCTCAGCCTCCCAAAGTGCTGGGATTACAGGCGTGAGCCACCACACCTGGCCAGTTCTTGGGTTTTCTACTTGAACAGATAGTCTCTGATTTGTTACACCTTCCAGGGACCTCAGCCTTCCCCTCATCTGTCCGCCCAGGTTTCAAGTAACGGGAGAGATTCCTGCAAAACTTTCCTGAGAATTGACGGAATGACAGAGGTGGAGACCAGGAGGTGGACTCAAGACCTTCCTATGGTCCTGGGTCCCCTCCCCACCCAGGGTGGAGGGCCAAGGACACAAAAAGGCCTGCTCCCAAGACCCCACTTGCAAAGGAGCAGATGCACGGTCACACACACATAGACCCAAGCAGAGGCTCTGTGGGGAGAGGGGTGTGCCAGGCATGCGCAGGTGGTGTGGGCAGGGGAAGGCTGGGAGAAGCAGCAAATAAATTCCCCAGGAATCTTCCCCAGGGCTAGACTCAGCCCAGCAAGTAGACTGGGGTGCCTGGGCATTGGGTGGACCTACCTGTAGCTTCCTCATTCCCTCCTACCCCACCCCATCCCCGCCAAGTCCCAGAGGATCAACCCACTCAGGGCACCCCACCCAAGAAATAAAATCTTCCTCAGTACAAAAGACTCCTAAGCCACGGTAAGTGGCACCTAGGAGAGAGACAGAGGGAGGAAGGGTATGGACTGGACAAGGGGGCCTGATCCCCTCCCTGGCCAGAAGCAAGGTCCAGGCATGGGCAAGGGTGGCATCTGGGTTCCCTTGGCTCCTCTCAGATCTCAGTCAGGGCGTCGACTGGCACCAGGCCCCGCTTCTTGCCACTGCTGACGCGGATGAAGCCGTCAGCATCCTTGCTTCTGCCCACGCCCACGCAGATCTGAGCCAGAGAGACATGGAGCTGAGGCCTGGCATGGCCTGCAGCCCTGGCCCTGAGTCCTGCCCATGGCCCCCAGGGGACCCACCCTGGGGGATGAGGGGACCAGTGTCAGATGTGGATGGAGCCCTTTGCTGGAGTGATGGGACCAGATCCCAGGAGTGTAGAGGCCTCAGCAGCAAGACCAGCACATCAGCAGACACCCAGCAGCGCTTCAGGGCTGACCTTGGAGATTAGCCGCTGTACTGCCCTGCCTCACCCCCATCACAGAGGAGGTGGAGGGAAAAGGACTTGCCTCAAATTACACAAAAAGCCAGAGCTAGCATTCAAACCTGAGCTTTAGACTCTGAATCCAGTGCTCCTGCGCTAACCCAAGCTCCCTCTAATGTCATTCAGTCTCCTGTCTCTGTTGGCCACCAGCCCAAATTCCCCAGCAGGGGCTGGTAGGAGGGCCCTGCAACCCTTTCTTTCTAACCTGCTTTCCCCTCAACTGCCAAGATCAGCCTCCTCCTGCAGAGCATTTACCCCCACACCGCAGCCTGTCTCCCCCACCCACTCCCTCCCTCCGCCATAGGGCCTGGGCTGGGCCTCAGGCACTCACCTGGTTCTCCTTGAGGCTCATGTAACCCTGTTCCTTGTTCCCGGAGAAGGGTTGGCAGCAGCGCCAAACATTCTCGCCTGGCCTCACCCGTTGCACAAAATTAGCTGGGAAGAAGCCAACCCGGTCGCCGATCTTGCCCTGGGGATGAAGTTGGCAATGAGCACCCGCGCCACACCCCACCCCTGCTGCCCACCACTGCTTTCTCCAGACCCGGTTCCCACTCAGCACCAATGCCATCATCCTCCAGATCTAGGGCTGTCCGGATTCCAGCCCCCAGCCAGGTGGCTTCTGGGCCAGGAATAGCATAAGGTGAGCAGAGGGACAAAGCTGAGGCAAGGAGAGTCAAAACTGAGAGGACGTCCCAAGGGTTGGTCCTAGTTTTGGCTGGGACCAGTGGTTGGAGGAGAGGTTGTCTTTGGGGCCTGGAGAGAAGGTGGGGCCAGTGCCCATTGGGGGTGGGGGCTGCTGGGGTGCCTACCAGTGTCCCTCCACTCCCCACCCTGCCAAGTCACCTTCCACCAGTCCTCGTTAGAGTCATCCACCAGCATGATCCGATCTCCAGGCCTGGGGAGGACAGAGCTAGGGTCGCATATGGAGCAGGGAGTAGTGCCCCTCCCCATCCTAGCAGCCCCTGGGCACCTGGGGGACACTGCAGTCCTCAGCTGGGAGAGAGGATTCTTTTTTTTTTTTTTTTTTTTTAAGATAGACTCTCACTCTGTCACCCAGGCTGGAGTGCAGAGGCACAATCTTGGCTCACTGCAACCTCCACCTCCCGGGTTCAAGCCATTCTCCTGCCTCAGCCTCCCGAGTAATTGGGATTACAGGCACCTGCCACCATGCCTGGCTAATTTTTGTATTTTTAGTACAGATGGGGTTTCACTATGTTGTCCAGGCTGGTCTCGAACTCCTGACCTCAAGTGATCTGCCAGCCTCAGCGTCCCAAAGTGCTGGGATTACAAGGGTGAGCCACCGCGCCCTGCTGGGAGAGGATTCTTGATGCCCTCAGAGGACACCATGTGACCACAGGTACAGCAGGCACTCGCTGGGCAGCCCAGTCAGAGGGCGGGAGACACGACATTAGCATGAGTCACTCTTAGACCCTGGGCAGTTCCAGCTCCTGTCTGGGCTCAGCAGCCTCAAGCATGCAAGAAGGTTCCTGAAGGCCCCCCTCACACTGTGCTCCAAGGTCTGGGAGCACAGAGCTGCCCAGCGGGGCCAGGTCACAAAGAGGACTTACTGCAGAGCCAGATCATTGTTCTCCTGCGGCAGAAACTTGTAGAGTGCAACATAGGAGTACATGGGCCCCACATCCTTCCGCAGGGTGGCTTTGGGGGGCTGCGGGAGAATCTCTGGGTCGGTGACCGGAAAGCAGCACCCTCACTCCCCCCACTCTCCACTCGCTCTGAGTGTGCTACCCTGGGGGCTGTGAGGGGACACAGTGAGTCCTGGGTCAACGGCAGGGAGAAGTGAGACCCTCGTACATGCTATGCTCACCCACCCCAAAGGGCACTGGGATGGGCATGGAGAGGGGAGCCCCCTTCTGCCTGCTGTACCCTGGGGCTGCCTGCCTTTGGGAGAGCAGAAATGGGTGCAATGGGCAGTGGGCTGGGGGTGGGAGAGTAACTCCTCCTGCCTCCCATGCCCTCTCATCCTGGCATTGCCCATCCCTGAGGATAAGTGAGGAAGCAGTGAATCCCCACGCACCATGCTCTTGCCCCCCTATGAATCAATGGCAAGGAGAAATTACACCAGCTTCCCACCCTGACCTTCCGGGCCAATGCCAGTACAGGCTCACCTGCTGTCCAGGACTCTTCTCCTCTGGTCCTGGCCCTTCACTCTCTGCTGGGGCTGTGAATACTGGAGATGCTAGGGGCAGGAGAGGGAAAGGGTGAGAGGCAGCAGGGAGCACCCTCCATTGTACCCCATTCCTGCCTCTGATGCCCACCACCACTCACCACTGTCACCAGGCCCCTCCTCGGAGCTGCGGATGCTGCCTTCCCCATCCTCGGTCAGCTCATCCCGCTCACTCTAGGGACAGAGAGAGGAGAGGGCTCAGCCCCCGAGCCCACTGTCATGCTCAGACACCCCTCCCCAAAAGACCCCCCCTTTTTGCCCACCATACCAGGCTCCTTGTCGGGGACTCAGAGGTGCTGCTGAAACTGGAGCGGTTCATCAGTGCCAGGGAGGTGCCATAGCGCAGGGTCTCGTAGACAGGGTCCACCTTCCCACTGTCCCCTGTAGATTATCCACCCTCAAGGCCTGGCTCTGCCCCAAAGCCCTGCATCTCTAGTCCCGGCTCAGCATGCCCCAGGCTGAGCTTCCCAGCTGCCCCCTCACCTGTCCCTCCCAGGTCTTCCTCATCCCAGAGATGGCTCTGGGTCCTCCCATGGTGCCCATGCAGAAACTTGGAGCATCCTTGACTCCTCACTGTCCTCACTGCCCACAGCCACTCTGCCACCTAGTCCTCCCTCCTAGCATCCCTACAACCTATCCACATGTCTCCATCGCCACTGCTAGCAGTCTAATTCACATCACCACACTCTCTTGGCAACTGTCATGGCCTTTCAACTGGTCTCCCTGCTTCCACTCTAGCCCTGCCAATCCACACAGCAGCCAGAAAGCTTTTGTAGAAACACACAAATTGCCCTTAGAAGGAAGTCCAAAAGGCTACCCTAAAATGGACCCCAAGGCCTCGTAGCCGTGGTCTCGTTTTTTCTTTTTTTTTTTTCGAGACGGAGTCTCGCTCTGCCGCCCAGGCTGGAGTGCAATGGCACGATCTTGGCTTACTGCAACCTCCGCCTCCTGGGTTCAAGCAATTCTCCTGCCTCAGCTGGGATTACAGGAGCCTGACACCACATCCAGCTAATTTTTTTGTATTTTTAGTAGAGACGGGGTTTCACCATGTTGGTCAGGCTTGTCTCAAACTCCTGACACTGTGATCCGCCCGCCTCGGCCTCCCAAAGTGCTGAGATTACAGGCGTGAGCCACCACACTTGGCACTTTGCCCTTTCTTTAACTCCCTGTCCTTCCTTTCTCAGGCTTCCCTCTGCCCCACATCAGTCTTTCCAGATCCTGAATGGATGAACCCCTCATGCCTCATCCTTCACATCTCTGGGAAGTCTTCCCTGATTTTGCAGATGAAGACAGCGAGCTTTTTCTTTTCTCTTAATTTAGAGACAGGGTCTCACCATGTTGCCCAGGCTGGACTCCAACTCCTGGGCTCAAGCAATCCTCCTGCCTCAGCTTCCCAAGTAGCTGGGATTACAGGTATGAGCCACCACACCCAGCTTTCAGCACACATTCTGTGCTCTATTCCTTATCTTCCCCACTTAAGGCTCTCATGCTGATGGTGATTGATTGATGATTTGCATGACTGTCCATTTCAGTCCTATCTCCTTTACTAGACAATACATTCCACCTTCTTCACTACTGTGTCTCAGAGTCCAGCACTGTGCCTGGCACTTAGTATGTGCTTAATAAAGTGCTTGTTGAAGGAATGATGAGTGAATGAATGAATGAACCCCAAATTCAGGACAGGAACATCCAGAGAAGGGAAATGGTAGGAACTGTCTGTGCCAGTGTGACTCAGGTACCCATCTCAGAAATGTTGATTTCTTTCTTTTTTTTTGAGATGGAGTCTCGCTCTGTAGCCCAGGCTGGAGTGCAGTGGCGTGATCTTGGCTCACCGCAACCTCCACCTCCTGGGTTCAAGCAATTGAGAGACGGGGTTTCACTGTGTTGGCCAGGCTGGTCAGGGATGTTGATTTCTCATCACACCACAGTGGGAGCAGGGACTGCGGCCAGGGGGGCACTCACCAGTGGGTGGGGACTCTTTGCTTGTGGCACAGACTGGTGGCGGCTCATGCACCAGGAGAGGGGAACTGAAGTTGCGGCGGAAGGAGGTGGACTATGGCAAGAGAGGGCAGAGAGGTTTTGAGGAGGTCATGGCCTATGGAGAACTTGGTCCTTCCCAAGCCCAGGGCCCACCCCACAGGAAGGAGCAGCCCTGAGGGATACTCATTCCCCCATGTGACAGTACTGGTAGCACTCAGCTGGCCATCTCTGCCTGGGTCCCCACTCACCGTCTTGCCTGGGCATTGCTGGTGGGAGATCTCCTCAGAGCACCAGAGGTGGACGCTGACTTTGCACGTTTTACATCGCAAGCCCTGTTTGGAGTTTCCTAGGAAGAATTTGGGTTCAGCAATTGAGGACACCCCCGTGGGCAACGGGCAAAGGAGGGGCACATTAGGGGATGAGGAGAGCAGGGTTTGGGCATTCTCATGCCAGCCTTGAGGCCCAGCACCTACCCCTCACACAGTCAGGGGATGAGGGAGCACGGAAGCCAGAGTCGTTAGTAAACACGGCAGTGACACTGAGGCAGTGACACTGAGTATACCCCCACCCTTGGTGGTGCTCCTCTCTCTGCCTTGGGTAAGAGGCACAGTTGGGGGTGGGTGCAATGGCTCACATCTGTAATCCCAGCAGTTTGGGAGGCTGAGGTGGATGGATTGCTTGAGCCCAGGGTTTGACCAGCCTGAGCAACATGGCAAAACCCCATCTCTACAAAAAATATTTTAAAATTAGCTGGGCATGGTAGTGTGTGCCTGCAGTCCCAGCTACTACAGAGGCTGAGGCAGGAGGATCCCTTGAGCCAAGGAAGTGGAGGTTGCAGTGAACCAAGATCGCATCACTGCACTCCAGCCTGGGAGACAGAGCAAGACTCTGTCTCAAAAAAAAAAGAGGCACAGAGGCACAATTAGTATTGGGGCTCCTGAACAGCAAGAGCCCAGTAATATTGGGCGCAACATGGGCCCACTCCCCAGTACCCACGCTGGCCCCTCCCCTTGGCCGCCTCAGTGCCCAGGCACCTACCTACGATGAGCTGGTGGCACAGCTCACACGGGCTAGCTCGCTTGAAGACATGTTCCTGGAAGCTGTGCAGCCTCACTGGTTTGAGCGCTGCCAGGGGGCGTGGGACTGGGCATGGGGAGGGGGATGGGGTAGCCAGGCCCCTGTCCGAGGCTGTGGGTGGTGGGGAGGGAGGGGGCAGTGGGGTTGGGGGCGTCAGCAGCACCTCGGTGGGGCACTTGAGCTCAGAGCCCGAGCGAAGGAAGAAGTTCTCCAAGCTCTTACTTCGGAGGATGGTCTTGAGGGAGAGGGAGCGCTTGAATCGCTGGAGCTGGGAGAAAAAGAGGGAGCTGTGAGTGGGAGCCTAGAGGGGGCTGGCCAGGGCGGGCTTCCCTTCAGGGTGTCTCTGGCGGTAGGGGCGGCAGCAGCAGCAGCAGCGTGGGGGCTGAGGGCCAGAGCGAAATGAAACAGCAAGAGAGAGGCTCCCCAGGTCCCGACAACACTTCGCAATCTCAGGTGCCACAAAAGCCAGGTGGGTGACCTCCATGGAGAAAGGAGTTCTGGCCAGGTGGGCAGCAATCAAGAGCAGTGGAGACTGTGGCAAACTGGATGGCCAGGGAGTAGCTGCAGGTCTCCTCAAGCCAATTGAGGCTGTTGCCAGGTTTTCTAGTTTTTCAATAGAAATCTAGACTTTTATGTGAAATTGGATAGAAACAAGTTTAAGTGGTTTAATTCCATTTTTCTTTGAAGAAATGGTAGTATACTATATTTCCTGTGCCTTGCTTTTTTTCATAAACAGTAAATCTTGGAAATCATTCCATACCCATACATAAATAGATTCATCATTCTTTTTTATGGCTACAAAGTATTTCGTTGTATGGGTGTACCATTTACTCAAGTTTAGAAAAAAAAAAAAATAGGCACAGTGTGGTGGCTCCTGCCTGTAATCTCAGCACTCTGAGAGGCTGACGCAGAAGGGAATCGCTTGAGCCAAGCAGTTGGAGACCAGCCTGGGCAACGTAGTATCCACCTGTGTTCTTGAACAGGCTGGTGGGGGGTGAGGAGTGGTCGTCCTGGACCCTCATCCTTGGGACTGATTCTCCCCGCCAGAAAGTCTCTCTAGCCCTCCCCTCCCTCCCATTGACTCGTCACCTCACAGCCCTTAGTTCAGGCCCTGATACCCCAGTCTGCTTCAAGGCCACAGCCTCCCCTCCAGCCCCCTGCTTCCACCTGTCCTCCATACAGCTGTTGTGGAGGTGATGCCTGACCCTGCTAAAAACCCTTCCTAGCTCCTTGGGACACCGTCCAAGGCTCTCGCCCCAGCCACAAGACTCTCCTTGCAACTTGGCCAAAACTGTCCTTCCAACCTGTGCCTTTGCAGCCCAGAAACTCATTTCTCAATTCATTGAGAATTGAGAATCCTCAATTCTCAAACTCATCCATGCTTTTATGCCTCTGAGCTTTTGACATGTTTGTCCTCTTCTCTGCCTCACTCAGTTCATACCCTCTTTATCCTGCCAATATGCTTCCACTGGTCCTTCCTCCTCCAGGAACTCTCTTCTGCAGGAATTCTGTCTCATGACCCACTCCCTCCTCTGGTATCCACTGCATCCAGCCCAACTTCCACCACAGCTCCACTCGGGTGATGCTTGTTATTTATTTCTCACTCCCCCAGGAGACTGTGAGCCCCTTGGGGACGGACACAGTTGCTGGCTTCAAATCCCCACGCAGGCTCTCAACACATAGTAGGTGCTCAATCAGCAGCCTTTGGTGAATACATGAGCCAGTGGCTGGACTCTCCTTGGAGCCTACATTCTGGAGGGCAGGGTCGATTCTGCGGGGAGGCCAGAGCTATTTCCACCTCTCATTCAAACACACCCTACTGAGTCTTCCCAGAGAGAGGTCTGGAAACCTCTTGACCCAGAGCCTTGGCCGTCTCCCTTCCCGTTGAGAGGCGGCTTACCCCTGCCCACTCCTTTCTATTAGAGACAGAAACAGGGGCCAGCAGCCTGGCTCCAGGCAGAGGCACTTGGCCAGGGTTCCCAGCTGGCACGCTGGGTAGCCTATGTGCCATGGCTGCCTGCCTGGCCACCCTGCCAAGGGGATGGAAGTGGTGGCCCCACCAGCCTCCGGGAGGCCAGCAGGCAGCAAGACAGAGGGGGAAGCAGAGGGGATGTTTGGGCACAAGGCAGGCTCTGGTGTGCCAGCTGGGAGGCCAAAGCCCTGGGGTGTCTGGCACACTGAAGGGCTCAGTGCCTTCCAAACCCAGCTTCCTGGATAGCACTGTGGGCTTCTTTGTGTATCTATGAGAAGCAAGGCCCCAGGCCCCAGATGCCTGGGCCTTGGAGCATAGGTAGAAGGCTGGAGAGACAATTAATGAGAACACAAAACTCAGCCCAGGTCAGGCTCTGGGCCAGCCAGGACCGAGTGTGGCTCTGGGGGCTTGGATGGGCCCCAAGAGGCAGGTGAACCGTCCACTGTTCTGTCCAGGGACCTCAGGCATGGAGCACACAGGGTCGCCGGAGGATGTGCTGGGGCTGGGGGCAAAACTAAACCTACTGCCTGAAGGCAAATCACCCCACTTCTTCTCTCTGAGCCTCAGTTTCCCCACATCCAAGAGGGAAGCCTAGATACTCTTTTTTTTTTTTTGATGGAGTCTCACTCTGTCACCCAGGCTGGAGTGCAGTGGCGCGATCTCAGCTCACTGCAACCTCCACCTCCTTGGTTCAAGTGATTCTCCTGCCTCAGCCTCCCGAGTAGCTGGGACTACAGGCTCCTGCCACCATGCCCGGCTAATTTTGTATTTTTAATAGAGGCGGGGTTTCACTGTGTTAGCCATGATGGTCTTGATCTCCTGACCTCGTGATTTGCCCGCCTCGGCCTCCCAAAGTGCTGGGATTACATGCGTGAGCCACTGCACCCGGCCTATCATTTTTATTTTTTATTTTATTTATTTATTTATTTATTTATTTTGAGACGGAGTCTCACTCTGTCGCCCAGGCTGGAGTGCAGTGGTGCAATCTTGGCTCACTGCAAGCTCCGCCTCCCGGGTACATGCCATTCTCCTGCCTCAGCCTCCCGAGTAGCTAGGACTACAGGCACCCACCACCACGCCTGGCTAATTTTTTGTATTTTTAGTAGAGATGGGGTTTCACCGTGTTAGGCAGGATGGTCTCGATCTCCTGACCTCGTGATCCGCCTGTCTCGGCCTCCCAAAATGCTAGGATTACAGGCGTGAGCCACCATGCCTGCCCTATTGTTTTTATTTTTTTGAGACGGAGTCTTGCTCTGTTGCCCAGGCTGGAGTGCAGTGGCACGGTCTCAGCTCACTGTAACCTCCACCTCCCAGGTTCAAGCGATTCTCCTGCCTCAGCCTCCCAAGTAGATGGGATTACAGGCGCCTGTCACCACACCTGGCTAATTTTTTGTATTTTTTTTTAGTAGAGATGGGGTTTCACCATATTGTCTAGGCTGGTCTCGAACTCCTGACCTCATGATCCGCCCGCCTTGGCCTCCCAAAGTGCTGGGATTACAGGCGTCAGCCACCGCGCCTGGCCAAGACTAGACACTCTCTAACCAATAAAAGGCTCTAGGTCCAAATATCCCCAGAAACTTACATCTCTGAGGGGCTGTCATGGTCAGAACATTGGAATTGAGCTAGCTAGCACTTTATATGCAGCATCTCATTAATCCTGATGCTGCCCTTGGAAGTAGTGATAATTACTGTCCCACTTTTCAGATGAGGAACTGAGGCTTATAAGGGTTAAATCACTTACCCAGGAGTCCTCAGCTGGTAAACAGCAGAGCCAGGACTTGAACCAGCGGCTTCGGCTGCTGAGCCCAAAGCACCAGGAGCATCCTGCTGTGCTGAGCCCTGCATGGGCCTCACCCTCACCTCTCAGCTGGGCCCTGCCTGGGCCTCACCCTCGCCTCTCAGCTGGGCCAGGGGCTTGTCCACAAGGTCAATCAGAGAGTTTAGGGTGAGAAGGGACCTGGAAGACTGGCCACCTAGAGCAGTCCCCAACTCATCACCCTGCGATGGCCTGGCCACATCCACTCTCAAGAGTTGGTCACCTCTTGTGATGGGAAGCAAGCAGTCTCTTGGGACAGTCATTCCACCTTTGGGCAGCTCCAATCACTGGAAAGTGCTTCCCTATATAGAGCTGAAACCTGCCTCCCTGGGATTTTCGCCCATCAGCCCTTCTTCCTCCCTTGGCTCCAGAAAGGGCTGCTCCCTCTCATACACTTCAGCCCTTCAAATATTTGAAGACATCATCAGTCATGTTCCCCCCATCCCCAGGCCCTTGTTTCCATAGTAATCCTCATAGGAGGAGGTTCCAAGTCTCCCTACCCTCCAGGCTGTGTCCTTTCCTGGTACCCCTTGATCTCAGTGCCAAGAGCCACCTCTGCTGGGTACCGGAGGCCTCTGGAACAGAATGTTCCCGGGTACCAGGGCAGCCCCGACTCTGCCAGCCGACTCCCTAGCTTGGCTGTGGGCCCCAGATCCCAGGGGGGTGGAGAAGCGAGAAGGAATGACATGCCACCTGGGGTGGCTGGCAGAGATCAGACTGTGGCTACAGGTCTGGGTTGGGGCATCTCTGCCAAATGACTTGATGCCTGACCACTTCAGAGACATCGGGCTTGGCTACCCAAACCACATTTTGGCTCAGCCAGGCCAGGTATTCCGGCTCCTGGGGCTCCTCATTCCTGGAGAGGACCTTTGCCCATCTCTTCTCCCCACTATATTTTTGGTGCCCTCACTTCCCTGGGACCCATTCTCTGGCATGGGGAGAAGCTGCCATGTACCTTGGCAAGTGGGCCTGCCTGGTCACTCTTCCCTCCCAATGCATCCAGAGTTTGTCCAGCTAGGAGCCTGGACCACAAAGTCTGTTCTTCTGAATCCCCTCCCAGAGACAGGGCCTGGCCTGCCTGTTTCCTCCCCACCTCACCATATCCTGGACGGCCCCTTATTTCCTCAATTCCCCATGGCGTCTCCTGAAAGGGCATGAGGCATCTGGCAGTGGGTGGTGGCAGACGTGGCACAAGCTGACTCAGAGCAGAGATGGCATGGGGTGGTCCTCCCAGGGGTGGCAACAAAGGGTGATGGGCAGGCCCTATGTGGTAAGAAGGGAAGGAGACCAAGAGAGGAGGAGGACTCGCTAGGAAGGTTGCTGGGTGGCTTGGGTGCAGGGCTGATTCAGCCTGGGGGCAAGCAGGAGGCTGGCCAGTGATTCCCAGGGGGCACCAACACTGATGAATAAGCCTGGAATGTTGGCATCACTGCCTGAAGGGCATTGGCCCCCTCTGTTGTACCTGCCTCACACTGAGCTGGGTGGGCGGCACCCAACTGTACTCTTTTCCATCTCCACCCACACAGTCTGGAGACAGGAGCTTCTCTGGGCCAGGTTGAGGTGCAGGATGGAAGGAGGCTAGCAGGGGTCCTGAGTTCTCTCTCTGCCCACCTCTGCCCTGCTGAATACCCCCGACCCAACCCACAGCCCAGTCTGTGTTAGTGCAGAATCCTTCACAAGAGTGATGTATAGGGGAGGGGCGGAGGGCCGGGGCTCCAGCTGGCCTGACACAGAAGGGCTGGATCAGGGGTGTAACCCCTCCCCTCCCCTACTCCTTGAATCTCCAAGCTCAGACCCAGAGGTGACAACATTGGAGGGTCCCTGGCCTGGGAAGAGGGAGAGGTACAGACCTGCGGCCTTTGACCTTCCCTCCCCACACAGCTGAGCGGGCAGCTTGCTGGAGTACTGAGGCAGCACTACCCCACACTCCTGCCCGCCTTCCAGCACTCCCACATAGGAGGAGGCTGGAGAGGACAGGCCTTGGTGTGGGAAACAGGGCAGGGCCTGGGAGGCCCCCAAGCCCCTGGAGGCAAGCAGGCGGACTGTGTATGTCTACCCAGGTGACCAGAGGGCAACCGAAATCAGGGGCATTGGAACTCAGGGGAGGTTCAGCTCCTAGACCTTCTGCTTGACAGAAGTTGCACAAATATTCCAAGCAATATCCTCCCACCCAAACATCTTAGTCCTTTCCCAGGAGAGACTGAGACTTGGCTCTCTAAAGGGGAGTCAGCTCTGGCCTCACAGACCAGAGTCTCATTTTTAGAAGGGGACAAGAGAGAGTCAGGTGTGCATGTGAAGACTTGAATGTGGAGATCTGCTGGGTCCCCTGCTGCAGGATGGGGGCTCCCTAGGGTGCCTCTGCCAGACTCCACCCTGACCCTACGACCTCCTCCTCCTCGGATCACTCCCTTGATGACCTTGACCTTGAATTAACCTCAGCTCCTGCGGGATGGTCAAGATGGAAGAAGGAGGAAGGGGGACAGTGGAAAGAAGCCTAGCGAACCCAGGACGCCTCCGGAGCCCAGGCTCCCATCATTTCTGGTCCTCACTGTCCCTTTCGCCTCTGGAGAACAGGAGCAGGATGGGAACAAAATACCGGGGGAAGGGGGAGGGAGGAGGTCTTGGCCTGAAGTCTGGGAGGTGGCAGGGCGCGCCCTTGGCACAGCCCTTTCTATCCCATCCCCAGGCCCGCTCAGGTTGATCCCGCAGAAACAGAACTTCTCGCGGGCCAGTCGCCAGCACCTAGAACTTGGGAAGGGAGCAGACGGATTAGAGGTCGGGGGAGTGCTGAGTGTGAGCGGCGGCCTCCCCACACCCCTTTCAGCGCCAGGAGTCTGCGCTCCGCCTGCCTTCGCGGGGAGTAATTTATTCATGGTGACTCCCTCAGGAGTAACAATCATCCATAATTAGGGTTAATGATGACATTCATTAATTACGATGACTTCTCTTTTTGCTTCTACCCGCTCCCCCTCCTCTGGTCCCGCTCCCGTGGTGGGGCGCGGGGCTGCCTGTCTTTCTGGTCTGGAGCCACAACCGCAGGCCCCCGTCCTCGCCCGTGACCGACGGCCGGCGCTGCTGCAGGCCCCCTCGCGGACTCCGCAGCTGCGCACCCCCGGCCGCGGCCTCGCGTCCCCGAGCCCAACAGGGCTAGGAGCGGGGAATGCAGGACTGCGGAGGGGCAGGGAGAGACGCCCTGAGACGCGGAGATAAACACCCGGAGACGCCGGGAGAGACGGGGAGAGACGCACACAGAGACACCAAGACACAGACACGCAGGTTGTAGAGGCAAATTCAGAGACACGAGCGAGGATAGAGGCGCGGACTGAGCCCGGGACTGGGACCCGGCGGCCGCTGGAGGGTGAGCCTCGCACGCACAGCCGGGCGCGTACCCCGCCCGCACCGCTCCACGCGCGCCCTCCGGCCTCGCTGCGCCCATCTCTCCAACGAAGACCAGTGGCCGCCTCCCCGGAAGGTCGCGATGGCGCGCGCGGGCGTGCGGTGCCGGTGTGATCGGGGGCTCCTTGTGGCCCCTCGTCGCCAACCCACTCCTACCCCCGGGAGCCGCGCGGAGCCTCAGTGGTCACGCGGGCCTCGCGACCGCGACCCTAGGACGCCCGGGCCCACAGGAAGACCCCGCCGGGAAGAGGGCGCCCGGGCCCGGGGTGCGGACAGGCCTCGCGCCCCCCAAGTTACCTTGGTTTCCTGGAGGGCGGAGACGGTCCCTGGGGGGCTGTGGGTGGCCGCGTCATCCGGTTCGTTCTCCTTCTCGCTCATCTCGGTCATGGTTCGGGGAGAGGGGAGGAGAGGGTGCCGAGATCCGACGGCAGGCCCACCGCGGGCAGGCTGCGGGTGGCGGGCGTCTCCGGCACTCTGAAGCCCTTCTCCAGAGGCTGCCCCCAGTTAGCCCCCGGCACGGCAGCCCCCAACCCGCGGGAGCGGGCAGAGAAAGTTGCCGGGGTGGCGGGCGAGGGGAGGCCACCACGCTGAGCCGCAGGAGCGGGACGACCCCGGGCGCGAGGACCGAGGGTCTGCAGAGGATGCTGCTCGCAGCGCGGGGAGGAGGGAAGTGGGGCCGCGGGGATGAGCCGAGGGAGGGAGCCAAGGAGCTGTCCGTGTCCAGCCGGCTCCGCCGTCCGCTGCGCCCGCCCCCCATCCCCTCCCCTCCCCCGCCGGCCCCAGCCCGGCACCCGGCGGCCCCTCCGCCCAGTCCTCGCCGCCCAACTTTGATTTAGGAGGTCGCCTGGTCCCGCCCCCTGCCCTACGCCGCTCCCCCGCGCAGCCCTGCAAATCAGGCTCTCAGCTATTGGCTGCCTCGGTGGCCAGGAGGGCGAATTGGGCGGAGTCTTGGGGGGCTCGACACGATGGGGCGGGGCTTGGCGGGGAAAGAAGCGGAGGAGGGAGTTTCACACTGAAAAACCCGGGATGGAGGGGCGTGACCAGATTGAGGGAAGCTTGGGGAGATCATAGTAGCGTCTGGATGGGTTGCAGGGAATAGAAATAGGTTGGGGCCGCAGCAAGATAGCGGAGAGTGAGATCGAAGTTAGGACTTCCAAAGAGCGAAGATTGATAGATGCCAGAGGATGGTGAAGGAAGAATGGGGACCCATCTGTGCCATTAATTGGATGCCTTTATACCCTGAAAAGGCTCTCTCCAAATATACACACAACTGGACTATGGCGTATGTGTCAAAGGCCAGGCCGGACAATTCCTCCTTGTGATGGAAAGCAGGATGACTCTATCCCCTTCCAGTCTTGGCGTCTGAACTTCAGCAGAGATGGGGGCTCAGTCCTCACACCCAAAGTCCCCAAACTTCTCTGAGACACGCTCCCCTCCTAAAGATCCTACCACAACTGGAGTTAGATCAGGGGATAATATGGAGAGGTGGGGGAAGAGGTCCTCACCATCACCATCCAAGGTGTCCCTCTCTCCACAATAAACCTTCTATTTTTTATTTTTTTATTTAGAGACAGGGTCTCACTCTTTCACCCAGGCTGGAGTGCAGTGGTGCGATCATAACTCACTGCAGTCTCAAACTCCTAGGCTCAAGCAATCCTCCCACCTCAGCCTCTCTAGTTGCTGGGACCACAGGCATACGCCACCATGCCTGGCTAATTTTTAAAATTTATTGGTAGAGACAGAGTCTTGCTATGTTACACAGGATGATCTCCAACTCCTGGGCTCAAGCGATCTTCTCACTTTGGCCTCCCAACGTATTGGGATTACAGGCGTGAGCCACTGCGCCCGTTCAAGATATTTCCAATATTTCTTCTTCTCCTTCTCTTCTTCTTTTTTTTTTTTTTTTTTTGGAGACAGGATCTTGCTCTATTGCCCAGGCTGTAGTGCAGTGGCTTGATCACACCTCACTGTAGCCTGGACCTCCTGGGCTCAACCCTCCCAAGTAGCTGGGACCACAGGCACATGCCACTGCACCCAGCTAATTTTAAAATTTTTTGTAGAGATGGAGTCTCGCTATGTTGCCCAGGCTAGTCTTAAACTCCTAGGCTCAAGTGGTCCTCCTGCCTCAGCCTCCCAAAGTGCTGGGATTACAGGTGTGAACCACCACACCTGACCAAGATACCTCTTCTAATGCATGTTGATTATCTGGGACCCATTTTCTCAGGTCCCCCTCCCTCACCTCCAGCCCTCTTTCCTTCTGCCCCTTCTGGCTCTGACCAGCAGATCTGGCTTCCTCTCTTGGTCTGCCCAAGAAAAGGGAGATGCACTGGTGGCTGAGAGAACCTTTCCCTGGTGTGGGTGGAGAGACTTCTGGGTTTAAGTCTCCCTCCTCCTCTGCTGTGGGTGGTAAGATTGTGGGTGGGGGGTGCCACATGGGGGGCCTGAGGTGCTGAAGGGGGCCCTTATGCTAGCCTGGAAGTTGAGGGGTGGGGTGAACACCTCCACCCCCCACTCACCTCCCCCCATGCACACAGCCATTCATAGGATCTCTGCCCTCCCAAGCATGAGCTCACCATTGGAGCCCTGCTCAGGTTACCCTGTCCAGGAATAGAGATTTATTTGCCAGTGGCAGAAGTAGGACAAGGGCACAGTGAGGGTTCATGGTTGTAGGGGCTCTGACTTCGAGATTCCCTGAGGAAGGTGGGATGGAGCCTGAGTGCCATCAAATCTGTCTCTCCAAAGACCTGTTCATGGCCAACCTTCCCCCATCTCCCACTGGACTGTCCTTCTCCCTCCTGCCCAGCCCAGGCCAGTCCAGCCTTCCCTCCCTGGGCAGCTCAGATGCTGGGATGCTTGCAGCATTGAGACAGCAACATCAGGCCCTCCACTTATCCTGGGCTGGAACACACAGGGCCTTCTTCTGAGTTTGGAGATCTTCTGGGGGAGGTGCCCCTGTCTCCTCCCAAAGAGCAGGGGCTTTGGGTTCCTTAGGGGCCAGTACCTCTTTGGTCACTAATTAAGTGTGTGATCTCGGGCAGATAACTCAATCTTTTAGAGATTTTGTTTGTTTTGAGACGGAGTCTAGCTTTTGTTGTCCAAGCTGGAGTGCAGTAGCAGGACCTCGGCTTACCACAACCTCCGCCTCCTGGTTCAAGCGATTCTCATGCCTCAGTCTCCCGAGTAGGTGGGATTACAGGTGCCCGCCACTACATCCCGCTAATTTTTTGTATTTTTAGTAGAGAGAGGTTTCACCGTGTTGGCCAGGCTGGTCTGGAACTCCTGACCTCAGGTGATCCACCTGCCTCACCCTCCCAAAGTGCTGGGATTACAGGCATGAGCCACCGCGCCTGGCCATTATTTTTCTTTCCCTCCTTTCTTCTGGGAAATTTGTCCCTTCCCAGTGCTTTCTCTGAGGCAGAGAGAAGAAAACCGCTTCCTTCTCTCACTTTCCTTGGCCATTTGGAGCCTGGTATTCTGTGGGGGAACCAACCCAGAAGTGGTGATTCCTGGACAAAGAGATGCTAACTAGATACAGAGAAGAATTCCCAGGGGAACCCGTAGTTCTGGCAACCGAGGAAAGCCAGGGAAGTTGGAGGACTGTGGGGCTCATCTAGTCTGGACATCAGAAGCCTGAGGTGGGGCAAGCATGGCGGAGGCAGGGGGATGGATGCCATGACCTCTCGATGTCCTTCCTGGCCTGCAGCCTTTGTGTTTCAGAGCGGTCTCTCCTGAACTAAGTCTGAGTCATTGCTCTTAGTACTGACAACTCCCACTGCAGTGGATCAGAGACGAGGCGGAAGCAGCCTGGCCAGCCTCTCCTGGGAAGGAAGGAGCATTGCCCCATCTCAGATTCGGAGGGCAGAAACGAGGGGCAGGCAGCGCGAGGGCCAGGTGCTGCCGGGGGGATGAATGGCAGCCACACTCTGGAGGGCTCCCTCAGAAGTGGCAATAGAACTACTGGGGTGCCTCTTGTTGGGAAAGTGGGCAGTGGGGCTCTTGGGAGCCCTGGGACAGGGATGACTTCAAATCTGCATGCAGCACAATGTCGAGCACATGAAGAGAGACCAGTCCTCAGCCCAGCTCTGCCTTTTGCTTCCTGTTTTGTGACCTTGGGCAGAGAGTTGTCTATCTCTAAAGGTACTTGAGTTTCCTTCTTGTCAGACTGGCAGAATTGGATTAGATTAGTTTGAAATGAGGAGTTGGATTAAAACGAGGGCAACAATGATACATCTCTTAGCACTCTTTTGAGGATTACATGAGTTAATGTACGTAAAGAGATGGACAGGTTGGGTGCGGTGGCTCATGTCTGTAATCCCAGCACTTTGGGAGGCCAAGGCGGGTGGATCACCTGAGGTCAGGAGTTTGAGACCAGCCTGGCCAACGTGGCGAAACCCCATCTCTACTAAAACTACAAAAAATTAGCCAGATGGGGTGGTGGGCACCTGTAATCCCAGCTATTCGGGAGGCTGAGGCAGGAGAATTGCTTGAACCTGGGAGGCGGAGATTGCAGAGAGCCGAGACTGCACCACTGTACTCCAACCTGGGCAACAAGGGTGAAATTCAATCTCAAAAAATAAAAATAAAAAAATAAAGAGATGGACAGAATAAATGCATAGTAAATGGATGTTATTTTATTCATTTATTTATTTTGAGACAAGGCCTCACACTGCTGCCCAGGCTGGAGTGCAGTAGCACAGTCATGGCTCACTGCAGCCTCTACCTCCCTGGCTCAAGTGATCCTCCCACCTCAGCCTCCCAAGTAACTGGGTCTACAGGCATGTTCCACTGAACTCAGCCTGTTAATTCTTATGTTATTATTAGTTACTATTAATTACTACTAATTATTATTAATAGTAATATTATTATTGGGGATTTTTAACCTTGGACTTGTGAGTGAGCTTCAGGGAGTTCATGAACCACTTGAAGCTGTGTAAAATTATGGAAGATAATCAACATTTTCTGGGCAGAGTTGAGCTTTCAGCTGCTCCTCAGGGCATCTGAGATCCCCAAAAGATTAAGAGCCACTGGCTTATATATGACCCCCAGGGACTCTCCTCTCTGAGTGGCTGAGATTCTCTGATGTGAAGAATTGCTTCTCCTCCCATGGTGGTGATCCTTGCATCAACACCTCCAGTCCAAGCCCTTTGCATCTGTGGCCTCTGCCCCATGGGTCACCCAGGACAGAAAACACAAGTGACTGGCCTTTCCCTGCAGCTTTAGAATCAGGGTGTCTAGTGTGGAGGTGCCCAGTGTGGTTGGGAGCTGAGTCTGGGTTCCTGTCTCCCAGCTGGGGAAGGGAAGGGGGTCCAAGCCCAGCAGGGCCAGGGATGCAGAGACCACAGTGAGAGGCCTGGCCTTGCCCCAGCGTCCCCTGCCTCCCCCCATCAGCCCACCTGGGGGCCCGAGAGGCAGATACCACTCTAATGAGCTAAGGCTCATGGCAGGCAGCGGTAATTATGATTTTATGGAAATACAGAAGGCTCTTACGCAAGTGCCTGACATACTTCCCGGCTGTGGCATCTGGGACAGCCAGGTCCCCAGGGGCTGGAGAAGGCCCCCCCACACCCCCTGCTGCCTCCAGCCCCTGGAGCTTGGGACACTGGCATGGAGCCACCCTCCCACTGCCCGTGGCACTGTCCCTAACTCGCCCTGGGTGAGCTGTTCCCGCGCTCTGCACCCCAGGCCTCCTGGAGGGGAACAACATGGGCTCTGTGTATGCAATCCCTCATGCCCTCGCTCCTGCTGCCCCCTCTCCCTACCACAAAGCCAGGATCTCTGGGAGAGTTGTTCTGAAGGGATAATGAGGTTATAGCTGTTTCCTTTTCCTCAATGAAGAAAACCCCTCTCTCGAGGAACACATCCTCTTCTGTTCTGTTTCTTTTCTCCTTGAGGCTGGGGACACGGGGCTGACAGCAGCCATGGTGGGATGGGGGTGGGGCGTCCTAGCCCTTGGCTGCCCCTCCCCAGCCCTGTGCCAGTTTGTCTACACTGAGCCCCCACCCCTGTGCTTCCAACAGTGTCCTGAAGCCACTGCTCCTGTCCTCTAGTCTATTCCCCTTACCCACCCACAAAGCATCTGTTACCAAGGTAACAGCAAGAGTATAACTTTGGGGTAAGCAAGGGGGTGGAGCCCTGCGGAGGAGGGGCATGGTTGAGGGTTAGAATTTTGGAGAGATGAACACTGTGGACCCCCAAATTCTTCATGGAGGATCTTTTGCTGGAGAGGAGGCCCCACGCAGGCTGGGGAGGGGCTGTGGCTGAGAGCGTATGGAAAGGAGGGAGGATGAAGTCTGGTCGCAGCTGGATTGGGTGTTAGCGGTGAGGGTGCCCATGGCTTACTGTGTGGGACAAGCGTGAGTGTGGTGATGCCGAGGAGACTTCGAGGCAGAAAGATTGAGCCTGCCTTTAACTGCTCCCTTGGGGTTAACGCCTGGGGAGAGATCCTGTGGCGGGGGAGTCTAGACCCAGCTGAAGCAGCCTGGGGACCTGCGGCTGTCCTGGGCCCACACTGCCCCCTGCAGACTGCACAGAAAGCAGCACCGGGGCAGCCCAGGGGTTCAGGCGGGGACTTGGAGGGTCTGCATTGGAGACCATCTAAACCATGAGGTCCTACCAAGTGTATGGAATGGTCCTGAGCACCGGGGGCACCTAGTACCTGCATTCGAGGCCCTTCTGTAGATTCTGACCCAGAGAGGGATAATACAGAGGGCCACATCAAGCTGAGCTAATGGGGGCCATCGAGTGGACTGGAAGGCAGAGGGGACCAGAATATCCTAGGCAGAGGGAACAGCCTAGGCAAAGGCATGGAGGTGTGAAACAGAACAGCCGGTTCCGGAGCTACTGGAAAGCCCAGAGGGAGAGAGATGGTGAGCGCCAAAGGCAGGAAAAAGTGAACAAACGGCCTTGAATGCTGGATCAGGAAGCTGGTTTTCTCTGCACAAAGGGGCTTCTCGAACTCATTCACTGGAGCCCTGAAGAGCAATTCAGAGATACCATGGGGGGCAGGGCGGGGTGGGGAGGGGGGAGCAGGCAAAGTGGTTCACTCCAAACTTGAGAGGGATTTAAAGACAAGCCTCTATTTTAAACATTGGTGCAAGCCTTGCATTTGACTCCAAGAATATCTGTGTTAGTTTTCCTACCAAAAATATGATTTTTAGCACTAACCATTGTGTGCCATGGGTAGCCTGGAATATGACCCATAGTTACCCAGGGACTCCACAGCCCAGCTTGAGGATGGCACTGAGGGTAACAGGAGGCCATGGAGTGTTCTCCATAGAGGAGTAATTGGGTCATTCCTGTGTCTTAGGGAAGTCTCTCTGGCTCCCGAGGACAGCATACTAGACACAGAGGACCAAGTAGTGGGCTCCTAGTATCCTTCTGGTGGCCAAGGCTTCACAGTGAAAATAGATAGGAAGAGCCACCTCGCCTGGCCCAATATTTGTTTTTAAAAGGCTGGGCATGGTGGCTTATGCCTGTAATGGTAGCACTTCGGGAGGCCGAAGTAGGAGGATCACTTGAGACAAGGAGTTTGAGACTAGACTGGGCAACATAGTGAGACCCCATCTCTACAAAAAAATTTTGTAGGGCCAGGCGTGGTGGCTCATGCCTGTAATCTTAGCACTTTGGGAGGCTGAGGCCAGCAGATCATGAGGTCAGGAGTTTGAGATCAGCCTGGCCAATATGGTGAAATCCCATCTCTACTAAAAATATAAAAAATTAGCCAGGTGTGGTGGCACGTGCCTGTAATCCTAACTACTTGGGAGGCTGAGGCAGGAGAATTGCTTGAACTCGGGAGGTGGAGGTTGCAGTGAGCCGAGATCACGCCACTGCACTCCAGCCTGGGTGACAGAGTGAGACTCCGTCTCAAAAAAAAAAAAATGTAGTTAGCCAGGCATGGTGGCTCGAGCACATAGTCCCAGCTACTTGGGAGTCTGAGGTAGGAGGATTGCTTGAGTGTGGGAGGTCGAGGCTGCAGTGAGCCATGATCGTGCCATTACACTCCAACCTGGGAGACAAAATGAGACCCTGTCTCTAAGAAAAATAAATAAAAGCCCACACATATGTATCCTGAAGAGTGGGGCATAGAGCAGTAATTAAGAGCAGGGACTAGCCAGGCTTGGTGGATTACGCCTGTAATCCCAGCACTTTGGGAGGCCAAGGTGGGTGGATCACAAGTCAGGAGATCAAGACCATCCTGGCTAACACGGTGAAACCCTGTCTCTACTAAAAATACAAAAAATTAGCTGGGCGTGGTGGTGGGTGTCTGTAGTCCCAGCTACTCGGGAGGCTGAGGCAGGAGAATGGAGTGAACCCGGAAGGTGGAGGTTGCAGTGAGCTGAGATCGCGCCACTGCACTCCAGCCTGGGTAACAGAGTGAGACTGCCTCAGAAAAAAAAAAAAAAAAAAAGAGCAGGGACTGTGACTCAGATGGCCTGGGTTCAAATCCTGGCTCTGTTTCCTCCTAGCTGTGTGACCCTGGGCTAGCTACCTAACCTCTCTGAGTCTCAGTTTCCCCATCTATAGAATGGGGATCAATAATAGAGTAACAGAAAAAAAATAGTATCTACTACGTAAGAAAGTTTGAAAAGTAGTCTGAAGTCACACTGAGCACTGAAGAACAGCCTACTAAAGAAACAGACCTGGCTGGGCGCAGTGGCTCACACCTGTAATCCCAGCACTTTGGGAGGCCGAGGCAGGCAGATCACCTGAGGTCAGGAGTTCGAGACCAGCCGGACCAACATGGTGAAACCCCCCATCTCTACTGAAAATACAAAAATTAGCCAGGTGTGGTGGCAGGTGCCTATAATCCCAGGTACTGGGGAGGCTGAGGCAGGAGAATCGCTTGAACCTGAGATCATGCCACTGCACTCCAGCCTGTGCAACAGAGCCAGACTCCGTCTCAAAAAAAAAAAAGAAAAAGAAAAAAAGAAACAGGCCCTTGGCTGGGTATAGTGGCTCACACCTGTAATCCCAGCACCTGCACTTTGGGAGACCAAGGCAGGTGGATCACCTAAGGTCAGGAGTTCAAGACCAGCCTGACCAACATGATGAAAACCTGTCTCTACTAAAAATACAAAAATTAGCCAGGCATGGTGGCGGGCGCCTGTAGTCCCAGCTATTCAGGAGGCTGAGGCACAAGAATCGTTTGTACCCAGAAGGTGGAGGGTGCAGTGAACTGAGATCACACCATTGCACTCTAGTCTGGGTAACAGAGCGAGACTCTGTCTCAAAAAAAAAAAAAAAAAAAAGAAAGAAAGAAAAAGAAACAGACCCTCTATACTTAGAAGTGTTATACAAATAAACCTATATCCTTAAGTGTTAAATAAACCTTTGATGTACTAGGCCCTGGGGAAACGATGGAGAAAAGGGGAATATTTATCGAGGGCTCAATTATTGTCTTTACTTCTGGGGTAAAAGCTCTCATCATCCCCCTTATGCAGTTGCAACAAGAGGCTCAGAAAGGTTAAGTCACTTGCCCAAGGCCACACAGCTGGGCTTGAACTCTCAGAGTCCATCTCAAGAAACATGCTCTGGCTGGGCGCAGTGGCTCATGCCTGTAATCCCAGCACTTTGGGAGGCCAAGGCGGGCAGATCACCTGAGGTCAAGAGTTCGGGACCAGCCCGGCCAACATGGTGAAACCCTGTCTCTACTAAAAATACAAAAATTAGCTGGGCGTGGTCCACGTGCCTGTAATCCCAGCTACTTGGGAGGCTGAGGCACAAGAATCGCTTGAACCCGGGAGGCGGAGGTTGCTGTGAGCTGAGATCACGCCACTGCACTTCAGCCTGGGCGACAGAGTGAGACTTGGTCTCAAAAAAAAAAAAAAAAAAAGAAGGAAGAAAAGAAAATAAACGTGCTCTTAACCCCAACACTAGTGCAAGTCTCAGTCCCTGCCCTCTGGGAGCTTTCACTCTGGTGGGAAAAAAGACAATAGACAAAGTACGCAAACCTTCACTGCACGTTGGATAATTACCATGAAGGACCTTGGTAGAGCACTGCAAAGCTCAGAGACAGACGGGGAGAACATGAGCATCAGCTGTGGGAAGGGCTAAGAAGCAGGCAGCAAGTCTGAAATGTGAGCAAAGAGTCTTCCCCAGGAGAGACTTAAGGTGGTGCTAGAGAGGACCTCAGGTGGAAAAGACTGAGGGTTTGAGCCAGCCCTACTCACGGTCTAACTCCAGAGGGCGCTGTTCAGGGCAGATGGTGCCCTGTAAACTGTACCCGGAGGTGCCAGGGACATTTAGCTGGGACGGGGACCCTTCATCTCACTTCTGGGGTGGAGACATTTGTGTGCACAGATGCACAGACCACACAGTGATTGCCGTATGGTATTGTCAGCTGTGTGTGTGTGTGTGTGTGTGTGTGTGTGTGTGTGTGTCCTGTAAGTGAAAAACATCCTACGTGCTCCAGTCTACCCCTTTTGTCATAATTTTGCCTGGAACTCAGGACTCAGCCCTTTTGACCACCCGCATGCGGGGAGCACGAGGTGCCTGAGCTCTGGATAGGGCAGGATTCTACCCACCCAGGTATCCTGAGAGACAGCCTGGCATACGGTAGGCACTCGAGAACAGTTTGTTGAATGAATGAATGAATGAATAGACAGCTTCCTCCCCCAGCCCATCCTTTCTTTGAGGGAGGGGCAAACTTCACTCTCCAGCTCTCCAGGTTGGAAAGTTGCCTGGGAATAGGAAACAAAACAAAATGTTCTGGTTGGAGTAGAAAAAGGCTCCACCCCTGCTCAGACAGGCACGACTCCCCCCAGGCCAGCACCAAGCCACACAGGGACCCCTCCTACCCTCCTCTCCCCCTCTTCCTGGGATCCTGCTCTGCCCTCCCCAAGGTCTTGAGGGTGCCTCCCAGCCTGGAATCCAACTCAGGGCATGGGGTAAGTCCTCACAGCCTTGGGGATAATGTATGGAGGGGACCTCAGGGCCTCTGGCTGCTTCTTTGGCCCTAGCAGCAGGAATGCCTCCATCCCCCCGCTCCCCCAACCTCCCCACTTGGATTCCATCCAGACTCCTGGGGGAAGAAAGCCCGTGGGACCAAGTGCCAGGTGCCTGGAGATGCAGGTGGCAGAGCAGGGGACAGGCATCTCTTTGGCTCTGCCGCTCCCCAGGCAGGCCCCTCAGAATCTGGGAGCCTGGGTAGCTAGAGTCCCATGAGTCAGCCACATTTTAGTACCCCATCTCTGCTCTCTGCCCTAGTTCTGTTTATATCAAACACAGTAGTAGGAGGTGGGCAGGGGGCTGGGGCTGTCTGTGTACAGTGACAACATGTGCCCAGTGTGGAGAAAAAGGCCCGCCCCCAGGCTGACTGTATTTGTCCATAAACATGGCCTGCTCCAAGCCCCAGGGCAAGGAAGGGGCAAAAGGACCAGCCCCACTGGAGCTCCTGGGCTGCTCTAATGGGGAGCCCTCCTGGGCACACCTCCCTCTCCTGGAAGCGCCACCCCCTGGAGTGTTTCCACAACAAGCTGGGCTGTGTTCTGTAAACTCCAGTCCCCTAGCTAGGTAGCCCCCAGCTAAAGGACAGGTGTCCTGCCACCAGTGCATGTGTGTGTGTGTGTGTGTGTGTGTGTGTGTGGTCAGGCAGAGGAGGGAGGGAGGGCAGTGGGCATCAGAGGCCCTTTTGCAGGTCCCTGTGATGCTGTGTCTGCCTGTCCTGTCCCCTAGAGTGGACAGGCTTATCCCGTGGCGTCAGGGGAGGGGCCGACCCCAGGGGTCTCCAGGACTCTGTGTGGCTTATGGATCTGGGGCCAATCTTGAAACCTGAGGGTGCCCCTCATTGCCCCTGGGCCTCTTGGGGACCAGTAGAGGACTGGACATCCATCCTTGTGACTTTGTTTTGCTGTACCCTCCCCTTCAAGTTAATGATTGCTGGGGAGCCCTTGGGACCCAGATCTTGATTCCCCTCAACCTGGGCTGCCCCCACAGGTCCGGAGTGTGCTAGAGCCCTGGGTGCTCAGCCAATAAGAGGCCCAGGCCCCGCCCCACCCTTTTGCAGGTGTGCTTCTGTGTATAAAGGTAGAGGCCCCAGGTGAGGGGCCAGTGGGTGCAGCCCAACCCCACGCTGAGCTGTTTCACAGCCGGCCCTGCCCCCTCTCCAAGATGCTGTTTTGGCACAACCAGCCGGAGCATCTATGGCCCAGTCCTGGGGATCTATACCCTGGGCCCCCCAGCAGCCTGCTCAGGTAAGGGCTGGATCCCCCAGGTCCCCGGGAAAGTGCTGGTCTGAAGTTGGGGTGGACCTCATCCATTTCAAGCTGAGGGGAGTGGGGCTCCCATTCCTGGGCTCCTCTGGAGATGGGGAAGTGGTCAAATGTACCTGGAGTTCAGTGTGTCCTGGGACATCTCAAAAACACCCTGATCCCACTTAGGACATTTTTGTTGGGAATTTACTCAGTATCAGGCAAGCTTTGAGGCTGCAAAGACAAGTAATTGATGGCAGCTGTTGAGTAGAACAGCCACAAATCTGAGATCAGCACCTTCAGGGAGGCCTCCTGGAGGCCCGAGGAGCTGAGTGGGGGTCCCTTTGGCCCTGGCTGCAGCTTGGGGACCTGCTACAGGAAACTGTGGGTTCCCCAGAGGGAAGGTCTGGCATAGAGAGTCAAAGACCTTTAGAAAAGGGGATGGACAGGGCAGAAAGCTGGCAGAGCCCTCCTCTCCCTGGCAGGGAGCCCCTGCCCTTGCCCTACTTGAAGCAGGAGGAGCTGCCCAACATCCCTGGCACGGAGCTGCCCTGCCCCATGTTCCAGTACGTGCTCTGTGCAGCCACCTCGCCAGCCGTGAAGCAGCAGGAGGAGACCCTCACCTACCTGAACCAGGGTATGCTAGGCCTGGGAGAGGGGAGGAGCTAGTGGGCAGTGAGCTCCGGAAGCTGGGCTCAGGGTGAGCTGGAGGTGGTAGGTGCCACTCTGCCCCTCAGAGTGGGGCTCACGCAACCCCTTAATCCCTCCCAGGCCAGTCCTATGAGGTCCGGATGCTCTGCAGCTCCAAGCCGTGTGATGCCACCCAGTGCCCCCAGCTGCTGAAGGTGGGTACACTCCTCCCCAGAAGTGGCAAAGGCTGGGTATGACTTTTTCTCTGGGCAAGAAGCCAATGTCATCACAGTGATGTCATCGTCATGGAGAACCCTCTCACGTCCGTCATTTAATTGGACCCTCACAACAGCTCCGTGGTGGGCAGGAATTGAAGAAACAGGCACAGAGAAGTTAAGTGTTTTCTCAAGGACACAGAGCCAGCAAGTAGCAGAACTGAGATTTAGAAACACATTTACACAGTGTAGGCTGGCCGCAGTGGCTCACGCCTGTAATCCCAGCACTTTGGGAGGCTGAGGCGGGCGCATCACCTGAGGTCAGGAGTTCAAGACCAGCCATGGTGAAACCCCGTCTCTACTAAAAATAAAAAAATTACCTGGGCATGGTGGTGCACACCTGTAATCCCAGGTACTCGGGAGGCTGAGGCATGAGAATGGCTTGAACCCAGGAAGCAGAGGGTGCAGTGAGCAAAGATCGCACCACTACACTCCAGCCTGAGCAACAAAGCAGACTCTGTCTTAAAAAAATAATAATAATAAAAATAAAATTATAAATATATTTACACAGTGTTATTCACACACATGACCTTTTCTCAAAAAATTACCTATTTAGCCCCCATTCTATGCCAGAAAATGTTCCATGAGCTAGGGATTCATCAGTAATGAGACAGATGTGGCTCCCTTCCTCAGGAGGCTTGCATTCTACTAAGACAAACAAGTAATTACACATATTCTGTGAAATGACCAACAGTGACATGTTGCAAAGAAATGGGTGGCGTGCCTAGGGTGGGAAGGCATTAACTCCCCCTTTTTACAGATGAGGAAACTGAGGCTCAGAGTCTCTAGATTACTTCTCTGGTTCACAGTCGTGAGTGGCAGATGGGCATTTGAACACGGATTGGTGATTCTAAGTCCTAATGCCTCCTGGGGTAGGAAGGGAGGTGTGGGAAGGTCAGCCTACACAGGTGTGAAGACTGGGTCCTCAATGCTGGCGTCCTCTGACTGTGCGCCACGCCCTCCTGTGGCTGCAGAGTGTGGTGCAGGTGGTGTTCCACGACCCGCACCTGCAGTACACAGAGCCGTAGCAGCAGCTGGCTGGGTGGAGGTGGAGCTGGGCCCAGGGACCGCATCCTGGACATCGATGAGTGGGGAAAGGCCGGGGGCCCTTCGAGCCTGAGCTCTGGCTCAGGAGTCCTTGTGGACTGGGAAGGCTGAGCCTGGCTCCCTGCTTGCCACCCTGTGCCTGCAGATGTGCCACTGTCCGTGGGAGTGATAGAACCCCAAGTGCTGCTCTCACAACTCAACATGGTGGAGTTTCACTGGGACCCAACCAAGAGGACATCTCTTTTCCTGCAGGTGAGCCTGAAGCTGGGCCTGGGAAAAGGCTGGAGGTCAGATGGGGTGGAAAAGGAAGGTGAGTTTGGGCAGGGGTGAGGGGAAAATAAGAATGACTCTCGGCCAGGTGCGAAAAAAAAGGATATATATTTTTTTCTTTGCTTTTTTTTTTTTTTTTTGAGATGGAGTTTCACTCTTGTTGCCCAGGCTGAAGCGCAATGGCGTGATCTCGGCGCACCGCAACCTCCACCTCCCAGCTTCAAGCAATTCTCCTACCTCAGCCTCCTGAGTAGCTGGGATTACAGGCATGCGGCACCATGCCCGTCTAATTTTGTATTTTTAGTAGAGACAGGGTTTCTCCATGTTGGTCAGGCTGGTCTTGAACTCTCAACCTCAGGTGATCCACCCACCTCAGCCTCCCAAAGTGCTGGGATTACAAGCGTGACCCACCATGCCTGCCTTACCACTTCTTAGCATGGATCTTACCCAGGTCCTGTAGCCTCTGTGAGCCTTAGTTTCCTCACTCTAAAGTTGGACTCTTTCACCGTTTTTCACGG